>NC_030859.1:8921678-9004662 GCF_000208745.1 Theobroma cacao | reverse complement strand
TCTTAATACAATTCCTTTGCAAGGCATATATAGTTCCATGGGCTTTATCTACATAAGTACAAAAAGTAATTAAATCACAAACTTATGGATAAAGAACTACCTCAATGTCATACATGAATATCTCTAAATTGCAATTCTCATACAACCACAGAATGGCTGTAGGGCTTATACTAACAATCTCCCACTAGCACTAAAGCCAATCACCTATGTATCTAATACCAATGTTCTCAACATGACGATTATGCTTCTGCTGGGATAGTGCTTTAGTGAGAGGATCAACAATATTATCCTTAGTTGGTATACGCTCTATGCAAATGTCTCCTCTTCCAATGATCTCCCTAATCACATGGTAATGCCGCAATACATGTTTGGATTTATGATGAGACCTTGGTTCCTTTGCTTGTGCAATGGCTCCATTGTTATCACAATACAAAGGTATTGGATCGACAATGCTAGGAACCACATCTAGTTCAATAATGAACTTTTTAATCCAAACTGCCTCTTTTGCTGCCTTAAATGTAGAGATGTATTCGACCTCGGTTGTAGAATCTGCAATCGTCTCTTATTTGGAACTCTTCCAACTCATTGCACCTCTAATGAGTGTGAACACATATCCACTTTGCAACTTGCTATCATCTTTATCAGTTTGAAAGCTTGCATCCGTATAACCCCTAACTTGGAGTTCACCTCCTCCATAAACTAGAAATACATCCTTAATTCTTCGTAAGTACTTCAAGATGTTTTTCACAACTATCTAGTGACTTTCACCAAGATTAGCTTGGTATCTACTCGTGACACTTAGAGCATAAGATACATCTAGTCTAGTGCAAAGCATCGCATACATGATAGATCATATTGCTGAAGCATATGGGATCTTATCCATCTGATCTTTCTTTTTTTTTATTCTTTGGACACATGTCCTAGGAGAGATAGATGCCTTGCGACATAGGCAAGTGTCCCTTCTTGGACTCTATCATGCTAAACCTCTTTAGCACCTTGTCTATGTATGTGGATTGGGAAAGACCTAGCAACCTTTTAGATCTATCTCTATAGATCTCTATTCCTATAATGTAAGTTGCTTTTCCTAAATCCTTCATGGAGAATTGTTTGGACAGCCAAATCTTTGTAGATTGCAGCAATGGTATATCATTTCCTATGAGCAATATGTCATCAACATATAACACTAGGAAAATTATGGCACTCCCACTAACCTTTTTATAGACACATGGTTCATTCTCATTTTTTATGAAGTCAAACCCTTTTACAGCTTCATCAAAACGGATGTTCCAACTCCGAGAAGCTTGTTTAAGTCCATAAATGGACTTTTGAAGCTTGCACACCTTATTGGCATTAGCATTGGATATAAAACTTTCAGGTTGTGTCATGGACACTTACTCTCACAAGTTTCCATTAAGGAATGCAGTTTTTACATCCATTTGCCATATTTCATAATCATGGTATGCAACAATTGCAAGCAAAATCCTAATGGATTTAAGCATAGCAACTAGTGAAAAGGTTTCTTCAAAGTCAATACCTTGTCTTTATTTGTAACCTTTTGCTACCAGTCTAGCTTTAAAGGTTTGCACCTTGCCATCTACATTGGTCTTTCTCTTAAAGACCCACTTGCACCTCATGGGTTTTATCCCTTCAGGTGGATCCACCAAAGTCCATACTTGGTTGGTATCCATGGCATCCATTTCAGAGTTTATGGCTTCTAGCCATTTCTCAGAATCAATGTCCAACATCGCCTCCTCATAGGTTGTAGGCTCATCATTTATGGGCAATGCGTCCTTTTCCAAGAGAAATCCATATCTCTTTGGAGCTTGACGTATTCTACTAGGCCTTTTGAGTGGTTGTGCCTCCTTGAGATAGTGGTTGTACATCAAATGTCACAATTTCAGGCTCAAGTTCCAATGGAATGTCAATTTGTGGGTCTCAAACTTCTTCAACTACAACTTTACTCCTACTAGCCCTTTCATTTAAGAACTCTTTCTCAAGGAAAGTGGCATGCCTTGAGACAAACACCTTTTGCTCAATGGGATTATAAAAATAATATCCATGTGTTTCTTTAGGATATCCCATAAATTTACATTTGTCTAATTTCGCTTCTAGCTTATCAGACATTGTACGCTTCACATAAGTAGTAAATCCCCAAATCCTAGCATAAGACAAGTTGGGCCTTTCCCCACTCTATATCTCATATGGTGTCTTATCAACTAATTTGGTAGGAACTTGGTTCAGTATGCGAGCAGCAGTTTCTAGGGCATATCCCCAGAAAGATATAGGAAGATCTACACGACTCATCATGGATCGAACCATGTCCAATAATGTTCGATTCGTTCTCTCAGACACCCTATCATGCTGTGGAGTCCCTGAATGAGTCCATTGTGCAAGAATCCCATTCTCTTTCAGATAATCCTGAAACTCTTGGCTAAGATATTCTCCTCTTCGATTAGATCTAAGAGTGAGAATACTCTTCCTAGTTTGTTTCTCAACTTTCGCTCTGTATTCTTTGAACTTGTCAAAGGATTCAGATTTATATTTCATCAAATATACAAAACCATAGCAAGAATGGTCATCTGTGAAGGTGATGAAGTAGGAGTATCCTCCTCTAGCACTAGTATTCATAGGACCACATACATCTGAATGTATAAGTCCTAGTAACACCTAAACTCGTTCACTCTCCTTAGTGAAAGGTGACTTGGTCATCTTACTAAGGAGACAACACTCACATGTTCCATAAGATTCATAATTAAATGGATCAATGTAACCTTGTTTTTGTAACTTGGTTAAACGAGTCTCATTGCTGTGTTCAAGCCTAAAGTGCTAGATGTAGGATAGTTTTGGATCATCTTTCTTTACTTTCTTGACCTCTATATTGAGTATGGGTTTCTTAGGATCAAGAATGTAGAGACCGTTCGAATGTGTCCCTGCACCATAATGCATCTCTCCCTTCGAGAAAGAACAAAAATTGCCCTTAATGCAAAATTCCATATCATCATATAATGCCAACTATGACACAGCTATGATATTTCGAGATATGGAAGGAACATAGTAATTGTCTTTTAATTCCAAGATCAACCCAGAAGGTAAAGGTATGGTAATTGTCCTCACAGCCGATGCAGCAACTTTTGCTTAATTTCCTACTTTTAGGATCACCTCTCCCTTCGTTAATCTTCTACTCGTTTTCAACACCTTCATGTCATTACATAAGTGTGACCCACATCTAGTATCTAATACCCATGATGATGGATCAATAGTAGATAGATTCACTTCAATCATCTACATGGTCAAAGGTGAAACTTCTACAAGTTTCTCATTCTTTGACCTTGTCAAAAAGGCAAGGATATCTTCCATAATGACATCTATTCTAAATAGATATTTGAGAACATTTCTCAACTTGATATATTAGTCCAAACATTTTGGCCCGAATTTCATGATGACATCAAGTATGCCGCGCAAAGTAATATGTATTCGCATACTAACAACCTAGACATTTAAAGAACATTTATGAGTAATTATGTGTTATAATCAATTAAGATGAGATAGTAAATCTTAAATTGATTGCTCCCATTATTTTTTTCAAGATGATAACCCTCCATATCACCTCGAGAGATCTCTATAAAGATTCTCTTAGTGGGCTAGGATCCTTATCCATTCTAATCATGACCTTGAGTGTGCTCAACAAACCATGATAGGTGGATTAGGTAGGTAACTAAGCTTACCAATTGTATCTCTGTACAACTCCTAGATCAGCTAGGTGACAACACATTTCCTAAACATATCATATATGTTTCGCCTAGCCATTGCCTTTAGTTTCCATAATAATAATGTTTCCAAGCATCCGAATTTTATGAAACTAGTTGAGTAAAACCCACCAATAGCTTAAACATACTCATGTAAAAGTTGATGGGTATGGCTATAGATGGCATGCTCAAAATATGCAGCGGAAGAAAATTAAAAACTTTATAACTAAACAACAAAACATGCCTCCACCCATGGATCACCTTGGTGATATTTAACACATAAATCCACAAAATAAATTATTGTTTAGAAAGTTACCTTGCCAAGTAATTTCGTAATCACAATGGCACTTTCCGAAGCAATCCCACGAACACCACAAGGAGAAAAAACCCTAACCAATCAAGTGCTTGGCCTTCAATGGTAGTACACACGATTGCACTTGAACCTTCAACAAAGGAGGGAGTTTTTAACTATACTTTGTGCTAGCAAAGATGACAACAATTGTCTTTTTCTTCTTTTTCACAATCTTAGCTGAATCTCTCTTGAAAATTGCTTATGAAGTAATTTTCTCTTTCACACAAAGGGAGTGGTGGCAAAGAAAGAAAACGTTTTTCTTTTTCTGACAAAAGCTACATTTTCTTCAATTGTGAAAAACTCTCATATGGAAAATAGTTAAAAGGTGACTTATATAGTTAGGTTAAAATAACTTCAATTTTGCAATTAAGCCCTCAATATTATAACTCATTATAATATTGGGCTTATTACTTAATTAAACTCTTTTAATTAAGTCCTTGAAAATTAAAATCAAAATTAATTTTTTTATATTTTGCAATCAAGGCCTTATAGTTATAACTATTTATAATTATGCCAAAAACTTAATTAAACTCTTTTAATTAAGTTTATAGAAGTTAATTAACTAGCATGTGATTTAAGTCTAACTTAAATCGTCACTCTCTCAATTTAATTCAAATGTAATCATTGTGTGTGACCCATTAGGTTCCCAACATATTGGCAATGGAATTGATTAATGACTTAATTGATTAATATAAATTTCAATTGATTAGTTTATAATAAATTCCATAGACCAAGATTGGCATTTAGCAATGCATCATGGCCACCCAATTGTTGGAAGAGTCAAAGGGTTTTTTGACAACCTTTCAGTGTACAGTTTATCAATGTAATTCATTCCCTCATCATGTATCCTAGAGATGATAAGAGCTTGGTACAGTGTCTACTCTTATTGACCTCCATATTTGTTCCTGCAATTATAGCATTAGCTTTTTAGAGAGTTATGAAACCTTTTTCATAATCTCCATGTCGCCTTGGCCAAGAACTTCAATAAGCTAATGTTAACCAAGAACTGATAGGATATGTCCTTTAAAACACTTGAGGTGATGAGTCCTATCTTGACCACTCATTTGCCTTCACATGCTTCATACTATACCCAAAAACATCTTATTTTGGCATCCTTGGTTAGGCACCCATAGGGATGAAATCAAAGCATAGCACTCCATATATAAGACAACCTGGGGTCTCAAGTCTAGGGAGTATTTACACAACTGACACATGAGAAGTGTTGCATAGACACTAGAGTGTATTACCAAATGCACTTCTCATGGCGGGTCATGTTCAATGAACTTGCTCTCCTAGACAAGCACCTATATTCTAGTTCCAAGTATCTCTATACTTCAATCTATGAGATCGATTGCTTACTTCCAAAGTAAGGAACATAGAATATACCAGTCTTTAAGCATCATTGATGTCCAGTCTCAATGATTCATTAATCAGGAACATTTTGAGATTATGCTTTGATGCATAGGAATCTCATAGCTGTAACTCGTTATAGTTTCCTTGCAAGGCATATCAATCTCATGGACTTCATCCAATTAGACTTATAACTCATTATAATTAATATCTTATTGATGAAGGAAGACCTCTAATCATTCAACATGAATGATACTATTGCATGATTGGAATCAAGCCTCAACCAATCCCAATTGGCTGTAGTGCTCATCCCAATAAAAGTGTGACCTTGAGTGTGCTCAACAAGTCTCCGATTAAAAGAGCAGCCAGGTTATCTTGCTATATGGTGGAAGGCAACTTAATCATGCGTGGCATGTGACTCAATATGTACCGAGGGATTTTCTTATTTTTAACTTAGTTAAGGTCTCATCTTTGCATGCATAGCATTTATTAATTGCATAAATAAATCTATCTCATGCATATTACTTTGGATGATTATGGACTTGATCTATACTAATTTCCTTGAGCCATCAAAGGAAATTAGCTTGGTCAAACCTAGGGGATAACATACAATATATTGTAATCTTCTTCCTTGTATCTTCATGGTGCCTTTAGGTCTTCATCTTCGAATTGTAAACTAACTCCTAAACTAATCATAATTCTACACTTATATGTAACTAATTACATTTTAGTAAAGAAACCTCGTGGTACATTCGAGGGGAGTTAGGTGAGGAAAGAATTTTACAATCCCTGAAAATCAAGAGAAAGGCCGGGTGCACAAACCCTATTTAATAAATAAATACCATGATATAGTTTAACCATACATCCATAATCATATTGGGCCTAGTCCATAATCATCCACATTCATCCATCCACATGAACATAAAATTAAAACTGTCTTATCCTAATTGTTAATCATATGAGGCATCCGAAATTAGTGTACAACTAATTTCGAGTTCAGTTTTTTTAATTCCATGTATGGAAACATTTTTCCATATATGGAAAGTCTTGACTAATCAGTATTAGTAATTAGTGTACAATTTCATGGCTTGATGCGGCATAAAATCAAGGAATTTAATTCCCAAATTTTAACTATGGTAAGCTAACATATGGAACCTTTCCATATTAAAATTTCATAATTTTGGGACTTGATTTAGCTGGTCAAAACCCCAAAAAAACACAGCCTATGTATCCTGTACATAGCTACAGTTTTTGGTTGCATATGTGGCATTATGATGCCATAAATCAAGGGATTAAATCCCTTAATTTTAGTGATCTTTTTAAGCATCTTTTGAACATATTCAAACTTCAAAATTTATCCAAAAAGGTACAACAATTGCACAATTTTAGGACTCTTTGAAGATGACTTTCTCAGCAAAATCATGACCTGAAACTACTGCTGGCAGCAATGGTTTCAATCATGATTTCACGGCCTTTCCTTCACCATTCTCAGCTGGTAATTATTCATATTGAAAAAATTTCAATTTAGATTACTTGTTAAAAACTAAAAATCAAACCAAATGCAAATCTGGACAGAATCAAATTCTATCACCAAACTGCATCTTGTTTCCCATGAATTTGAATCCTTTTCTTGCTAAACTCTTTTGTGCATCTCATGCACATATTGTTCTTCAAAATTGAGACACTTAAATAAGATTTGTTGCTGAAACAAATAAGTATTAAAAATCAAAACTTGAATATGTGATAAACTACTTTAAAACATAATCGAAATTTAACACTTATTTGCTCTCTTCCAAATCCCTCACATCTAGTCAGAATTGAAATTAACAATATGTCATAAACTACTTTAAAACATAATCGAAATTTAACACTTACTTTGCATTAAAATGAGCCAAGGGAGGCTCTGATACCACTGTTGGGAATGGCATGATTAGAGCATCAATGTAGCGAAAAAAATAAAAAATAAAATAAAAATCATACCTCCTATCTTTGGATCACCTTGGTTGTTTAATGCAAAGTTAAGCACCACATAAAATACAAAAAAAGTTTTACCTTTCCAAATGATATCGTAATCAATTGGATTCTTGTTGGTGACAAAACGTGAATACTTTTTGTCTGAAAGAATCCCAATCACTCAATCGCTTAGCCTCCAATGATGCACACACGATTGCAACGGATCCTTCTTAGGGAGAGAGCTTTATGCCCGGGCTTGTTCTAGCAAGCGGACAACGATTTGTCCTCTTTTCTTCTTTGATTTCTAGTAAAGAATCAATGGAGAAGTTTTCAAAAGAAAATAAACTTTTCAAGAGTAGCAGCACTCAAGAGAAAATCCTTTTTTTTTCTTTGTGTCATTCTCCTTAAAAAAAAAAAGTGGCTATAATGTGATATTTATATCTAGGTTTAACTTATTGAAATTTACAAAATAAGTCCTTAATATTATAACAATTATAATATTTAACTAATACCTAATTCAACTTTTTTAATTAGGTCCTTAGTAGTTAAAACATGGAATTTGATTTAAGTCTAACTTAAATCATTACACTCTTAATTTAATCCAAATTACAACCTTTGTGTGTGACCCATTAGGTTCTTAACATGTTGGCAATGAAATTGAATTATAATATTATTAATTCATTAATTTAAATGAATCATATTCAATTTTAAATTAACTAATTCAATTCCATAAACCATGATTGGCATTTAGCAATGCATCATGGCCACCCAATTGTTAGGAGAGTCAAAGGGTTCTTTGACAACCTTTCAGTGTACAGTTTTTTAGTGTAATTCATTCCCTCATCATATATCCCGGAAGATGATAAGAGCTTGGTGCAGTACCTACTCTTATTGATCTCCATATTTGTTCTTACAGTTAGGTCATTAGCTTTATGGAGACTTATGAAACTCATTTCATAATCTCCTAATCACCTTGGCCAAGGATTTGATTAAGCTAATATCAACCAAGAACTAATGAGGTATTTCCCCTTGAATCACTTGGGGTGATGATTCCTATCTTGACCACTCATTTGCTTTTACATGCTTCATGTTATACCCAAAAGCATCTTGTTTCGGCATCATTGGTTAGGCACTCATAGGGATGAAATCAAAGCATAGCATTCCACACATAAGACAACCTGGTGTCTCAAGTCTAGGGAGTATTTACACAACTGACACATGAGAAGTATTGCATAGACACTTGAGTGAAATACCAAATGCACTTCTCATGGCAAGTCATGTTTAGTGAACTCGCTCTCCCATGGCAAGCACCCACATGCTAGTTTTAAGTATCTCTATACTTCAACCTATGAAAACGATTGCTTACTTCACAAGTAAGGAACATAACATGTGCCAATCTTTGAGCATTATTGATGCCCTGTCTCAATAATACAATGATTAGGAACTTTTAGGAACAATGCTTTAATGCACAAGAATCTCATCATTGTATCCCAATACAATTCCTTTGCAAGGCATATATATGGTTCCATGGGCTTTTTCTACATAAGTACAAAAAGTAATTAAATCACAAACTTATGGATAAAGAATTACCTCAATGTTATTATGAATAATAAAATGTCATACATGAATATCTCAAAATTGTAATTCCCATACAACCACAGATTGGCTTGTAGGGGTTATACTAACAGAATATTCGAAAGGTCCGACGGTAATGCCAGTTGATATGCTACTACTCCAACCTTATCTAAGATCTCGAAGGGTCCTATATACCAAGGATTTAATTTTCCCTTTTTACCGAACCTCATTACCCCTTTTGTTGGTGAGACCTTCAAAAATACATGATCCCCCACTTAAAACTCTAAGTCTCTCTGTCTGTTATCAACATATGAATTTTATCTACTTTGTGCTGATAACATCCTCTGTCGAATCATGCGTATCTTTTCGGTGGCATTCTACACCAACTTTGACCCCAAGAGTTTCCTTTCTCCCACCTCTAGCCACCCAATGGGTGACCTGTACCTCCATCCATACGATGCCTCAAATGGTGCCATTTGGATGCTAGCTTGGAAGCTATTATTGTAAGCAAACTACATTAAGGGTAGATACTGGTCCCATCTGACCCCAAGGTCCATTACACATGCCCTCAGCATATCTTCTAATGTCTATATTATTCGTTCAGATTGCCCATCAGTCTGAGGGTGGAAAGTTGTGCTAAAATCCAACTTAGTGCCCAACGTTTCCTGCAACTTTCCCCAGAACCTATTGGTGAACTGTGTCTCTCTGTCAGATACTATAGAAATGGGGACACCATGCAGTAGTACTATCTCGTCCACAGAAACTCAAGCGTACTAGGCAGCCCCGTATGTGGTTTTAATTAGAAAAAAATGAGCTGACTTAGTCAACCGGTCTACTATGATCCAAATCGAGTTGTAGCCCCCACTAGTTTGAGGCAAGCACATTACAAAGTCTATTGCAATATGCTCTCACTTCCATTCGGGCACCGATAATGGTTGTAGTAGCCCTGTGGGCCTTTGTCGCTTTACCTTAACTTGTTGACAAACTAGGCACTTAAAAACAAACTCAGTTGCATCTTTCTTAAGTCATTCCCACTAGTATACTTCCCTCAAATCTTGATACATCTTTGTAGCTCTCGGATGTACCACGTACGCTGCCATATGTGCCTCTTCTAATATTTTTCTCCTTAATCCATCAGTACCAAGCACATAAAGTCTAGTTCCACACCTCAATGCTCCATCTGTGCCGTTAGTAAACATTTTTCCTTTCCTTTCCTTCCTTAAGGGTCCTCCAAGGCCTTAGTTACAAACTCATCTTTACTTCGGGCTTCTCTAATCCAGTCTATTAAGATAAGTCTAACTTTAAAATGTGCTAACAATGCATTTGGCTCTGAAACTTCAAAATGCACACCCATATCTCCTAAACCCTGCATCTCCCGAATCAAGGATCTCCTATCTATAGATATATGTGCTAGACTCACCATCGACTTTCGACTTAGGGCATTCGCCACTACATTACCCTTACCAGGATGATAGAGAATAGTATAGTCATAATACTTAAGCAACTCCATCCATCTACGTTGCTGCAAGTTAAGATCCTTCTGTTAAAATATATACTTTAAGCTATTATGGTCTGTATATATTTCGCAAGTCTCACCATACAAATAATGTCTCCAAATCTTTAAGGCAAACACGATTGCTGCCATCTCCAAATTGTGCATGGGGTAATTTTGTTCATGCCTTTTAAGTTGTCTTGATGCATATGCAATCACCTTCCCATGCTACATTAATGCACACCCTAAACTAACCCGTGATGCGTCACAAAATACCGTATAACCCCCTGTGCCTTGTGGTAGGCTTAATACTGGAGCTGTGGTGAGATAGGCCTTAAGTTTCTCAAAGCTATCCTTACAAGCATCTGACCACTCGAATTTTGTATCCTTATGTGTCAGCCTAGTTAGAGGAGCAGCTATTTTAGAGAAATCCTTCACAAAATGACAGTAATAGTCAGCCAAACCCAAAAAGCTCTTAATCTTCGTAACCGATGTTGGCCTTGGCTACTTTTCCACTGCTTTAACTTTTTTTGGGTCGACTTGTACCCTATCCTTAGAGACCACATGTCCTAAAAAGGTAACACTTTTGAGCCAGAACTCACACTTGGAGAACTTGGCATACAATCGATGTTCTCTCAAAATTTGGAGCAGTATGTTAAGGTGTTGCTCGTGCTCCCCTCGGCTCCTCAAGTATATCAATATGTCATCAATAAATACCACCACAAATTTGTCCAAATAAGGCTTGAACACTCGGTTCATCAAATCCATAAATACTGCAAGTGCATTCGTAAGTCCAAATGACATTACTAAAAACTCATAATGCCCATATCTTGTTCGAAATGCGATCTTGGGTATGTCCTCATTCCTGATCCTTAATTGATGGTACCGAGATCGTAGATCGATTTTTCAGAAACATTGTGCTCCTCGTAGTTGGTCAAATAAATAATCTATTCTCAGAAGGGGGTACTTATTCTTCATGTCACTTTATTAAGCTGTCGGTAGTTAATACACAGTTTAAGTGACCCATCTTTCTTTTTTACATATAGCATTGGTGTTCCCCATGGTGAGACGCTGGGGCAGATGAAGCCTTTATCTAACAAATCTTCTAACTGATCCTTAAGTTCCTTAAACTCTGCAAGTGCCATTCGATATGGGGGTATGGACTGGGTCTAGTGTCAGGAATCAAGTCTATACAATATTCAATCTCCCGCTGAGGAGGCAAACCTAGTAGTTTAACTGGAAATACATCTATAAACTTATTCACTACTGATACTTGCTTTATATCCCTGACCTTCGCTTAGGTATCTCTCATAATAGCCAAATAACCTGGACAACCCTGTCTTAATACCCTTTTAGTGACATGATAGACATCAAATTGGTTAGAGCATTACTTTTATCCCCTTGAATACTAAATGATGGCTCTATTGGAAAATCAAATCTAATTGATTTATGATAACAATCCACACTGGCATGGCAGGGTGGCAGCCAATCCATTCCCAAAATCACATCAAAATCTAAGGCGTCTAATACCACTAGATTGACCAAAGTGTCTTTGTCCTTGACTCGAGGTACACAGGACCTATATTTTCATTCTGCTACAAATACCTCCCTTAAAGGGGTAGACACCACTAATTGTTCTTTTCTCATAACACGATCTTTACCCAATCGAGGTGCAAAACATGGAGAAACGAAAGAGTGGGTAGGACCAGGATCAAACAATACCTGAGCATTCCTATCACAAATAGAAAGAGTACCTAAGATCACTACATTAGATGTCTGGGCCTTTTGTGGTCTCAGAGCGTACACCCTAGCGTGGCCCCTACCAGTAGAACTTTGACATCCAGACTCAAACAGCCCGCTTTGAGAGGAAGTAATAGCACCTCTACCTCTTGATTCGCTAACCTCCTGGTTAGGTGAAGCAGTTGTTGAAGGAACAGACGAAGCTGGCTGGGTAGAGCTACAAGTAGAACTTTGTGATTAATGAGCCATTGGGCAATTCCTCCTATTATGTCTAGGTTGACCACATGTATAGCAAACCCCTGTAACGTGGAGGCATCGTCCTCTATGTTGTACTCCACAAATATTGCAACGATTGATAGTCTGGCCACCCTGCCTTGAGTCTTATTGTCTCACAACATCGAAGGTCTTCTATCCCACCCCAATACTGGCACTTGGCGAGCCATTCCCTTGTTGGGGTAACCGTGAGTCCCGGTGTAGGCCCTGATGGCTAGAAGATGAAATGTCGCTACTAAAGTCTCTACGACCCTGATGGCCCTCTTTCTTGGCCTTTTTTATTCTATCCCTTGCAGCTCTACTATCGTTGCTCCTTATTTCAATCCGTTGAGTGCAATCCACTACTGCGGAGTAGGTATCAAAATCCTTGGATGCTATGCCCTAAACAATGGCTCCACTAGCCCATCCACATATCTTTGAATCTTCATCTCCTTAGTAGAAACTAGATAGAGCGCATACCGAGCCAACTGTGTGAATTTGATGTCGTATTTCAACACCGTCATACCTGGGGTCTGTACTAAGGCCTCAAACTCCCTAGCTCTTGCATTACGTACACTAATAGGTAAAAATCGATCCAAGAATGTTGTACTAAACTCATCTGAAGTGACCAAGGTTGCACTAGTCGGCTTACCTCTACGTAGGGAACCATACCACTATTATGCCACATCCTCTAATCAGAAAGCGGCTAACTCAATTGATCTGGTACTAGAACATCCCAAGGCATCATAAATTTTTTTCATACTGTCTAAGAAAACTTGGGGTTTTTCTGATGCATCAGACCCCGTAAAAGATGGAGGCTTAAGCTTTAGGAAATCAGGAAGTGAAACCTTTACATGACCCCTCTTAACCTTTATATGATGGCGATCAACTTGTCCTTATAAACTAGGGGACTCTTGTGTTATATGTTTCCCTTCTACTATTCTCTGTATGTCGTCCATACGGGTTGCCATCATCTCCACAACCCTATTAACTCCTTGCAGACCTACAGCCAAGTCTTCGATGGTAATGCCCCTAGTTGGATGTCTATCCGCATCACCTAAAGATTGTTCCTCCTTATATCTACTCACAAGCGTATTCGCCTTTACCGACTAGTGGTCCTCCACGTCTGCCTCGGCCCTTAAGGGTGGGAGCCCGTGACTTACCCATCGTCTCATTAGAAGCATCTTGCTCCCTCGTTCTTCTCGAGGCGGGCTCGTGTCTTAGGTGACATTATTACCTTGACAAGAGTAAACACCTGTTATTAAACACAAGTTACAATTATACCTACGGGGAAAGGTGGTTTCTAGAATAGGGAATCTATGTGGTTTCTTCGTTGTAAAATATGCCGCGGTTCACAATTCACAACCGAAGTTTTCACATAAAGACCCGATACTCTACTAGACCAATAATGAAAATCTTAAGACCTAGACAACCTAAGGCTCTAATACCAATTTTCGGGCCATAATCGGCACATGGGCCCAAAGGGCAAAGCTCGCTAAGCCCAAGCAAGCCTCTTTATGTAATCCCGATCGTCATTTCAACAATCATTCCTAAAGTCATATTTCGTAATTCTCAACTATAAAATATTTAGTGATATACTATGGTAATCAAATACTTACATTTAGATAATCCAAAATAATATCACCACTTGCCAACTCATAGTGGCATCATCAATCAAAACATACAATATTGTTTATACTATGAATCTTAGTGATTTACATCACGCGTATGTATACACAGGCAAAAAACTCTTAACTACTAGCGGAGTGACTTTGGGTGAAGGTATAACTACTGAATGCCATGGTACCTACCACAAAGACGAATATACGTGGACATTTCAATCTATGACCCAACTACTTCCGACTCTAAAAACATGAAGTTTAAAAGAGTGAGTATAAACCTAATGAGTGAACATAGGAAAGGAACAAGCAAACGATATGGAAAGTTGTAGAAAACATGATGCACTTATGTTAAAAACAATGCAATTTAGCTTAATTTCTTGTAAAGCCCCTTAATTCAATCTTTGGTTATTTAGTCCCTTAGAGTGAAGGATCTATGATCAACAATGAAGTTGAAAAGAGTGAAAACTACAGCAAATATCCAAGCAAGACAAGCAAGATAGAGTGTTTCTCGCTACAACAAGAATGCAATTTCACTACAGCGAAAACAAGGGTTATTAAGTTAAAAGGATTCTTGTTACAACGAAAATCCATTTTTGCTGCAATGAAAATCAATCTGGAAGCAATTACCAATTTCAACATTCAACATTCATTGCAATCACATAATATTTTCTCTAACATTTCTATGGTATGTGTAACATGTATACACCCCCTCAACTCATCAACTCATGTGCATTCCCACACTGCACATAGCTAGAATTGTCATGTGCACTCCCACACCACACAAGGCAATATCATCATGTGTATGCTTGCACCACATCACTACCAGCATGTGCACTCCCACACCGCACACCACCGGCACCATCATGTGCACTCCCACACCGCGCATGCACGGTTATATTAATCAATCAACATTACATTTCAAGACACAATAATACATCACATGCCACAATTCAATTGACAAATCAACATAATACTCAAACGCGTAATTCATAACATTATACGTTTAACCACACATAAAAGAATCACTTTTGAAAAGCTTGTACTCGTGCATAAATTTGGAAAGAGTTTACGATAGATATTCTAGCATTTCATTCAACACATTGGCATTTGTTTCAAAAACATTTTTTTTATGCAAGTTCACTCACTTGTCCTTGTTGATTCTTTTAATCGACTCTAACTTCAACTAATGCTCCCAATGGACCTGTAGGGCCTCGTTGGAACCTATCACACACAATATAACCATAAAAAATATAACAGCCCACAAATCTAATTATTAGCCATCTTTAACAACTTAAAATCAACCCTAACTCATTTCTCACCTTGGTGGACTTGTAGTTGAATTTTCCTAGTGAGGATTAAAATGGAAAAACTCCTTCAAGAGTTTTCAAGCTAATTTGAAGGGTTTGCCTCTCTAAAAATGTTCAGCTAGTGAGAAAAAGTGCAGAGGAAAAACTTTTTTTTGGAGTGTTTTTGACGTGAAAAAGTGAAAGAGAATGAAAAACCCTATAAAAAGTGTGCAAAAACATGAATTTTGGAGTTAGTATGAGAAGGTTATGAAGGTTTTAAGGTTTCTTTCCATGGAGGATGAAAAGTTCTGCAAAAAGGAGAAAAGAAACGAGAGGAAGATGAAGAAGGTGCTAGAACTTTAGATATTTATCTCTAAAATCAATCAAAGTTTCACGTAATTTACAAAAATGCCCCTTTTTATTCTTCTAGTGTAGTGCCTTCACTTTGACAAAGATATTGGCCATTTTCGATCAGAACTTGGTAAAGTCGTAAAAATCAAAGTTGTAGCCTTGCCTCTTGGCTTTCTAATGATTCAAAAATTATGTCATTTGGATTTTTTTAGTGGGAGATATGCCTAAAAAACCAAAACATATGCAAATAGAACAACAGTCCATTATGCACCTTTCTTCACCAATTGAAATTATTTTTGACCCTACTCCTATAAAAATATAAGATAATTATAAATAACGTAAAACAAACATCATTAACTTAAAATAAACATTTAAACATAAATTAAACTAAACTAATAAAATAAATAAAAATACCTAAATTCGATCCTAAATCTAGTCTAACTTAGACTAATTAAGTATTTAATCTCCCATTAAATATGTGAATTTGATGCACTCATCAGTCTACCTCTAGTTACGCATCTATGGAGGTCGAGGTTTCACAGCACATGCCGGTGATGACAAGTGATTCTAGCTATGTGCGGTGTGAGAGTGCACATGAGCTGATGACTAGTGGATGATGATTCCAGCTATGTGAGGTGTGGGAGTGCACATGAGCTGATGACCGGTGGATGATGATTCCAGCTATGTACGGTGTAGGAGTGCACATGAGTTGATGACCGGTGGATGATGATTCCAGCTATGTGCGGTGTGGGAGTGCACATGAGCTGATGACCGGTGGATGATAATTCGAGCTATGTGCTGTGTGGGAGTGCACATACATGAAATGTTAGAGAAATTATTATGTGATTGCAATGAATGTTGAATGTTGAAATTGTTAATTGCTTCCGAATTGATTTTCATTGCAGCAAAAATGGATTTTCGTTGTAACAAGAATCCTTTTAACTTAATAGCCCTGATTTTCACTACAGCGAGAAACTCTCTGTCTTACTTGTCTTACTTGGATATTTGCTGTAGTTTTCACTTTTTTCAACTTCGTTGTTGATCATAGATCCTTCACTCTAAGGGATTGAATAACCAAAGGTTGCATTAAGGGGCTGTATAAGAAATTAAGCTAAATTGCATTGTTTTTAACATAAGTGCATCGTGTTTTCTACAACTTTCCATATCATTTGCATGTTCCCTTCCTATGTTCACTCACTGGGTTTGTACTCACTCTTTTAAACTTCACGTTTTCAGAGTCGGAGGCAGTTGGGACCTAGATTGAGGTGTCCACGTATATTCGTCTTTGTGGTAGGTACCATGGCATTCAGTAGTTGTACCTTCACCCAAAGTCACTTCGCTGGTAGTCAAGAGTCTTTTGCCTATGTATACGTACGCGTGATGTAAATCACTAAGATTCATAGTATAAACAATATATGTATATTTTGATTGATGAAGCCACTATGAGTTGGCAATGGGTGATATTATTTTGGATGATCTAAATGTAAGTATTTGATTGCCATAGTATATCACTGAATTTTTTATAGTTGAGAATTACAAAATGTGACTTTAGGAATAATTGTTGAAATGACGATCGGGATTACATAAAGAGGCTTGCTTAGGCTTAGTGGGCAATGCCCATTGGGCCCATGCGCCGGTCATGGCCCAAAAATTGGGTTGTGACAGTGATTGTGTAACCTATGGATTTCAAAAATTTTCTAGCTATGAAAGCAATTTATCTAATTTACACAAGCGAAAATTCACAATCATAAAATATGCAAATCAAAACAATAGCATCAATAATCAAGAATGAAAAGTAAGAGATGTTACCTACTCCGTTCTAGGAATATATTTGATTCTTCTCTCCTAGTGAATGGTTGTATATTCCCCACCTCACCAATAATTGGATTTCTTGACCAATTCAACTTACCACTTATTTTTCAAGAATCTTTCAATTGCGAATCTAGAGTGGGCTAAGTGTGGAATCTTTTTTCAAGATGGTAACTAGATAGTTTTCTCTCAATTTGTTTTATGGCAATTTTTCTTCTCGTGAGGCTTGTAGAAAATTGTAAATGGGAGAAGGAAGAAAAACTAGAGAGAAAGAGATGGAGGAGTTTGGCTATCACCAAAAGGTTGCTAAGGTTTTGGTCAAAATCACATAGTTATAATGTGATTTTCAACCGCCGTTAAAAAATTAGAGAGATATTTCTCTCTTAAAACTTCTAATACTTTAATTAATTAAAATTAAATTAATATTTACCACTTATAATTATAATTAATAAATGATTTATTTATTTAATTATAATTGTTAGTCCATGTAAAAATAGGAATATTCTATTTTATTATTGTTTATCTTTAATTAAAAGGAATTAATAATAAAATAAAAAATCCTAATCATATATGGAATAATATAATTATCTCATAATTATAATTAATTATAAATAAAGAATTAACAAATTTAATTCTTATATTTATAATTTAATATCCTTCATTATTATTTTTATTTATAAGTTAATAATTATCTTAATAAATATTTTGTACTTAAGATAACTCCTGTCTTAAAAATATTTCTATATTAAGACAATTTTGACTTACTAAAAATAATATGATTAAGACAACTCCTGTCTCAATCAACCCACATATGCTTATGTCTATAATTAAGACATAATATGCATCTTGTCTAAATTAAGACAACTCTTGCCATAATCAAGACAACACTGAGTTACCAAATTTGAACATTAATTTACATAAATAATTAAGCAAGCGTTCCATCTTAAATGAGCTAAATTATACGAAGCTAAGTGGGGAATCGCATTAGATGTAGATACTTCAAGCTCCAATATACATAGAACTATTACTTAATCTCATTAAATAATTCTAGTTTATTACCATGGAATCATTTCACCATAGATTCATGGCTGCACTCTTGAATTGTCTACAATTACAAGAAATATCCAATATTTAAAATTTAAAATTGTTTTGTCTAATTGCAAACCTTATGTTGAGAACCCTTATAGCCTTCTAATGATAAAAGGTGAAATTACCGTTTTACTTTTTATGTCAAATTTGTCTCTTAGTCTCAGATTTCATCTAATTGGTTATCCAATACTCAAGATTTAATCTTTTGAGTATTAAGATGTGATGAGTAGCTAATTTATCAATCTAATAGGTATAGATTAATCTCCAATCTTCTTGAAATCACTAGAAGTGATGTTAATGCTAAGAACTCCACTTTTTGAATATAGTTTCCTAGAAGGTCACCTCAATTATAATCCCAACATAGGAGTCTGGATTAATGCATTAAGATGATCATGCCAACGGTATATCAAAGATTATAAGAAAATAAAACATGGGTCCACTATCTATCAAGATTGCGATTTTACCATAAGCAAATGCATAAGTGTGAGATTTTGCCACTATTAACGGCTCTTTCAAACCAATATAGAATTTGCCTAATAACTGGAAAATTAGGGGGGAGAGGCCTACAATGCCTTCGGATACCAGAAATTCTGGATTTTAGATTCTATAATAACTAAGTTGCCATATTGGCATTAATTGTTTTCACATCCCTTATGCTTATACTTCACTATTTGGGTATCGTATAGCATTAAAACAACCATATGACATGGAGCTTAACTACCATGCCCCTTAGCACACAATAATAAGTATAAAATATATCTCAAAACATAATTAATCATATACATATATAGATAGTTGCTGCATATAAACTCAACACAATCTCTTTAAGGCATTTAAATAATTGTTATTTACTAACATCTCAATTCATTTTTATATGTTCCCTTTTTGTATTACATATTTGTTAGGATGATATTATGGATTGTACCTTGGTCCATAAACGTGTGCATGCACTTTTTTTTTAGCTATTTATAAATTAGCCTTTAGTTAGGCCTCAAATCCTCCTCAAGGCATTTAAATAACTGTTATTGACTAACATCTCCATTCATTTCTATATGTTTCCCTTTGGATACTACATACTTGTCAATATGATATTATGGATTGTACCTCGATCCATAAACGTGTGCGTGTAATTTTCTTTTTAGCTATTCACATATCAAGCCTTAGTTAGGTCCTAAATTTTCATATGAATATATAATTATACCAATGCATAACTTGATTTATCTATTTGCAGCATGTTAATTTAGCATACCATATTCAAGCCATTTCATGCACGTCCAAAACTTTAAACATATCTCTTAAGTTCCAGTAACTAACCTCAATGATCATAGTCACAATCATATATACATACAAGTACATAAAAAAACATCTAATTAATTTACTACAATGTTCATCAATCTTTCATACTTATATTTAAGATTGCTAATTACAATCATTTATGGACTCATAAGCTTCAAAACACATGTAGGGAGCATACTTGATATGCCAATCCTAGCGGCTTACCCTCTATTATTTATTTTGCGCACGCAAGTATAAGTATCGCTTAAGTAATATAGAGGTAAGTCAAGTGTCATATCCCATAGAGATTTGCCCTTAAACTTTTACTAGGTATTAAATTTTAAACAAAATTTATCCTATCCAAGCAACTTGATTTTGAATACTTAATTAATGTAAAATTTACTATTGAAACTAAACTAAAGATATAAATGTAAGTTTACTAAAGAAACTATTACTTTAAAAACCTAGGATCATGGTGTCTCTCAATATTTCGTTCAAATTTAATATCTTCCTTTAAACTTAGATTAATAGATTGAATGACTAACCTAGAATCTAATTTTATTTACAACTCTTTGTCGAGATTCTTGCACACATACTCTTCAAAATTAATTCCACATGTCTATGCAAATTAGTTAAGAAAAGATCATTAAGTTTATGTTCTAATTTGGCCACCTATTATATTTTGGTATATGTCTATCCTTAGTATGAATCTATCACCTAACCTCTAAGTGAATCGAACATGAGCTATTCAAATCAATGGTCTAATCTAAATTCCCTTCATCAAGTTGCATTTAGAGACCCTAATCATTTCAACTGGTGATTAAGCAATGAAAAGCATTATACATAGATTTGAATAAACCATACAATACCCATTAATACTAAGCAAAAAAAAAAAATTATATATTCAAACTACATATTGAAATAAAGCATAATCCTAAAAAAAAGAATTTAGTTCATTGTCATTTCTTTAACAAACATCACAATTTCAAGAGAATAAATAATTTCTAAATTAAAAGAATAAGAGAGAAATGAAAAACTAGAATAAAGAACAAGGCTAACCTCGATTCTCGATCTTTAATCGTCTTCGTTTTCTTCTCGTTTCCTCTTTTGTAGAACCTTTTTCTTTCTTTCTTTCTAAACTGCAGTTTGTTTCCTTTTGAGACCTCCCTTTTCAGCTAGATGAAAATCACATATTTATAGCCACCAAAAAGCCCAAAAAAATAAAATCCTGAATGGCTGTGTTTCAGTAAAACATGTTAGAGTGCCATAGCCTTCGTCCTTGAGTGTTACAACGCTCTACACTTCTTTTTTTTTCACTAACTTCCAACTAGTTCTATGGCCCTCCTCCATGGCCGTCGCAGCGTTGAGTGCTCGGGAATTTGTGTGGCTGCAATGTTGCTCTTTTAGGCACTACGGCCTTGAATCCTATGTGGCTGCGACGCTACTTTCTTGTGTTGCCTTGGTGCAGAAACTATTGCAGTACCTCATCTTGCAACATGACTTTCTCCTACTTTGAGGCTGATATGGGAAAAATGGTGGACATGAACGTTGTAGGTCTGCCTCTTATCATTTCAATGGTCTAAGAATCACATCAATTGAAACTCTGTAGCTTGAGTTATGCTAGAATTATTGCAACATGTTCAGTGAAAATCTGCACTTAGTCTCCATTGCATAGTTCACCACCATTTCGCTTTATGCATTTGAAAACCTACAAAGACAAGGACTGAATCAGTATTGGCTTAAATTAAGGCGTTCAACATAAAAATGAACTATAATTACTTGAATTGAAATAAGTTAACATGCTTTAAACTAATTAACTAAAAACATAAAAGCTATCTATAATTGAGTTAAAACACAATGACTTAGCTATTTTAACATCCAAAATGTGTCATAATAACTCTATATAATAGAGTTATCACAACCCCAAACTTAATATTTTGCTAGCCCTTGAGCAAAATACAAAATAAAAATGAGATCACATAGTTGAAAATATCAAACTAGGATATTGCACCAATTCATTGATCACCTTTAATTTCTTCATAACGTTTCTTGTTTTCCCAACTCAAAGAAAACATAAATATTGTGTAAGTTTGCATTTCATTGCAATGCAAGCTCATTTTTTGTATGAATTTTTCGTGTTTGATAAATCTCTTACGATGAATATCATTCACTTCGGATAAGTTTATGCTCAAACAAACTTCAAACTATCTTAGAAGTTCATAAGTTTGTTTCACCTATCTCTCCACTAATGTAGGCTAACACTTAACTATGGATCTTTAAGACTTTATTTAGGTTGTAATATATGACTAGGGTCAAGGTAGGATATAGGATATAGGATATAATAAAGCTCAAATCACCCTAAGCATATCGTTATTGTAAGACCTATATAGCCTTACTTCTCTTCACCAAATACACCTTTTCTTTCCCTTCACTTTTCACTCATTAAGCATTTATTCTTTTTGTTATGAGGAAGTTAACACCCCCAAACTTATTTCTTTCAATGATAATGGGATAAATGCTTTACATTGAATTTTGAATTTTTCTCCACTTCATCTTTTCCATCTTTTCATCAAATAATTCAACATATATTTCTTAAAATAATGTACATGTTTAGGAGTGAGGGTTGTCGAATTGGAAAATTATTTAAAAGCTAGGCTAACTTATTTATGGTTGACAAAGAAAAAGGGAAAAATTTTTGGCTTAAAGGGGAATACTAGGGATCAAATGTACTTGGGTTAGCTCAAAAAGCTCAATCAATCCAAAGATGGCCTAAGTCATTTCTCTAACTAAGTGTAGCCTAGGATTTCATCTCAAGAAAGGATCAAACAAATTCTAAAACTCCAAACATAGTTTAAAAATTTGTCTTCACATAATCGTTCTCTAAATCTACACAATGACTCAATATAAGAGATAAAGTGTTCAATTGTGGAACTTTCATCCTACAATAATGCCACACGTTAGAATTCAACATACTACTTCAACAATATTCATGTTTTACTAAAAGTGACAAGAATAACATGACAACTAGGTTTCATCATTGGATAGGTAAATCAATTTCTTGTTACATTTACTCAAACTTTAATTTTCAACACGCTCTTAACCTAACATGCTAACTAACTAGCTTAAACTTAAAATAAATATATACATAACTGCAATATACTAAAATAAAGCATAAAAATTTACCACCAAACTTAAAGTTAACATTGTCCCCAATGTTACTAAAAGTAAAGAAAGAGAATACTCCTCTATGCTTGAAGACAATGTCATACAACATCCTCTTCCTCATCATCATCATGGTCATCTAGGGTGGGATCAACTGGCAACGTGGGGAAAATAGCCATGTCTATGCTAATGTGCTCGGCATATGCCCTCATTATCTCTACAATGGCTCGACTATACATTGCCTGATGGTCCACGCGAAGCTCAAGTCATTCCATTCGTTGAGATATTGAAAGATTTGGTTACGTAATTGTGGCTGAGGGGCTGTCGATGAACTTCCTCTAATGATAGTTTGCTCTCACATGCATAACCTGTGGATGATCCCAACATCCAATGGAATTTTTGGATGTAACAACTCCTTATTAGGTGAGTAAACAACTCCAGCTTGATGACACAAGGTAGTGATCAATGAAGGGTACAACAGTCCATCACGTGGTGAACAAGCTGTCAGGATAATATTGTTGAAAATCAATTGCCCAATGCCAATGGATTTCCTTGTCACAATTGCGTACAGGAGGACAGCCCTATCCTTTGTCACATCATTCAAATGTTTCACTGGAAGCATTTTGGCTGCTAATAAATGGTGCCAAACTTTGTAATTGCTATCCATGGCATTAACTTTAAAGATATTGGAACACCCTTGTGCAATTTCTATTTCGTACCCAAGATGCCAAGTGATCCAAGAACCTCATCCAAATTGACATCATCATTTAAGAATTGGCCATACTCAACGTTCTCAATATTAAGTGTGTTATAAAACTGATTAATAGTGCGGTTATCGAAAGATACCTAACATCCTCGAACGAACATTCACCCATCCACATGTTTAACGGCATTGGCATAAAATTCATGGACAATTGGCATTACTATTTCCTTTGGCTAAACACAAAATTCAGTGTTGGCACATAGACAACTGGAATTACTATTGCCTCTGGCTAAACACAAAATTTATCACATTATCATGCATCGATAATATTGTAGGCGTCAAGACAAAGTCCTTTTCAAACATCAATGCCACGCTCGGATATTGGGTGGAAAATAATATTTTGGAATAAAATATTTTGTCACACGAAAAAATAATAATAATATAATAATATTTTATCAAGGATGAATTAGTGAGTTAAAAGGCGATTTGGAAGTGAATCGGGACAAAGTGAGACACTTTGGGACCCAAGGAGACAAGTAGAGAATTTTAGAATAAAATAATATTTTACTAATAAAATATTATTAAAATATTAATATTTTATCTATAACACCTCGTACTTTGATACGGTGGCTAATAGAGTTTATTGGATATCAATTGAAGTTAATTAAAGTGTTTAAGAGTGTTGAAGGGTGAAAGGAATATTTTAGAATAAAATATTTTATATGCGATAAAATAATAATATCTTATTGAGGTCGATGTTGTTGAGTTAAAAAGGTGCTATAGAGCTAAACAGGGGCTAAGTAAGATGTCTTGGAGCCTTAGAAGGCTAGAGGAAAATTTTAGAATAAAATAATAATTTTTAGATAAAATAATATTAAAATAATATAAATGTCAAATTGGTTATGTTACACGAAGAATGTGTGATTTGTACAATTTGTCTAAGTGGGGGAGTGGAAGTAAGGAAGAATTTTGAAGAAAAACGATGTTAGTGGGGCCCGCGTGTCTTTATTAAATAAAATTAGAGCAGGTAAATATATATTTAAATATTATGGTGATACCTTGGTGAAGTGCAAATTTTATATCTTATTTGTATAAGTGTAAAAGAAGAAAAATAGAAGGGAATTGAAATAAAGGAATGATGGGAGGACCTAATTAAAAAGAATAAGAAGTTGAGGGGTGGAATTGTAAATAATGAAAAGTTAAGAGAATATCTGATGTATATATTTGTGTTAAGGAAAGCAAGATGAAATTCAAGTAGGTTACAAAGTTAAATGCAAGTGGAAATGAAATGTCAAGGAAAAACCATGGGTTGGCAAGGATAACTCATGGTATTCAAAGAAAAAGGTGTAATCATTACACTAAATTGATTTAAAAAAATATATAAAAATATAAAAAAGTAAATAAAAATAATTATAATAGTAAACTAAAGATTAAGTGGGACCATGCTTAAACTAATGAAATAAATAAAAAGAATGAAAATTAATGCATACTTAAGCCAGCAACAGAAGGTGGCGTTAATAACAAAGACTAAAGAAGAGAATTTGTATCCAAAGGTTAATATTTTATCTAAACCACCTAGGAACTAATGGCAACCCTCATTGGCCACCAATGTACTGAAAAAGGTTGCATTTTTACATGTTCTTTTAGGGATTAACAGTAGCCCTTATTGGCTGCCACTTTGCATGCAAAAGGTGCATGCTTATCTTAACTTCATTGGTATTAAATTTAAAGAGGGGAAACACTTTTTGCAAGACCTTTTCTAATTCTTTTCCCTCTCCAAGTGAAAACCCAAGCTTCCCAAAATCCTTCGCAAAGAATTTAAACTTCATAACATCAAATGGGAGTTGAAAAATTGCAAGAAGGAAGGAATAAAAACAAGCAACCGGCCAACATTGGGCATTCCATCATTTTTGAAGAACTATGGATCTATCATCCTTTTCTTTAAAACCCCGTACATTTAAAGCTTCCTCCCAAGAGATTTGAGCACTTTATCATTGATTTGGAGTTAGGGAATTCATGGTGGAGGTAAGAGCTTTAGTTTTAAGTTATTGTAGTTGAGAATAAACGGTTGAATATCGTTATTTTGATTGTGTAGCAAATAGTAAGCTCAGTTTGGAGAAGCTTGCTGCATGTTTGTTTCCCTTTCAACCCGGGCTTGTGTAGAGTGATCTTTAGAAAGTTAAGGCTCCACAATAGAGTTATGGAGCTAGGAGTTTCATTTGAGAGGTAAAAAATTATGAATTTGGTCATTTTATTTAACTCAATCGGTTGAACCTTTTTGTTAAATTATTTAAGGTAGCAAAGGTCCTCCAAGATTTGAAAGAAATAGATGCATGCATGTGGGTTGATCTTAGAAGTATGGTGATTTTGAGCAAGACAAGTAATGGGTAAGTGTTTTTAACCTTGAGATCATAAGTAGAAAGGAATAATAAGATGTGCATTGGTTGTTTATGCTTGTGGCAGCAATGGTGACCAAGGATGTGAGGAAATTATGAACTATATGTGGAATTCAAGCTAAAACCGAAAGGTAAGTATGCAATGTGACTACATTGTGTTTTGTTAACTTTGGTTGGTTGAAAGTATGTGGATTGTATGTTAAATGATTGTGAATAATATTGATGAAAACTATGAAATTAGGTTAAGGATTTATTGATTGATGTGCTGCCCGTATATGAGTACAATTAAGTGTATTGGGTTTGAATTATTGCTAAGAAGTGGGTGAGAGAGGAAGGTTTGTCGTGGTGGTGTACCGAAAGAGATAACGGGTGACCAACAAGTAGGATTAGCTAGATACGCACCCAAATCAATAGCGACGTAGTGTCCTGTTATTGTAAGGTGAGTAAGTGGTGCTTGTTTCAAAATGTCCATAACTATATAATGATTTATGTATTGAAAACATTGCTAGTTCTCTTTAAATGCATTTTAGGAAAGCATGAGTTGCTAGAAAACGATAGGTGGTTTTAAATACTTATTTGTGAAAGATTTATACATTGTTATTGTGGAAAGCATGAACTGGTAAAAATGCTAGGCAATTGTGGATGCCATGCCTTTTGAAATTGTTTTGCATATATATATATATATAAGTTATATATGTAAAGGGTTTTAAAAAAATCGAGAAACAAGCTCTCTAACACGGTTTATGTCAAAATGTGCCTTATGGTTTGTGTGATGTGCATTCATGAATAAATTACATGCTCACCATGCTGATTTGATATTTAAACCTCATGCAAAAGTTTTTCATTATAAAGTCTTACAAAAAGGGGTTTTTATCATGTCATTATGATTGGTGTTTTTCAAATAAATTCAAAATAAGCTTTTGAAAACCCAATTTGCTTTTGAATGGTTTTATCAAACCGGGAGATTCGAGAGTAGGCCGAATGTCACTTTGGGTTAGTGTGACTCTTGTGCACAAGTGAGCTCTAGCTAGAGAACCTTTGAGTCACTGACGGGCTGCTAGAAGTGGTTGGAGCCACTATCTGTGATATATATACATGGCAAGGCCAAGGTTGATATATGTGGCTAGGCCACAAGTTGATATACGTGGTCGCGACCACATGATTTCTCCAATGTCGGCCAACATCATCGAGACAGCCATGACTATGGGAATCTGGTGTCATGGGGCTCTCGGATTGTTATTACATGGAAACGGGTCCACGAGTTGAATATTTACGATTACCTATTTGAGAGTGATATCTCTTTGGGTTTTCAAACATGAATTCTTTCGCATGGTGATAAATACAAGTTTTTCCACAGCTCCTTTATTTATATGATGATTTTATGTTTACTACCTCGAGGATGAGATGGTTTATGAGCTTGTGAATAAGCTTGACAATGTTTGATTTCATGGAAGCTTGCATGATTATATTGATTTGATTTGAGTAAGATGTTAAATGATTGTGACGGTAGAAATCTTTTACTTACACTGGTTTTAATATACTACTTGCAGTGGTTATTTTGCATCACAACTTTTGGGTTTAAAAGTAAGGCACAAATACCCCATTTGATTTTAAGTTGTTTATACATATTCATATGTTTTTAATATTCAAATTATCTATCCTTGGCTTGTTTCCCATCTATGCCCTGCTCATGGAGTCAATGATCATTGAGTCTGTGAGACTCAACCCCTTATCTCCCTTTTACAGATAGTGATCGGCCTAGCATGCAATCATCGACACTTATGGTCCACTGTGGATAGGTAAAGGCATCTCATAGCACTTTATTCCGAGTTGCTCCGCTGTTAGAGGTCAAGTCATTTGTAATGTATTTATTTTCTGTAAATAGACACTAGTCTCAATGTGATTGTACAGTTAGAGATTATACATTTGGATGTAGTTTTACAATTATGTGGAATAAAGGTTGAACAATTTATAATGACGTTTGTTCAAATTACATTACAAAGAGTTGTACGGTTCAAAAGGATTACTTAAGTTAGTGGAATGAATATAAGGTAATAACAAGAGTTTCAATTAAGGCTGGTTCGGACTTAGCAGGTTCTCCTACAAGTCTCAGACATCGGTAATGATCGGGGAGAGGGTCGTTACATTATCTGTTGTTGAAATTAGTCATGAAGGAGGACTATATGGCTAATCTAAGTGGGGGAGAAAAAGTAAGAAAGAATTTCAAAGAAAAACGACGTTAGTGGGCCCATGTGCCTTCATTGAATAAAGCAAGAGAGGGTAAGTATATATTTAAATATTATGGTGACACCTTGGTGAAGTATGAAATTGACATTTTATTTGTACAAGTGTAAAGGAAGAAAAACAGAAGGAAATTGCAATTTATGAAATGTTTGAAGGACCAAATTGTAAAAGGTGAAAAGTTTGGAGGGTCAAATGGTAAATAAGGAAAAATTTGAGGACTTTTGTGCAATTTCACCATTTTAAGTTAAATGGAAATTAACTAACCAAGGAAAATTAGATTATGTGGGAGGATGGACTATGCATGTAACAAATACTATTACATGTAAAGATATGCATGCAAGGATCTACTTATAGTGGGGAACATGTGGAAGCCCCACCATGTGACAAATAAAAAGGAAGGAGACAAATGCACAAGGTGAATTATGCATGCAATTTTACTAGTTAAAGAAAGCATAGAAGATTTATGCATGATGGACACTTGGTAGCAATGTTGGACTAAATGAAAGGAAATGTATATACATGTAATGTTATTGGCTAAATGGGAGGCCAAATGAGAAATAATGTGGGAGAATGCATGAAAGGCTATTGGACATAAGTGTTGTTCAATTTTCCACTCACACAAGTGTCACAGCCCAAATCGTGGGACATGACCAGCTCATGGACCCAATAAGTGTGATGCATGGACCCAATAGACGTGGCCCACTAGGCCCAAGTAAGCCTTTCTATGCAAACTTGTTCATTAAACCATCCGTCCCTCATTTACCTTTAAAGTTCTTAATTCATAGTTTTAAAAAATAATCTTTTCTCAATAATAAATCATGGCAACCGAATGTATATCATTCACAAAATAATATTACCATATGCCAACTTGTGGCGACATTATCATGCGAACCAAACATACAGTGTTTACAACAAATCTCATGAATTACATTTAAATAACCATACACACATACAAAAGACCTTGACTATCAGCGGAGTGACCCTAGTGTGGATACTATCATGGGGTGTGCTGGTAAACTTACCGTAAGATGAATAGGAGGAAGCACCTCTACCAAGGATCCAACTACCTTCGAGCCTAAAAACTAAAACATGAAGTTGAAAAGAATGAGTATAAACCCAGTGAGTGAACATAGGAAGGGAACAAGCAAACGATAAGGAAAGTTTAGAAATCATGATGCACTTATGTTAAAAACAATGCAATTTAGTTTAATTCCTCGTAAAACCCCTTAATTCGACCTTTGATTATTTAACCCCTTAGTGTTGAAGGATCCATGATCCATAATGAAATCGAAAAGTGAAAACCATAGTAAATATTCGAGCAAGACAAGCAAGGCAGAGAGTTTTTTCGTTGCATTGAAAATCAATTTGGAAATAATTAACAATTTCAACATTCAACATTCATTGCAATCACATAATATTTTCTCTAACATTTCTATGGTATGTGTAAACATGTATACAACCATCGGCTCATCAGCTCATGTGCACTCCCACACTGCACATGGCTAGAATCATCACCCATCGGTCATCAGCTCATGTGCACTCCCACACCGCACATAGCTGGAATCATCATCCACCGGTCATCAGCTCATGTGCACTCCCACACTGCACATAGCTAGAATCACCCGTCATCACCGACATGTACACTCCCACACCGCACACGCGCTGTTACAATTATCACACAATATTATCATTTAAAGCATAACATATATATCATCAGAATATAGGAACACATGGGTTCATCACATTACACATTTTACAACATAAAAGTTTCATCAAGGCTTGTTCCCAAGCATGATTTAGAGAAAAAAATCAAATAAAATCATTTAAGTGCTTTATCCCAACACATGTGTATTTCTCAAAAATAATTTAATGCAAGTTCACTCACCTTAACAATGCCACCTAACAAGACTAGCACCCATAAGATCTTAATCCAAGTAGTCCCAAAATACCATTAAAACCTATAATTGTCAATAAACAATAATAGCTTCAAATATATCATAAATTTAAACTTAATAATTCTAGTAAGCATACTCTTGATAAACTACATTCTAGCTTAATTTTTAACCTAGAATTCTAATATGATTCTCAAACCCATCATATCAACTATTTCAATTTAAAGGTTTTTACCTTGGTGAGCTTGGAGGCATAAAGATCAACAAAAACCTAATATTTCCAAGAAAAAGAATTTGAAGAAATTAGGAAATAAAATCTGAAAATATAACCCATAAATTCATAAATTCCAAGAGTTAAAAATATATACCTTTTAGCCTTAAAAATGGAGATTTAAAGTTGAAAATTTAAGTGTTGGTGATGGTGGAGTAGAAATAGAAAATAAAGGAAAGAAAGAGAGATTTTTTCCTTCTCTCTCCTAGGGTTTGGTTATGCTGGAAAATGGGGTTAGAAGCTGTAGGTTTGGTGCCTAAGAAGTTAAGAGAAAAAAGAAGTAAGAAAAGATAGGAAAGGAGAAGAAAGAAAGGAAAGAAAATGAAAGATAATTTGATTTTATGGTGGAGAAAGAGAAAATGGCGTGGAAGGGTTAGAAAGAAGAAGAAAATATCTTTTGGTGAAAATAAGAACCGGTTATGGCTGAAAAAGAAAAAAGTCAAAGCTTCCTTTGGAAGCTTTGACCAAGCTAATGGCAAAATTAATATTTTACCCTTCAAGGTTTTCACCCTTTTTAATTAAGTTATCCCACAATCTTTTAATTTCAAATTTTTTCTATTTTTCTTCCTTAACACTTGTACCAATAAAATATCAAGTTCGCATTTCAATGAGGTATCACCATAATATTTAAATATATATTTACCTGCACTAACTTTATTTAATAAAGACACATGGGCCCCATTATCGTCATTTTTCTCTAAAATTTCTTCGTTCTTCTTCTCCCTCACTTACATTGACCATATACTCCTTCTTCATGAAAAATTTTGACATTGAATAAAATATTAATATTTTAATATTAACCTCCGATTCACCCAAAATGTCTTATTGTGCCCCGATTCACTTTCGAATCACTTTTAAACATTATAATTAACCTCAATTGGCATCCAATAAGTTTTATTAGCCACCATATCAAAGTACGAGGTATTATAGTAAATGTACGTATGTAAAGATAATATAGAGATGAGTAGAGTGTCGATCCCACAAAGAATTGAATTAATCTTTACCGTTAACTACTAAAATTAACACACCTTAATTTTATCTAAACAATTAAAATTAAAAAGAAAATTTTAAATTAATAAACTAATAACGAAAACTAATCTATACAAATTTACCTTATTAAATATGAATGACTACTAGACCTAAGATTATGATATCTCTCAATACTTCATTTGAATATTGTCTCTCTCTTTTAACTTAGTTTCATGGATTAAGTTGCTAACCTAGAGTCCTAAATTATTTATAAGTCTCTGTCGAGTTTCTCATAAAAATACCTTTCCCAATTAATTTACTATATGTCTATACAAATTATATGAAAGAAAGATTCATTAAGTTTGTGCTCTAATTTTGGCTACGTGTGGTTTATAGGTGTATGTCTACCCTATATGCAAATCAAATCACTTAATCAACTCAGTGCATTCGATCATACGCTATTCTATTCAAGGTCTACCTAAATCTCCTTCGTCAAGGTTTAACCTAGGTTTCCAGTTCAATCTAATTGATGATCAGACAATTAAAATCATTAAGAACAGAATAAAATAAACAACCTAAATCTATCAAAGATAAGTAAAAGAGAGATAAATAATTCAGACCATATATTGAGTTCAATCATAATCTTAGATTAAAAACTTAGTTCCCTATCAAGTCATACATTATCATCGAATAAAATCTAAACATTAAAAGCACAACCAAGAAAATAAAAGAATAAAAGAAATATAGAAAAACTCAAGAATTGTGTTCTTGATCTCCAAATCTCCTTGAATCCTGTAAATTCTTCTTAGCTTTAATGACTCTGTGGCTTGACTCTCAGATGTCAATCTGGTGTTCCCTGGTTCTCTTTTTTTTTTCTCCTCTAAAAGGTTGTTTTTATAGGCTTTAGTTAGGCTAAGTTAGTTGTAGAAAGAAGTCAATTTCAGATGAGATTTCCTCATCAGACTATGTAAGTCGCAACTTTGCCAAATTAATTAATAAAAATCGTAATTGCCATAAGCCTACTGCAGTATGTCAATTTTGACAAGATTTTTGACTATCCTACAGGCCGAACATGGTGAAGTGGTAAAATGAAAGTTGTATATTTTTCTCTTTTCTTTCCAATGGTCCAAGAATTGCTTCATTTGAAGCTCTGTAGAGAAAGTTATGGCCAAAATACCGAAACATATGCATTGGAAGTCTGCACCTTGAAATTGCTTTCCTTCTTCTATTAAAATTCTTCTTTCATCAAATACCTAGAAAAGCACAATTAAATCAATAACAACCTATCTTAATCATATTAACACCAAATTAAGTACAAAATTAACCAAAATTAGATTGACTCACCTAAAATAACTAATTTAAAATAATTAAATAAAATCTACTAATTTCTATGCATTACTACAAAAACTAAGCCAAATTATTATCAAAATTAAGCTAAAATAACTCTATATCATATAGTTATCAATAAGTAAGGTGGATGAAATGGAAATGCATTAAGAATGCATAAAGATAGATTAAAGAATGGATGGATAAGGGAAGTAGATATTCAACCAATTAAAAAAGATGGAAATTGGATGCATGAAATCTTATAGGTTGGCAAGGTGGCCAAATAGAATAAAAAGGCAAATGTGTGTATGCAATTTGATTGGCTAAGTGGGTGGCCAAATTAATAGCAAAATTTCAAGTGGAAAAAAAAGTGAGAATTGGCCTTGTAAAGCTTGTGAGAACCTACCATTGTGAAAGAATAGAGAAAGAGCTTAGTTCTTAAGAGGTTCCACCTAAAAAGAGAAGAAAAGAGAGGAAAGAAATAGGAAATTAGGTCTTGAAAGGTTTCACCCGAGGAGAAAAGAAAAGAGAGGAAAAAAGAAATAAAGTGGGGAAGGCGTGGGTTTGTGAGGATTCAAGGAAACCATGGGTTCCTTGCTCTTCATTGTTGAGTTTAGCATTTCATCACCCAAAAAGGAATCTTCAACATGCAAGAGAAGAACCGTGGAGCTCGAGGAAAGAGGAAGGCTTGGTTTTAAAGATTCAAGAGAAACAAGGGTAAGCATTGTGGTTTTGGTTTGATTATGTTTTGACAATCGGTTGGTAACCATAAGAAATGTATTGTGGCAGCCAAGAAAAGCTTGATTGGAAAGGATTTAGTGACATGCAAGCCATCAAACTATTGGATGCATGATGGATTCAAAGTGAAAGAGAAAAGGTAAGCATGATAATGTGTTTTAAGGCCTACGATTGGTAGAATTGTTAAGACAATAATTTGTGAATAATGTTGGCAGCTTGGTGATTGAAACTTGGAAGAATATTGGAGTGCATGCGAGGCTCAAGCAATCTCAAAGGTAAAAATGTATAATGCTTTAAGTATGGTTAGAAGATTTTGAGAAAATGGCTATTGTTGTGTTGATTGAAAGTTTGAAAGACACATTGTGAAGAATGATGATTGTTGGAAAGATCTAAAAATGCATGAGCTAGTTAGAAATGTTAAGGTTTCTTGCTATGTTGTTTGAAAGAAATAAGGATGAATAATGTGAATGGAAGATTAGGAAATAAAGCATTAAAAGTTAGACAAATTATGCATGTAAGCTTGGAAATAATTGAGTGAAATTGGATTAATTGTTGCTACCATATATGTGGTTAATGGTATGAAAATATAAGATGGACTATGATGAATGTTGCTTGGAAAGGTTGAAATGGGCACTTAATGTTATAAATAATTGTTGGTACATGTAATATAGAGAACTATGCGTGTAAAGGATATGAATTCCTTTAATAAAAATATGTCAATATGCAAATGAATATGCAAAAGCTAATTGAGGAAGCATGGTGATTTTAGCATGATTTGAGTTATTAAAATGATGATTAATGTTTGAATGAGAAAGAGAATGAAATGGGATATAAAAGCACAAAGCTAAGTGTGGACAGCAAGTGTGAGATATAATAATTTGTAAAGTTGCTAAGTATTTTAAATTTAATTGCTGCTAGAAAATTGACAAGTAAAGGATAGTTGTCGTATGTGTAAATCAAGAAGGATAATAGCTAAACAACAAATGACATTGATCGATTAAGAATGCAAGGAGTTTAAATTGGCAAAGTAATATCTCGCCAAGAGAGGTGAGTAGGCGGTGCCAATTTTAAAAGATTCTATGCTATATTAAAGTATAAGTATAGTATTATTCAATGCCCTCGTGGAAAGCATGAGTTGCTAGAAAATGATAAGTGATTTGAATACATGGTTTGGAATGATTTATACACTGCTTTTGTGGAAAGCATGAGTTGGTAGAAACAATAGGCATTTGTGAATGCAAATTGAGTCAGAAGTTGTTTATGTATACTGTATATATATATATATATATATATATATATATATATATATATATATATATATNTATATATATATATATATATATATATATATATATATATATATATGTAAGGTGTTTTAGAAACTGGGAAACAAGCCTTTTTGTAATGTTTTGCATCAAAATCGTGCCTTGTATCTTTATGTGACGTGCAAAGTTAAATGCACTTGATAAATGGTTTAAATGCAAATTCTTGAGAGTCGGTTTTAGTCCGAACTTTATGCAAATGTTTACACCATACATTTTAATGGGAAAAACAATTTTGAAAGGTTACCGAACCTTTGTTTCAAATGATTTAAGAAAAAACTCTTGAAAACCTTGATTTGGTTTTAAAAACTGTTTTGACAAATCGAGAGCTTTAAGAGTAGGTCGAATGTCACATCAGGATAGTGTGACCTTTGTGCACAAGTGAGCTCTAGCAGAGAACCTTTTGGGTTACCGATAGGCTGTTAGACGTGGCTAGGCCACGGTTTGTGATTATACGTGGGAAGGCCATGGGTTGTATACATGACTAGGTCATGAGTTGATACACGTGGTTGCAACCACATGATTTCTCCGATGTCGGCCAACATCATCGAGACTACCATGGCTTTGGGAATCCGGTAGAGGGGGGCTTCCCAGATTGTTATTACATGGAAGAGGGTCCACAGGTTGATTATCTATAATTACCTACTTGAAAGCCTTGAAAGTTTTTAGACTCGTACTCTTTCTATGGTGGAGAGATATTGTTTTCTCGTAACTTTTTTTTTTAATTGAAAGCTTTCAGTGCTTTATATGTTGATCATGAATTGATGTATGTGGATGTACTTGGTTATTTTTACATGCCACACAATTTGGAAGCGTGCGTGTTTTTATACAGCCATTGTATTTATGATGGAAATAAATGATTTCGACGATTGAAATCTATTCTGCTATGCTTTGATTTTGGCATTGTTTGCCAAGGAAAGTATTACACAATGATTTTCATGACATTATTTTTGCAAGGCACAAATACCTTAATTGTTATTTGCTTTTATAAGGATATCATTTTATACTCTAGTTTTATCCTTCAAATTATTTGCTCTAAGCTTGTTTCCCATCTACACCCTACTCACAGAGCCGATGATCACTAAGTCTGTGAGACTCACCCCCCTTATCTCCCCTTTTGCATATCTTGATCAGCCTAACATGTATTCATCGGCACATATTGTCCACTGTGGATAGGTAAAGGCATCTCATAACACTTTGTTTTGAGTCGCTCCACTGCTAGAGGTCTAGTCTTTCATAGCATTTTTTGTTTGTGAATAGACACTAGTGTTAATGCAAATGTACATTTGGAGATTATAAACCTTGATGTATTTTTTTTACAATTATGTGGAATAAAAGTTAAGTCGATTTATAACGACTTTTGTTTAAATCATGTTACAAAGAGTTATACAGCTCAAAGCAATTACATAGATCGGTGGAATGAATATAAGGTATTAACAAAAGTTTCAATTAAGGCTTGTTTGGGACTTGGTGGGTTCTCTCACAAGACTCAAACGCCGATAGAGATCTAGGAACGAGTCATTATAGACTCAACACCACAACAATTTGAATAACGTTAATATTACCATAATATCATAATTATATTCTAAGTGCGTAAAATTAGAGTTATTCATAACACCCACTTTTCAAAATTCCAAATAAAGCTACAAAACTTAAAAATTCATGAAACCCACATACCACATTATCAAATTTAGCACATGCCCATCAATATTAAGCAATAACTCATCTTTAAAACAGAATTTCATCCATAAGAAAATTTATTCAAAGAACTAGAGCACTTACCAAAATTTTTCTACACTTCACGGACTTTGAAGAAGAACAAATACTTTAAAATCCTCTAAACTTGAGTTATAATTCAAAGAAATGGATGTTTTGAAGATGTTTTGAATTGGGTAGGTGTTGAAGGGGTTGAAGTTTTGCAAAGTGGGGGAGAATGGTTGAAAAATCTGATGCTACAGTTAAAAAATGGACCAAAGAGGGGTTTTTATAAGGTCATGGGCCCAATATTATGTCGCAGCACTGCTTCGGGCCTTTGGCCTTTTACTTTTTTTAAGAGTGAAGTGCTACAGCATTCTTTGGATATCGCCGTAATGCTTCAGCCTCGGGTTCCACTATGGAACCCAAGTGCTACTCTAGTGCCGCAGCTTCCCATGGCTGGTGTCGCAGTGTTGGCTATATATTTTTTGAATACTAAGAAAAAGTCATAAAAAAACTTGCAAAAACACGAAAAAGATAATAAAATTAATAAACAATAATTAAAATACAACAAAAACTAAAAATAAGAGTCCACTAAAAATTTGAATAAGTACTGCATTCTTTATCGTCTTTAGCTAAACTCTCTTTTTAGATTAAATGGAGTTGGAAAGACTGATAGAGGAATATTGACGATCGATGTCACTCCCCAATAATGCTTTAGTCGTTGCCCATTTACCTGAAACTTTTCATTGGTTGTGCCATCGACAAGTTCACAGCACCATATGGAAACACTCTTAAAATAAGAAATGATCTTGATCATCTTGACTTTAACTTTTCGAGAAATAGCTTCAAATGAGAATTGAACAACAATACATGTTGTCCTAGCTTAAAATGATGCTCAATAACCTTTTTATCATGCCATCTTTTTGTCTTTTCTTTATAAATCTTGGCATTTTCATAAGCATCTAATCTTATCTCATCTATCTCATTTAATTAAAGTAAACGCTTCTCACTAGTAGCTTCTAAATCGAAGTTTAACCTTTTAATCGGCCAAAAGGCACTATGCTCGAATTCAACTAGCAAGTGACATGCTTTTCCAAAAACTATATGGTAAAGAGACATACTGATAGGATTTTTGTATGTTGTCTTATATGCCCATAGGGCATCGTCAAGTCTCTAGGCTTAATTTTTCCTTGATGGAGCTACGACCTTTTCTAAGTTTCGCTTGATTTCCTAATTAAATGCTTTAGCTTGTCCTCTTATTTAAGGATGATATGCAGTTGCCACATTCTGAGACACTCCATACTTTGCAAGTAAGGCTGTGAAGAATTTATTATAGAAGTGGCTGCCTTCTTGATTATTATCTCTCTTGGTGTGTCGAATCTTGTGAAAATATTCTTTTCTAAAAATTTCAAGACAACCTTTACATCATTCATAGGCAATGTTGAAGCTTTCAACCATTTTTGCGGCAATCAAGTAAGAATAAAATTTATCAAATGTATACACAACAACTAATAGTTCTTTTTTAGTGGTTGTGTGGTGCATTTGAGTTTCTATCAAGGTCTTGCTAGCATAATATATAGAATGAACAATTTTATCTTTTCTTTGTCTTAGCATTGTACCTACAACATAGTAGCTAGCATCACACATAAGCTCAAATGGAAGTGACCAATCAAGAACTATAATAACCGGTGCAAATATCAACCCCTTTTTCAATTCTACAAATGTAGCATGACATGCATCGTCAAACTTAAAGGGAACATCCTTTTCCAACAAGTTACACAAGTTTAGAGATTTTGAAAATATCCTTAATGAATCTAACATGTCCAAGGAAACTTCTAATACCTCTTACCGAATTTGGTGGTGGGAGTTTCTCGATTATTTCTATATCTTCTTTATCCATCTCCAATCCTTTGCTTGAAACTTTATGGTTGATAATTATGCCTTCTTGTCACATGAAATGGCACTTCTCCTAATTTAACACTAGATTTGTCTTTTCACATCATCTCAAAACACTATCAAAATTCAAAAAACAATAATCAAAATTATTACTAAAAATAGAGAAGTTGTCCATAAATACCTCAAGTGATTACTCCACCATATCAAAAAATATAGCCATTATGCATTGTTGGAAAGTGGTTGGAGCATTACAAAGTCCAAATGGCATCCTCCTAAAAGAAAAAGTGCCATAAGAGCAAGTAAATGTCAGCTTATTTTGATTTTCCAAGGCTACCTTTATCTAGTTTTATTTTGAATATCCATTTAGGAAACAATAGAATTCCTTCCTTACTAGCCCATCTAACTTCTTATCAATAAATTGTAATGGAATGTGATCTTTCCTCGTGGCCTTGTTAAGCTTTCGATAATCCATGCATATCCTCCAACTAGTTACAATTCTCACAGAGATGAACTCATTATTATCATTAGCTACCACTGTCATCTCGCCTTTCTTTGGTACACATTGCATTGAACTTACCCACGCACTATCCGATATGGGATAAATAATATCAGCATCTAACCATTTGATGATCTCTTTTTTTAGCACTTCTCTCATGGTTAGGTTGAGTCTTCACTGATGCTCTATGGTGGCTTTATGGTCCTCCCCCAATAGGATCTTATGCATACATATCGATGGACTAATCCCCTTTATGTTTGCAATCATCTATCCCAATGTCTTTGTGTGTTCTCATAAAACTCTCAATAGCTTATTTTCCTGCACATTAGTAAGACTAGATGAAACAATAACAGGAAATGTAAATGAGTTATCGAGTTATGCAACTCTCAAGTGATTAGGTAGAGGTTTAAGTTCCAAATTTAGAGGTTCTTCTATGGATGGCTTTGTTGGTGTAGATGAAGATGATGCATCGAACATCTCATACTGTGTCCTCATGACGTAGAAAAGAGCATCCAATAAAATCTTTGTCATTTGTCTCTGAATTAGCTACTAACGAAGTTTCAGTGGGTTAATAGGATGACTTTCCTTAAACATTTTTCTTCTCACTCTATTAACTATATTCATTACATAACACTCATCATGATCATTAGCAAATTTTAAAACTTTAAAAATATTAAAGGTTACCTCTTGTTCTATGACTTTCAAGGTAAGCTCTCCTTTCTCTACATCTATGAGTGCTCTAGTAGTATGTTAGAAAAGTCTCCCTAGGATTACTGGAATCTCTCTATCTTCTTTCATATTAAGTACAATGAAATTTGCTAGAAAGATAAACTTGTCAACTTTCATTGGCACATCTTCGACAATGCCTCTTGGATATCTGATGGTACGGTCTGCCAGTTATAAAGTCATTGTGGTGGGCTTAATCTCCCCTAAACCCAATTTTTTATAAATAGACAATGGCATCAGGTTGATACTAGCTCCAAAATCACTCAAAGCTTTGGCAAATTACAATGCACCAATGGTGCATGAAATTGTAAAACTGCTAGGATCCTTAAGTTTTGATGAAAGCTTGTTTTGCATGATCGCTCTGCACTCTTTAGTGAGTGCCATTGTCTCGATCTCACCTAATCGTCTTTTTTTCAATATTATGTCCATTAAAAAGTAAGAATCTCTTTGTGGATTATGTAAGGGTTACCATTTGAACTAGGTAAAATGCAAGAATCTTTATGGATTGTGTAAGGGTTATCGCTTACCGTTAAAATGCAAAATCCCTTTGTGAATTGTGTAAGGGTAATTGCTTCCCGTTCAAAAGCAAGAATCTTTGTTAGTGGATTGAAATTCCTTGGTTACCAAAGGAGTGGATGTAGGCATGGAAAAAGCCGAACCACTATAAATTTCTTGTGTCTCTCTTTAATTTTTTGCATTATTATTTATTGTTTATTCTTGCCTTAGTAAAATAGATTTATATTGATTTATTGTTTTACACCTAGAAAAAAAAAATTTTACCTCACATAATTGGTATTTAACTTAAGAAAAATATTTATCTTGATATATTGTTTTTGTGCTTAAGTGATTTGTTGTTGAGAATTGTTTTTGAAGCTAGAAAACATTTTTGAGTGAAAAAGTTTTGATCTTTATACTTAAATTTTCAAAGAAATTTTAATATATCAAGTCACTACATCTTGATATATTGTTTATTAAGACTTCTACATTAACATCCATTACTTGAGCTTATTGCACTAACAATTAGTATCAAAGCTAGGATTTAACTTTTGTAGGTCTAACAACCTTGAGTGATCCTAAATTGAAGCTCAAATAAGCAAAATGGAAACTATTGCAATCGTTTTTGGCGAAGGACAATCAATAGTAAGACTTCCTTTCTTTGTCGGTGAAAATTACCCTTGTTGGATGAAAAGAATGGAAATGTTCATACAAGCACATGATCTTGATGTTTGGAATATCATTTTAGAAGTTCTTTATGTTCCTTATAAGGAAGTACTAGGAAATAGAGTGGCTATGACTAAAAGAAAGTGGGATGAAAAAGATAAAAACAGATACAAGTCAATGCCAAAGTTGTAAATAATCTTTATTATGCTCTAGGTGTAAATGAATTTAACAAAGTGTCAATGTGTGAAAGTGCACAAAAAATATGGGATACTTTAGAGACCACCCATGAAGGAACTAATCAAGTCGAGAAAATAAGTTTGCTTACATTAGACTATGGGTTTTAGGATAAGAAATGAAAATCTATAAATCAAAGGTATGATAGGTTTACAAATATAGTTGGTGGATTGAAATGACTAGTGAAACACTTTCCAAATGTTAAACTAGTGACTAAATTGCTTTATATTCTACCTAAGTCTTGGAGACCAAAAATTGCTATTGAAGAAGCAAGGAACTTAAATACTCTTAAATTAGATGAACTTGTTAGATCTTTACTTACATATGAGATGATCCTGAAACATGAGAATGTGAGAAATGAGGCAAAGAAGGTAAGGTAACTAGTAAAAAAGTTAAAACCAAAATCTATAATTGAATAAAAATAAAAGAATTGACAAGATTCATATTTAACTTAGAATTTTTTGTTGTAACAATGAATTAGTACTAAATCCTGCAATACATTTCTATTATGTTTATTGTTCTTAAATACAATTATCAATTTATCATATCATACATTATAGTACAAATGAAAAATGATATGAATTAAACGTGGCTTGCATGATACATGTACAATACGATACAACACATATTTAAGCTTTATTTAATTCAATTACAAAAACTCATTTTATTTATTTATTTATCTATTGGTTGAAACATGATAAACTATTTTTTATTGGTTTTAATCATTCAGATTTAGATTTTAGATAAAAGGATACTAAAAAAATCATATTCAGCTTTTAACTTCAACATGTTAAATGTTTCTTTAATTTTGAATTAATAAATTAACATAAAATTCATATCTTATTTAAAATATATATATTATTAAGGAACATGTTGAGAGTTTAAGTCAAAAACCATTTATATTTTCAATTTATATCATATAATTCTCAAAATTATTAATAAATATATTTTTTTGAAAATTTTTCTTTATTTTTATGTATACATGTTACTTATAATTAATTTTAAAATATTTTATTATATTTTATGATGAAATACGATATTCAATAACTAAAAATTAAGATTTCAATACACGATATATATCTCAATTTAAAAACTATGCTCTTAAATATATTTCTTTTTCTCCTTTCTTTTCCTTTTTTTCTTTCTATACTAAAAGCATAATAACACATAGCAATCAATTAAAAAGTATCCTTTTAATTGAGAGTTGTCCCTACTGGTTAATAATTTTAATATTATATATTGATCAATGATTCTTGCTTTCTTATTACTTTTTCGTATATAAGAAAGAATAAAATAAAGCAATTGATGGCAAATAAACATAATTTATAGAAAATAAGTATTTTTTTTATTTAAAAAGGATGTTATTAAGAATTTGTAAATCAAGTTTTTAGGATTTAAAAGACTTCAAGTCCTTAACTATTGCCTCTTCAAAGATTTATTTTCTTTTTTATACATAGGGCATTTCCTTTTCTCAAAATTACAAAATGTGCGGCATTTTCTTAATAAACCTTTGAAGAGGCAATGATGAGTATTCACTCACTATGTGGTGATTTTTTTTCAAAAACTTTTTTATTTTTGATAATAAATAGTAGAAAGATAGAAAGGAATTAAGAAAGGTCAAGGGATAATAATAAGTTGGTTATAATCGACTGATTGATTGAAGCTAACTACATTTGGCTTCAATGGGTCTGTCGGTGTTTAGGTCCCTCTTTGTTTTGCACTTCAACATTTTCAAGTTGCTCAATCAATTATTAAGGTGGGAATTTTCTTACCCAAATCAATCAAACAACCGACCCTTACTTTTTAAATTAAATAAATATATGTTTAGTTGATTAATAAAATTACCTTAATGTCTGTTTACTAATTCCTCCCATTTCCCCTAATCAATTCCCTTTTTTAAAAAAAGTTCTCCTTAACTCTCTTGATTTTTTGAATACCATCTTTCACAACCCTATCCAAGGTAGTGATCGGCATGAGGACTCAATGGACATAGTCGACTAAGTCCATGCAAGCCTCAATACCATTATTTGAGCATACCTCATCCGGGGCCACTCAATCTATAATTTATTATGCAACTCATTTAATCGCATAAATTTTATATAAACATAAAGCACAACCCTGCGCAAAATAATTCGTCGCTACTTGTACTTGGCATTATATAATCATATTTAAGTCTACCAACCCATGGCCATACTACCCTACATTAGGCATTTCTAAACTTGTTCATAATATGTACTTATATACACAATAAGGTCCAATGACCAATCAATTAAAAAAACCATTGATTGACTACTAGAGGAGTGGCTCGGGTGCGAAAGATACTATTGAATGCCTTGATCTTGAACCTACCAAAATGAATACGTAGATCCCTCAAGTGTGTATCATCTTGTTAGCTCCAAATCTACTAAACATGAATTTTTAAAACGGTGAGTATAATTACTCAATGAGGGATAAAGAGGGGAGCAAGCAATAGCCAAGAAAAAGTTTATAAACAATGCACATTTACTAGAAACCTTGCTTATTTTTCCTATGCAAATCTGTGATGCAAATGGGTCCCACCCACCAAAATACACATTTTTACCTTAAAAATCATACTTTGTCATTAATCATAAGCTTTGTCATCTTGCCAAGCTTTTAACTTACCAACAAATACTAAATAGCTCACATAAGAACAGGACAAGAGTATCGAGACATCTTGCTCAAGTCTCGATGCTTTGAGAAACTAGAAGCATAAATGACCAAATTGCCTAAGAGGTCTTGAGACTTACCTTGCTTGTCTCGATACTTTATTTCAATATGTAGGCTTTTCTGCACATATTTTATAACTCAAAGATATCCAAGCCATCCCTTTAGAATAAATCAAGATTTATATAATCTTTAATTATATTCCCATTTCAGCACTTACATTGTTGGAAACCATTTGCACTCCTTGGTTCTTTAATTACATCATTTAAGCCTCAGCATACCATATTAAGACAATTCACTCATCAATAACAGTACAACAATTAACTGCCCACATAAACATGAAAATCAATGGTATTTCTGCCCCACCAAAGGCAATGCTCATAAGGTACTATGAAACCCCACCCTAATGTAGGATTGCTAAATTAGAAAGTCCATAGATGAACAAGTTAAATTTGTATTTTGAACACAGGAAAATTTAGTTTTATACTTAGAAAAATTCAATTTTTCAAAGATTATGATGTTTGGAAAGGTTGAATGTTAAAAAGGGGTCAAATTGGACAAGTGTCAAAGTGTATGTGTACATACTTGAGCAAACGTATCGATACATGAACCTCATCTATCAATACATGTAAAGATGTATTAATAGATTTGGAATTTTATAAACATCTATCGATACATAGCCAAATGTATCAATACAGTTGCCTGATGTATCAATACATTACACCGTTTTCATAAAAATAAAAGTGTTGAAATGGTCTTTTCGCCTTTAAAAATATAAATATTTCACATTTCTCAAGCTTTTACAATCCTAAGCTGCATTTTTGAAAGGTAAACTTCTCCTAAAACTCTCTCAATTCATTTTTGAGCAAAAATCATTTCTTTTGATGATTCTAAGCTTGGTTTTGAGATTTAACGATAAAAATGACATTTTTAAGCTTCAAAAACCTTAAAAGCTTGTCTTTTAGTTCTGGAAATTTTGTTTCTTACTTCGATAATTCTGTTAGAGGATTAAAATTAAAGGTTTTGTGGATTTTCAAGTTATCTAAGCTCATTTAAGATAAGAGTAGAAGATTTATTGATTTTGGAATGGGTTTAGTGAGAGAAAGTGGACTTTGTCAAAAGCGAATAACTTTCAAAAGTTTTTAGGATGATTATTTTAAGGTTGTTAATCTAGAAATTGATTTCTATGATTATTGTGTGATAGGAATGTTTGAATACTCTAAGGAAATCATTAAAGAAAGGTTGTGATTGGGTCTTCGATCAAGGTGAGTGCATACACCACTTTCAAACTATTTTGATATGTAAAGTTAGCATGATTTCTATAGAAATGATTATTTATGCATGTTGAAATGATATCTCTAAAATGGTTTATCAAAGGATTTGAGTTTTAGAAATGAAAATTGTTTTCTAAGAAAATAAATTGTTATTAATTATGATATGATTAACACAATGATTTTCAAACTATTTACGAATCTACTATGTAAGAAAATTTTCTACTATGCACTAGTTTTCAACAAAGGGGGACAAGCACCTGATGTTTGAAGTTCACTCGATTACAATGGTCTTCAGAATAGTGTGGGTATGAGAAATTGTATGCTTATTTATAAATGCTATAATGTGCATGTGTGGTATGATAAATGCCATAAGATTGTTTATGTGATGTACATTCCATATACCATATGAGGTGATTAGGTGAGCATAATAAATGCCATGAGATTGTGTATATGATATAATTCCATATACCATATAAGATGATTAAGTATGCATGATGAATGCCATGAAAATGTATGTACGATGTAGATTTCATTTACTACATAAGGTGATTAAGCATGTAAGATTGATGTTATATGCTAGTATGTGAGGTATTTTCCACATACTAAGTGATATGAGTATGAGTACTTGATTGGAGTGAGGCATAATTTTACTCTCAGGGTGTATTGACGACTCTACTCCCATGATACATCATAAATGCCCTAGGTGTAATGGGGATTGTACATTGCCAACCCAAGATGCAATTGGTCAAACATTGCTAGCCCAAGGTTAATGAGGGTCAAACCATCACAATGTTTGAATTAATGATTTATGGTTGACAATCTTGTAACGTTGTTAGGAATGTTTGTATGATATGTTAATTGAGTATCAATTATGATGTATATCTACCATGGCACTAATGTAGGCTTGGTTAGATAGAAATTCACCTTATAATTAGTCTCAATATGTAAAAAGACTTACAGTAAATAGAAATAGAGAATTATTCCCTAGAAATTTGGGTTCTGAGTTCAAAGTATCGATACATATGGAGTAGATATCGATACATTCTAAAAAAAATTGCTTTATGAGACTTTCTATATGAAATGTATCGATACATTTCACTAAAGTATAGATAGATTTTTAAAAGGTATCAATACATTCGAGAATATCGATAGATTCATTGTAGAAAAGGTTATTTGAGTGAATTTGATGATAATTTCAAAAGTAAATGATTTCCAAAGGTTTATACAAAGTTGTGTTTCATGAAATACTGCATGAATGATGTTATCTGCTATGTTTCATGATCATTATAGAATGAGGATAAATTTATGACTCATACATGTTCAATATTTTAATTGTATGAAATACTTTTATCCTCTGGCTTGTCCCCTTCCTATATCCACTTACGGAGTCTTTGTGACTAACATGTTATATTCCCTATTTATTTTTATTGTAGATCAATGATAGTACTCCCTTGCTAGTAGCCAATGTCATGGGGTTGTGATCCATTCATCTCTCATTGGTTGGTGTCTAGTAGTTACTTGATGCCTAGCGAGTCAGGTCATGTTCTGCTGATGAGTCAATCTTTATATTTTAGTTTTTTTGTATACTTGTTGATACTCAAAAGTTAAGCCTTGGAATGGCAAGTTATTTGACGAGATTATGTAAATATTGAGAATGGTGGCCTGCGAGCCTTTATGAGCACCTAGGGTGCCTTTATAGATTTTATGTTAATTGTACTAACTACATACATTTTGCATGAGATGCGTATACACCTTTTTATGTTGAGAAGTCCATAATCGTGTACTTATGCCTATGCATGGATGCTTATGTTTACATTTATCTATGCTTTATGTGATTGATGATTGACTGAAGTTAGAAGGCTTGTTAGGGCTTAACGAGCTATAGTTGATTGGGTCCACGTTCCGCACAATCCCTCTAAGGAATGGGATGTGACAAAGTTGGTATTAGAGCTCTAGATTCATAAAGTCCTAGGATTTCTTTAGTTGTAAGCAGAATATTTAGAGTCGTATGTAGGAATCATATTTCGTTATGTGTACCTAAGCACATACCAATAACAGGAGACCTGCATATAATTCCTTATCTATTTAACCCTTTTATGTTTAAGAGATAAGTCTAGTATTGTCGTAAGTCTATAATGTTAAGTTTTACCATATATGATTGCTTTTGTCTGGGTGAAGTATGCCGTTTAGGACACGAACTAATGCTAGAGAGGCGACAAAGTGTGAGGCTCCTGCGGAGACCACTAACAGACCATGTACACTTATTGTTAGAAGTCGTGGTAGATGCAGTAGGGTCACTACTTTAGGGAGGACTGATACCCCCACCAGTGCACAGACATATATATAAGTTCTAAGGTAGTAGTTGAGGGATAGGCTCATGAGGTTGTAACTTTCCCAATAAGGGAAATGACCATAAAAGACTTAGCTGTCAACTTACAAGGAGTCGGTCAAACTATAGAGTTACTAGCTCAAGAGATATTAGATTAGAGGAGATGGGGCAAGGGACACCTTACTGTTCAAGACTCCCCCGAAGCACAAAGTCATGATGACCACCAACAGTTTAGGATTGCTAGAGTCGCATCTAAGGTTCTGTTGTCAATGTTTATGAGACTAAGACCTCCATGATTTTTGGGATCAGATGCAACAGAGGATACTCAGAAGTTTTTAGATAAGATAAAGGTGATATGTAATGCTTTGAGTTGCACTAGCACAAGATCAGTTGACTTTGTCGTCTTCAAACTCGATAAAGTAACCCAATAATGGTATGAGATGTTGCTTAAGGATAAGGCAACTAATGCTACTCTGATGACTTAAGATGAGCTTAACACAGCATTTCTAGAGCGTTTCCTATCTAATTGTGTGCAAGAGGCTAAGGCACGCAAGTTTAAGACTTTAGTGCAAACACCAGGCATGGCAATGCTAGAATACAGAGTGAAGTTCACTGAGTTGGCTAGGTATGCTCAATACTTGACCGTTACAGAGAGGATGTAGACCTAGAGGTTTGTGAATAGACTATTATGTTTGTTGTATAGGGTTGTCATGTCATATGAGTTCGCTAGCTATTTTAAAACAATGAACTACACATAGAGATTGAAGCTTAAGGATGTGAAGGGTTGAACAAATGGACCTAAGCCCAAAGAGGCTAAGATTGGGGGCCGTCAGGGCCATAAAGATTCATCACGCTAATAGGGCCATTGGGGAGGTACACAGGGATTTTATCAAGGGAAATCTACTGAGGGAGAAGGAGCTAGCCAAAACAATAGAGTGGCTCCAACTTATGGATAGTGAGGTGTTCGACAGAGTTATCCTCCTCTTTTTCCATGTTCCACTCGCAGTAGGAAGCATAAAGTGCAGTGCATGTGAGAGTCTAACTTACGCTATACTTGTGGACAGTCAGGGCACTACAGTAAAAAGTGTCCTTCGAGTCATTCCTCTTAAAGAGATGTTTAGGGACACACTTAGCTAGCTTTACCACCTTCATTTGTTGCTACACAGCATCTCAAAAGTGTTGAAAGAGGTAAGGGCAAAGGTATTGGTATAGTTACTTAGGGTAGAGCTTCCAGATCTAGATTTTGAGGAACGGGTACTACTGGTCAAGAACAGGCCAAAGTTTATGCATTGACCCCCATAAGATACACAAGCATCAAATGTCGTTGTTACAAGTATTCTTTTGTTATAGGTATTCTACCCATTTGTTTTATCGATGCACGTGTGTTGTACACCCTATTGCTACGCATTATTTTGTTTCTTCATACTTTGTATTTAGACTGGGTATAGAGCACTCCAAAAAAAAGCAAGATTTAATGGTGACCACACCTTTAAGAAAAGTGATTGTGGCATGCTATGAGTTTAAAGCTTGTGCGGTCCGGATTAGGAGTAAAGACACCATGGCAAATTTGGTCTTGTTGAACATGTTAGAGTTAGACATGATATTGGGTATTGACTGTTTGTCATCCAATTATTTGAGCGTTGATTGCCACTACTAAGTAGTACGCTTTAACTACCTAGGAGAGGAATCTTTTAGAATTTAAGGGGATTGTGGCATGAAGTCGGGTAGCATAGTTTTAGCTTTGGAGGCTATGAGATTGATTGGTCATGGATGTCATGGATTTTTAGCATTAGTTAAAGACACCTAGATGACAGTGGGTGAGGTAGTTGTGAAAGCCAACCCTAATGTAGGATTTCCAAGTTAGAAAATCCTTATTTGAGCAAATTAAATTGTGTTTTGAACACTTGAAATTTAGTTTTGCATTTTGAAAATTTCATGTTTTAACGTTTAAGATGATATAAAAGTTTGGTTTGAAATAGAGCTCAATTGGACAAGGTTTTTGACTTGATTTTTAGCTACCAAAGCTTATTTATCGATAAGTATTCATCATGTATTGATAGGATGTTCTTCGTTTGAACCTAGAAATGATTTTAATGAATATCTATCGATAGATGTCGTGCATTTATTGATAGATAGAGACCCAAAAGCTTTTTAAAATGATTTTGGAGCTCATCTATTGATAAATGTCTCCAATTTATCGATAGATGACCTTGTTTTTAGAAAAAATAAAAGGGGCAAAATGGTATTTTCTCATTTAAAACTATAAATATGACACATTCTTCAAGGTTTAGCAACTTTCAACCACATTTTTACAAGGTCTGCCTCTTCTAAAACCTTCTTAACTCTTTTTTGAGCAAAAATCATTCTTTTTAATGATTCTAAGCTTGATTTTAAGATTTAATAATTAAAAATGATATTTTAAAGCATTGAGAACCTTAAAGCTTGTCATTTTGATTCTAAAAATTTTGTTTCTTGGTCTTGAAATTCTGTTGGAGAATTAAGTTAAGGTTTTGTGATTTTTCAAGTAATTTAAGCTCATTTAAGGTAGGCGTAGAAGATTTACTGAATATAGAATGGGCTTAGTAAGAGAAAATAGACTTGGTTAAAAATGAATAACTTTTGAAAGTTCTTAGAATAATTATTTCGAGGTTGTTAGTTTAGAAATTGATTTCTATGATTATTGTATGATGGGAATGAACAAAACTCTGAGAAAATCACTAGAGAAAGGTTGTGACTAAGTCTTGGATCAAGGTGAGTGGATACATCACTTTCAAAACTATTTTGATAAGTAAAGTAGAAATATAATTTGAGAAATTTTATTGAGTATGATTTTCTGTAAATAGTTATGAAATGAAAATTAGTTTGTGCAAAAATTTTTAAATTTGTTTACAATCTACTTTATATATAAACATTCTATTATGTATTAGTTTTCAACAAGGGGGAGCAAGCATCTTATTGTTTGAAGCACTCGATTACTCCGATCTTCGGACTAGTGTGGATACAAGATATGATATATGATTAATGCTTGAATGATATGATGTATATGCTAGTTATGTTGAGACATGAAACATGTGATAGATTGCACAATGATTTTTCCATGTAAGATGCTATGTTTTTTGTATATGATGTGTATTCCATATACTACATGAGATGATTGAGAAAGCAAAATGAATGCCACAGATTATGTATATAATGTATGTTTTTCATACTACATGAAGAAATAAAGTAAGCATGAAGAATGCCATGAGGTGTGTATATGATGTAAATTTCATATAATCTATGAGATGAGTGAGTAATAACTCTTTGATGTAAAGTTATTTTGCCACATTTTGAATATTAAATAGCTAAGTCCTTGTGTTTTTAAGTAATTTTATGTAGTTTTTATGCTTTTTGTTATTAAGTTTAATACATGTTGGAATATTTTAATTTTAGTAATTTTAGCTCGTTTTTATGTTAAAAAGTCCTAATTTGAGCCATCATTGATTTAGTCCCTATTTTAAAGCTGTGCAAGTGCATAAAACTTCGTTGAGGGGAATCGAGCAAAGATGATTAAGTGTAGAATTTTTTGAACATATTGCAGTATTTTGACCATAACTCTTTCTACAGAACTCCAACTTTGGTGATTCTTAGGCCAATAGAAAGATAAGAGGAAGGGCTATAACTTTGATGTTTACTATGTTTCCCAGTTTTGAACGAATCGTAGTCAAACTCCTTGTCAAAGAAAGAGCATTGTAGTAGTCTACATGGACTGAATATGATGCGGTATTTGGAGCATGTCGTTCATTCTAGAAGTCCAATTAACATGACTCTTTAGCCATTGGAAAGTTAAGAGGTTGAGTTACAACAGTCATGTTTACTACTTCCCCTAGTTCAGCATGGAAGAGGGTCAAAAATAATATTTAAGTTGAAGAAGTGCAGCAAAGCCTAATATTTCAAGACAAAACAAAGAGGACCGTGGCCATGGAAGGAACTAGTGTCGTGGCACTCCGATCCGCAAAGATACCTTAGACTTGAAAAAGCTTCGGCACCATGGCTACATTTCCCAATGAAGGAATGAGACTTTTAGTGCTTTATGACTTATATTTTGCCTTAGACTCAAGCTCTATTTAAGTCTTCTTTCAAGAGCACGATTCAAGAAACAACAAGTAAGTAAGGTTTTTTTTAAGAAAAAGAGGTATTGAAGCTAGCAAGAAAGCAAGGAAAACAAGGAAGATTGCGGATCGAAGGCTTGATAAATATTAGAGTTCTTTCTTTCCTTGTTATCTTTATATTTTCTTTTTTAATTTTGATGGTTAAATTTCTTTTTTGGATGATGTTTTTAAGAATTATGTTTAACTAAGTTTTTAATCTAGAATCACGATTGAACCTAATGGGTAGTCTGAATTTTTAATATTCTTTCTTGCTTATGATTGATAGTGTTTGAGTTGTTTATTTCAATCTTATTCTTAATGCGTCTGATTAATTGGCCACCAATTAGATTGATTTGGAAACCTAAACGGAACTGGAAGAGGGAGCTTCATGTAAGCCATGGATGAAATAGCATATGTTCAATATCAATTGCATGAGATAATTGATTTGATTCACATGTAGTGTAAGAATACACTTACATGTCATATACAACCATAATTAAAGTTTAAGACTAATGAGTCTTTCTTGATTTCAACTTGCATAAGAATATAGTAAATTGGTTAAGAAAGATATTTTTATAAAAACATCGGAAGAGATTTATAAATAAATTAGAATTCTAGGTTAACAACTCAGGCCTATTTAGTAAGTTAAGAGAGAGTAGTAAAAATTTAGATAAAACATTGAGGGACATTGTGGTTCTAGACTGAAATACCCCATACTTTGATATGGTGATAAATAAAGTTAATCGAATGCAAATTGAGATCAATTAAAATGTTAAAAGTGATAAGAGACGAAAGGAATAGTTTATGATAAAATATTTCGCAAGTGAAAAAAATAACAATAAAATAATAATAATTTTATCGAATGAGAATTTGTGAGATAAAAGGCGATTTGGAAGTCAAGTGAGGAATAATAAGGTATTTTGGGTACCAAGGAGATAAGATAAAATTTTTAGAATAAAATAATATTTTATTAATAAAATAATATTAAAATATTAATATTTAGCCGGATGTTGAAGTCAATCAAGAAGAAAGATCATATGGTTGATTCAAGTGGGGGAGAAGATGACAAGCCCGACTCTATAAAAATATTTATCATGACATACACGTGATGGATAGCATGTTTGCATGCTAGGAGAGTCCCGAAAAATTTACAAAAGTCGGTATTGTACCTAGAGGTACAATAAAGTTGATTTAAGCCTCGAACTAGATCAAATAGAGAATTTACGATGAAATTAAGAATTTTAAAGTCCCAGAATGGTTTAATATAGTGATTCGGAGTTCGAGGATCAATTTGGAGTCAAACCGAAATTTTCACTATCCAGGGGCAAAATGGTCATTTACCACCTAGGGACAAAATGAGAATCTTAGAAAAGAATTTTTTTGGCCCCATTTGACTTATTCGAGTATAATTTGACTCATTGGAGTAAGATTTGAGGTTTAAAAGTGAAAAATTTTAATTTCGGTATAATTTGGAGTAAAATGGTAAAATAGTAATTTTGCCACCCTAGGGGCAAAATTGTAATTTTCCACCACCAGGACATTTTTCCAGCACATGGTCTTCCTTTATCCTCATTTTGACCATTGACTAATTGTGTGGTGGAGATAAAAAGGATTAAAATTTTAAAATTTTAAAAACGGACCAATAAGAAAATGCCATGTGTCATACCTTTATTATTTTATTGTTTCTTTATAAAAAGGCATAAAATCAGCCCATTTTCTTCATATGGCCGGCCAAGCAAGGAAGAGAGAGAAAGAGAGGAAGAACAAAGGGAAAAACAAGAAAACCTAGGTGGAAATTTCAAAGAAAAAGTGAAGAAATCAAGGAAACAAGCTAGGTAAGTTAGAATTTCTTTAGTTCTCCTTGATACCTAGCTTACCCATGCTTTTGTTCTTGATTTTCATGGTTGAATATTGAGTTATTATGATGAATTCAATTCTGAAAAATGGGTTAGGAGAGAGAAAGTTGTTAGATTAATTTGATTTTAAGTTATGTTAGTGTTTTAAGTTAGTTTAGCATATTTAGAAACAAAACAACAAGAAAAGAATTTATTTTCTCCCACAACCCTTAATGGCCGAATTTACCATGTGTTGAGTGAGGATGAATTTGATTTTCATTCTAGGAGAATTGGTTAAGAAATGATGAATTATGAGCCTAGAAAAATAATGGGAATTTTCGGAGCAAAAATACGAATTTTTACCCACTAGGGGTATTTTCGTAATTTGCTATCGGGACTGATAAATTGAATCTCATTCACAGTCATTAAGGTAATTTAGGTATAATTGGAGTGTAGAAAGTGAGAAGAATTGATTTGGAGTTAAATTGGAGATAATAGGCCGAATTAGGTCAGCACCGCATTTAAGCGGTAGTCGGATAAGTTGTATATCATATCATGCATATATACCGAGCCTGAATTGATTTTATAATGGTCAAGCATTGATGTGGTGAATTATGTATTGTACATTGTGGATAGGTGGTGAGCAAAGTACACTGGTAAAAGTACAGAAATTGTGCTTGGAGACTGGGATTAGGAGTACATCGACTCCTAGAACTGTGAGTGAACTTATTATCGTCTTAATTATCTAGAGTAGTTTTATACAATTGTGTGATTTTATGAAAAATGGGTTTAAATGGTAAATTGCTATGTTTTAAGAGAAATTGTGATTTTATAAAATGATTTTATAAATTTTCTGAAAAATCGAATATTGGTTTTGAAAATAGAGTAATTGGAGACTGCTAGTTTGTGTTGCAAATTTATGGTTTTGAATTGAATGGCTTATGATAATAAATGAGCATGAATGGCTAAACTGATTTTGGTGTTAGAATTATTTATACTGTGTATTCAGCCTTGAGAGGCTAGGTTGCGATAAATTGCCATGTCATGCTAGAATGAATTTTATTGATTGGTGGATTATATATTAATTATTTACTGCAGAGGGGGTTCCGTGGACCAGCCTATTAGAGGGGCACGGTAAACTCCATTATATTATTACCTCGAACGGAGAGGCGCGTAGGGTATCTCCTGGGGTAAAGCTTAGGGTTCACTTCACGCCAAACCACCACGTGAAGGGGAACTCAGCCAACGCCAAGGAACGGCTGTATTTTTCTCAAACTAAAAATATATTTTAAGTGTATACAAAATTTTAACAGCCTTGGCAGACTCGGTTGGATGCCCTGCGCAAGGTATCACCGAGTATGAGTTTTGGCACGAGCCAAAGTTTTAAGAAATTCATAAGCCAAGTTGATTACTCGATTTTTATGGATTGATTTTATTTGGTTGAAATGAGTTGAAAGGTAATGAAATTACAGTATGATGATTTATTTTAATTGTCTCCATTTACTTGACTTAAGATAGTTTAGATGGTATATGTTTACTCATTGGGATTTTATAATCTCACCACCCTCATTTCCTCACATTTCAGGCTCGGGGAATTCCATAGTTAGCTGACTTTGACAAGGACCTTCATTTGGACTCGAATTGGTAAAAGCTGTAGGTTTCCAACTTCCGATGCATTTTGGATAGATGTGGGCTCACGTGTCACTGTAAAAGAAATTTTATACTTTGGTTATTTGCTTTATAGTATATGTGAATATAATTATCTTTTACGCTACAAGAATTATGTACCGATAGTTTTATGAAAATTATTTTACAAGAAAATAGTTTATTTTATTGAATATTTTTATTATATTCAAATGGTCAAATTTTCACTTCAAATGAACGTTTTAGATACTTAATTTTTTTTTAAATCATTAAATATATATTTTCGGCTTACCTACTACATTTTTAGCAAGTTTCGAAGTTTTTGACAAAAATGCCTCTGTGAGCCAAAAAAAATATGTTATGTTATGATTTGAAAATGATTTGTAATCCTTCGTATTTTGATTATTTGATAACTATTGCTCATCGGGGAAGTGTGAAAGCTGATACGAGAGCCTTGCGAGGTTTCGATCGACATTCGGGGTGAAGAATGTTTGTCGAGGCTTCGCGGCGATTGTCACGGGCTCGATGGGGAGTTCCGGGTCGTGACATAGACTTTTGATTGATTGATTTTAATTAAATTGATACTTTTGCTTCCAGTTTTAGTCTTAATTTTAGTTTTTTTAATTTTTAAGTAGTTTTAAATTCGGTTGTTTAGATAAGATTGAGTTGTTTTAATTTTAATACTTAGCAAAATGATTTGAGCAAATTCTCTGTGGGAACAATATTCTACTTTTCATCATATCACTTGTGAAAGATACATGCACTTGTGTGGTAAACCTGACAACAAGTTTTTGGCACCGTTGTTGGGGAACTATTTCAAATTTTCTTTGTTAATATTAATACAAAGCAATCTTAATCTTAATTCAAACTTCCGTTTTCTTTGTTTTCAAGTGCTTTCAATCGTTGTATGTGAAGAGTGAGAAGTTTAGAGATTGTTCCTTTTTTATCTAGAAATCGAAAAAACTCTTTAAAAACTTTGAAAAGAAAATTCACAAGCTTCAACTCAATTCAAAACAATGGCTGATCAACAAGAAGAAAACAAGTTCTTACGAGAATTTATTGTACCTCTCATTCTAGGCCTTCATATAAGCATCTATAAACCTTCCATCCAAGCCAATAACTTTGAGATTAAACTTGCAATCATTCAAATGATTCAGACTTTTGTTCAATTTGGGCGATTGTCGAGTAATGATCCTAATTCACATATTGTGAATTTTCTAGAGATTTGCAATACATTCAATACTAATAGTGTTTCTAATGATGCCATTAGATTGAGGCTTTTCCTGTTTTCACTGAAAGACAAGACAAAGAGTTGGTTGAATTCGCTTTTAGCTGGTTCCATTAGTACTTGGGATGATTTAGCTCAGAAATTCTTGGCTAAGTTTGTCAAGCCTAGCTCTACAATATGTTTATTATGCCATTCCTACATAAGAATGCATGTTTGCTTACTTGGGTACCTTGAAAATCATTAAAGGACGGTAATGTACCAAATGGTACAATTAAGTTGAATTAAGCCTCAAACTAGTCCAAATAGAGATTTTAAGATGAAATTGAGAATTTTAAGACCCCAGAATGATTTTAAATGGTGATTCGGAGTTCGGAGACCAATTTGGAGTTAAATTGGAATTTTTATGACCTAGGGGCAAAATGGTCATTTTGTTGCCCAAGGTTAAGATGTAAGTGTTGGATGAAATTTTTGACTAAGATTGATCATTTGGAGTATAATTTGAGTTTGAGAAGTGAAAATTTTTAATTTCGGCATTTTTTCGAGCATAAGGGTAAAATAGTCATTTTGCCACCCAAGGGTAAAATTGTTATTTTACACCACCCAACACTTGTCCAGTACATGAATTTTACCCAATATTATCATGGATAATTGAGATAATTTAAGTGGTGGAGAGAGATTGCTTAATGGGTAAGTATGACACATGGACCAATGGAATGGTGACATGTGTCAAATTTTCATCCATTTATTATTTGGCTTTAAAAACAGCACAAAATCAGCCCATTTCTTTTCATATGGCCGGCCAAAGCAAGAACAAAGGAAGAAAAGAAAGAACAAGAACCCTAGGGTGAAAATTCAAGAGAAAATTGGTGGATTTCAAGTAATCAAGCAATCAAAGGTAAAATTTCTTGATTTTGACTTGTGATCTACCTTTCCCATACATTCTTTTGCATTTTCCATGGTTGAATCACATGATTTCATGATGGGTATCTTGCTGGCTGAACACTTAGAGAGAGGTTTTGATGCTTGATTTGGTTAGATTTCAATGTATTTTAGTGTTTTTAGTTAATTAGTGATGTTTAACATGAAAATCAAGCAAGAAAAATTCATGTTTTTCCATCACCCATCATTGGCCGAATTCTCCATGTGGAATATTGAGGATGATTTTGATTTTATTTTAAGTGAATTGGTTAGAAAATGATGAATTATGGTGAGAAAATGAAGTAGGAAAAAAATCATAGTGTTGATGCACTCACCATGGCCGAAATTCTCAAGAAGAAATGTGAGGATGGTTTGCTAAATTTTATGTTATTTGACTTGTGTTTGGTGATTTGAAGTATTGGGAGAGAAATGGAATTATTTGGAGTTGAATTGGACGTATTGGGCAATTAATTGGGTGATAGATCGAGTTAGGCCAACACCGCATGTAGACGATAATTCGAACAATTCGCGTTTCATATCATGCATTCATATAGAGTTTAGATTAATTTTATAACAATTTAGCACAAATGTGGTAAATTGCTTGATTTTGCATTATGTCTAGGTGGTGAATCCTCCAAAAAAGGGTAAAAAAATTGCACCCGATGATCAATAGTCGAAGTACTCCAAAATTCAAACTCCTGATACAGTGAGTAACCTTATCATCATCTTGATTATCTGAAGTGAATTTTTATTCAATTTTTTGTGATTTTATGGAAAATGACTTTAAATGGCAAATCTTTATGTTTTATAAACAAAATGTGATTAAATGAAATGATTTTATAAAATTATCTTGAAATTAAAAGATGTTTTGAAAATGGAGTAATTGGAGACTAATTGTTGTGTTATAAATCATGGTTTGAATTGAATGGCTTATGGTAATATTGGCATGAATGGTTGATTTAGTAAATGTGCTGAAAAAGTACGAACTGTTGATTTGCCTTGAGAGGCTGTAAAATAAAATAATTGCCATGTCATGCTGTTGAATTTTATTGAATTGGTGGGTTATTGATTAGTCGCTGCAGTGGACGTGTTCCGTGGACTAGCCTATTAGAGGGGCACGGTAACCCTATTATATTCATACCTCAGTATGAGAGGCGCGGTTGGATAACTCCTAAGGTTAACACTTTAGAGTTCACTTCACGCCAAACCACCATGTGAGGGTGAACTCAGCCAATGCCAAGGAACGACTATGTTTTCAAAATAAAAACATGATTTATGTGTACATAACTTTTTAACAGCCTTAGCGGACTCGATTGGGATAGCCCTCGGCCAAGGTATCCCTGATAACTAAGTATGAGAATGATTTTGGCACAAGCTAAACTTTTCAGAAAATCATAAGCCTCGTTGTTTATTTTGGTGAAATGAATCTATTTTATCTTATTCAAATGAGTTCAAAATGCTGAGAATCATTTTTATGCTAATCTATTTTATTTGTCTTCATTTACTCAGTTTTAGATATTTTAGATGGTATTTATTTACTCACTGGGATTATATAATCTCACCACCCTCCTTTTCACCCATTTCAGGCTCAGGATAGTCGGTAGATAGCTCACTTTGTTGAAGGCTACAGTTGGACTTGCATCCTTAAAAACTGTAGGTTTACCGCTTTTAATACTTCTGGACGTTCGTGGGCCCACGTGTCACTGTAAATTAAATTTTATACTTTGGTTATCTGTATTACAGTATGTATGAATTTATTTAGCTTTTACGCTACAAAAATTATTTACCGATAACTCTATAAATATTGTTTTACAAGAAAATAGAATATTTTATTGAATATTTTTATTATATTCAAATAGTCATAATTTTATTTTAAATGAAGGTTTTTGACGTTTAAACTTATTTTTTATTATGAATTATGTATTTTATACTCGCATACTACATTTTTAGCAAGTTTTGAGATTTTTGAGAAAAAATGACCAAAATGCCCCTGTGAGACAAAAATCATTTTTTTTATTGATTTAAGTTGGAAATAACTTAAAATCTTTTAGAACATGATATTTGGCAACGGTTACTCACAAGGGAAATGAGAAATTGATATTAAAGCCTTATGGGGTTCCGATTGACATTTCGGGTAATGAATGTCGATCGGGATACCGCGGTGGTTGTCACGAGCTCGAGGAGAGTATCGGGTCATGACAAAGTTCTTTCTACTAGCTAAGATAACTAAGATGCGGAATGATATCACCTCCTTTAGACAATTCGAGTCTCAATCATGGTATGAGGCTTGTGAGAGGTATAAGGATTTACTAAAGAGATGCCTTCACCGTGGGTTACCTAAATGTCTGCAAGTTCAAACTTTCTATAATAGTTTGCTAGGACCAATTAGAATCATGTTTGATACTACAGCAGAAGGTGCATTGATGAGTAAATCCATTAATGAGGCTTATGATTTGTTAGAAGAGATGACATCTAATAATTATCAATGGTCATTCAAAAGATTGGGTCCAAGAAAAATTGCTAATATTCATGAGCTTGATGCAATCAATGCCTTAACTTCACAATTGGCTTCTCTTACTAAGAAAATTGATACACTGGGTGTCAATGTTATTCAAAGTCCTTTTCTGACATGTGAGTTTTATGAGGAAAGACATTCCAAGGAATATTGTCTTATTTACACTAAAATAGCCAATTATGTTGGAAATAGACAGTAACTGTGTGAATTACTGTTAGAGGCTAAATATTTGGGTGGTTGAAAATTTGATAAATTCTAAAAGTGAAAAAGCAAATATTTTGATTATAGGATTTTAGACTATCTTATTCTCTTTTTAAGTTACTTGTTTCATTACAAGCGTTTTTGGATTTAATTGACTTTTGATTACAATATATAGAGTAAGGTATATAATACTTGAATCTATAAATGTTCATAATTAATCTAAAAATTGCATGACAAACACAAACATTGATCTTAAGGGTTTTGGTTATTTTTCTGATTAAATATTTTTTTTATTTTTTTACTGTGTTATACTTTTATTTCTTGATTATTTTTATATTTGAGCATGAGGCTGAATCTTAGCATTTCTTTTCCTTATCTCTCGTTTTCTTTCACCAAAAGACTTAAATTTTGATATAAAAAATGAATTAAATCTTTTTTACTCAATTTTTAAATTATAAACTGATAGAATCTATATGTAATACTTAATTTTGATTATAAAATATTAAAAAGAAAAAAAAAACTGCATAAAAAAACCCAAAACTATTTTAGTCCAACAAAATCATTCTTTCAACCGAACACTATCCTACCATTACAAGGCCCATAACAAATAAAACGCAGAGTGAGGGAAGATTTTTATGTAAAAGTCCCTTTTAAATGGTTGGGTGCAGCCACATTTGTTTTTGTTTGGTGAGTGGCACTCAATATGCCACGTCATCCACTTAATCGTGGTCAAGGTTTTCACCGTGTAATGTCTTTTTTTCTTCATTACAAAGACAGAAATATATTTTCGAGTTTATATCAATTTTTTTATTTACTTAAATTTAAGAAAAAAACATTTTGTTTTTGAAAACTAGTTAACTTTTGTTACCAAACTCAATCACAAATAGAAGCTAACAAATTAAAATAATATCGAGTTCTTAAGCATCCCATTCCACAATTTGTTACAAACCTTATTATGGAAATAATCCAATGAGACAAAAAAGATAAAGAAAAAAAAGCACTCCACTTAACATGCCCCATTGAAGGGCTTTTAATTCAAAATATTGTCCTCCTATTAAGTTCAAGCCAAACATATCTCGAATTACATAATCTCTAATGGTGCTCGGCAACGCATCTCTTCCTCCAAATGATTTGATCTTGGATAGCATTTGGTATGAAAAAAGTGAAAACACATTTTTTGTAATGTGTCTAATTAAAATATATTGTAATATTTATTTTGTAATAGACCACTGCAATATAAGATTGTAATACAATCATATTATAGCCAAAAGAGGTAATGTGATTGCAATTCAAAACTAATGCAATTATATTACATTACACTCTATAATATTATTAAAGACATTTTACCTTTCAACTTTATTATATTGTTAAAAATATTTTATAATGTTATAATTAAAATAAAAAATATTAAAATAAAATATATAATATAAGAATTAGAAATTAAAATAAAATATATAATATAAAAAATTATATTAAAGAAATAAAAGTAAAATAATAATATTATAATAAAAAATAAAAATAAAATATATGACATTAAAAATATATTTAAGAGATAATATTATATAAAAATTAATAATAAAAAATATAATATATTAAACTTATATTTTAATAAATAAGAGTAATTTTAAAAATTAATATTACATTTCTAACAAAATACTTATAAATAAAAAAATACAATATTATATTTTTTACATTTTAATAATTATTTTATTTATATATCAAATACTATAATATTATTTTTTCTATCATTATATTCCTTACAATCATATTATCTATAATTATATTGTATTATAAAATACTAATCATCACCTTGAATTTTTTTTTTTTTTACTAACTTTGCAATGTGGTGAGCAGAATTTAAGTTAAATACTAAAATTAAGAATAAAAAAAAATATAAAAAAAAATGAAAAAGAAAAGAGAAAAGCACGCCAAAGAAGAAAAAGGAGACGTGGAAGATTGGTCATGTGAATATCTGGTGTCGCCCGCTGCAAACAAAAAAGCGTTCTGTTTATGTGAAAAAAATTGACTCAATAACAATAATCTATGGAAGCGATGGTGCAGTTGCTTATGGGACACACGTAAATAAAAGAGAAGCAAACATTTTCTATCTCTTTTTGTTTTCTTTTATAAAAACTATCTCAGCTTTTCCCTTCTCTTATGCTTCCCAAACATCCTTTCAAGAACAGCCCCAATAAGGTTAGCAATTTTTAGTTTCTTATTGCTTTGTAATTGTATGTACTTCTGTCTGGGTTTCGTTGCTTTCATGTTGGGATTTGCATTTTTGGGCTTTTTTTTTTTAAGAAAAAATGCTTTTGCGTGTGGGATATTGACAATTTTATTTGAATTTTGCTCCTGGGTTTTTCTGGAATAGTTTGATGATGTAACATTATGTGTTTCTTTTTGCTTTAATTTAATGTGATATTATCATGAATTTCGTTGATTTTCTTCTTCTTCTTCATTCGCATGCTTTGTGCAATGAGCTTCAAGGCTCACCCTTTGTTTAGTCTGTTGAGGAGAAAATAAAAAAAGATATATATATGTATTTGTTTGGAAACCATGCACTTCTAATTTTATCTTTGCAAGGCTGTTGTATTAATATATGCTTATTCTTTTAGTTGTTTTTTTTTTGTTTTTTGTTTCCTTTTTCTGGAATTATCTGAACCCCTATTACATGGATTAATTGTTTCCTTTGATTTTTGATTTAAGGTGTAGGTATCTTGAATTGAAGTGAAGCGTCTGGATTTGTTTAATTGGAGGAAATATCATTTTAATACAGTTAATTTGATTTGATAAGCATCACGTCTATGGGAACTTCTGAGGCAGTTCTGCACGTTTTATCTGGGGCTGTCCCTCGGCTTTTTAGTAGTGATCTTTGTTCTAGCAATTTGGATTTAGTATTTTCTTCTAAATACCACATTAAGTCTGTGAACAAAAAAGGCTCGAGTTATATGCAACGCTTCAAGTGTTCGAGATTGGCGAGATGTCAAATAGGAAGCTATATGTGTAAGCCATTAGGTGGCGGTTTGTATGGGAATAGGGCAATTGGTAGATTGAAGCTTCTTAGATGCAAATGCGAGCGGGCTGAAAGTGTGAGTGGAGTAGGTATGGATGAAGGAAATGGGGCATGGTTTGTAGATAGTGCAAAGAAATTAAATCTTAATGGTTCAATAAACTCACCAAACATTCTGGAGTTTGATGCTGTTGAGCAGTTGAAGAGGGAAAAGGAAGGGTTGACGTCTAATGGTACAGTTGGAACTGGCACAAGTACCTTTCACAAGGCTAGTGTAGATTCTATTGAGGATGAAGCATGGGAGTTGCTGCGGGACTCTATGGTTTACTATTGTGGCAGTCCTATTGGAACAATTGCTGCCAACGACCCCACAAGTTCCAATGTGTTGAATTACGATCAAGTCTTTATTCGTGACTTTATACCTTCTGGTATTGCTTTTCTATTAAAAGGAGAGTATGACATTGTTCGGAACTTCATCCTCCATACACTTCAGTTACAGGTACTTTTATATTCAATAGTATCATTGTCGTGACTATATCTGGTGGTAATTTTTCTGTTTTGGTGGATCTTTCGATGTCTTGATAAATTATTTTCCTCCCTTTTCATTCCTGTTCAAGGACGATTTTGTGAATTTTGTATGTATACATAGGAGCAAAGCAAAAATCACGCTAGCAAGTTATGATCCTAGGTCAGTTAACACCTGATATTATTGGCTAGCCAAAACCATTAATATGGCCATTGTTTCTTCTTAGTTTCTTTCTTCTCTTTAAGTTGATTGTTCTGAAAATTTCCCTATTCTATTTGCTGCCATTGGACTTATATTTATCAAAGGATAGGCATATTTCTTGTATGTAATTTACATTCTTGTGATTTAGACTTTAATCCACGTCAGAGTTGCAACAGAATACGATCAAATTAACCAACTTAGACATTAGACTAATCAAAACCAAGGCAACAAACAATCAAGAAACTCAAAACAAGAAAGGAAACTGTAAAAAGAGAACAATAACTGTGACAAGCTCCACCTTCTGGCTAACTCCATGGTCTGACTGTGCAAACAACTCCTTGAAAACCTCCTTGGTCTTGCATTCTCCCATCACATCCTTGGAACTAAGAAGGAACTGACACTGCAATCCTCTAACACACAATTGATACTTTAGAAATATGCAACCATCAAGTTTACCATCCATTACTTGAACCAAAGAACAACAGTGATGCTCACCAGAGTAACCCAACCAACTACTAGGAGTTCCAACAACCATTGCACTGGATGGAGATGAGCCAACCTACCAGGAATAAGCAGTTTCAACTAACACATATCAATTCACCTAGAGTAACAAAGATAGCCATATATCAAGCTCTAAACAAGAGACTATTATTCCATTCTGCAATTATGTGTTGACCCAGTGTTTTCCTAATAACGTAATTTTCCACAATGCAACCCATGCAGAATTTTCTAGACTCACTTTTCTCCAAGCAAACTATGGATTCAATGTCACAGTTTGCTAGTCCTCCCAGTGAATTTCGATTTTTCCTAAAGGTATGGAATGCAACACTCTTCACCAAGAGCAATGAAGGCCACATCCACAAATCATCAAGTCTTGGAACTACATTAGATGCAACCCCAGATAGAGCTAGACACACATAACTTGAACCCACCATGCGTCCCAAGCTAACAAGAGCAGACCTCAACAAAGGTGAAACCTCTAAGTCACCAATATGAGCACCGCATGACATAGCCATATATAGTTACACATCAAGTCAACTCCACCTCCAACTACAAGATGTTGAAGATGAGAGAGACCTCTGATCCAAATACCTTGAAGTAAACATGAGATATGTCACACACATCAAGCAAACCATCCTTCTCGGAGAACTCATAACCAACCTCCTATAACAAACACAAAGATAATAAATTCAGCCTCAAACCTGAAAATGAGGAACCATTAGTTCTCTCACAATACAATCATACATCCTGAAACAAACAACTCCATACCAAACCTAGAGAGGTGAATGTATCTCCTAAGAATTGTTAATGGTTTTTTAGGTAACAAACCACTCCCCCCCTTACTGCACATGTAATAAGGACATGTTGGATCAAGAATCCAAACCTTGCTAGGCTTATTAGTATTAACAGTGAAGCTCAAACCATCATCCTCAAAACCCCAACCAGTAACTATATTAACTTCATCATCCAACCTACAATCTTTGAGTTTAGGATAGTTTTGCCTAACATGATCTTTCTCTCCACACTTGAATTATGTCACAATCCCATTTTGAATGTGACTTAGATTTAGTTTCACTCTGGTCACTACTCTTCCCTACCCTTTTTCCTCATGCTACTAACCCATGGTGACAAAGAATGAAAGAGTAAAAGAGCCTGATCTTTATATTCAATTTTAATCTTTATATTTTCAACTCTAAAATTACTTTATTGAACTTACTGAGATGGTCTTTCATAAACATACCTTCTTTCATACGAAGTCTGTACAACCTCTGCTTTAGGTAAAGCTGATTGGTGAGGGATTTGGTCAAATAAATTTTCTCGAGCTTTCTCCATAATCCATGCGGAGTCGTTTCATCCACTACCTCCCAAAGAACCTCCTCCAATAGGCAAACTGCATTGTACTCAAAGGGTTGACTCAAGTAGTCTTCCTTGCTCATCGTTGTCAACAGACCTCATCTTTACATGCCAAAGATTAAAATCTTTTGTATCATCGAATTTCTCAATATCAGCCTTCTCTGTAACTCATGCAACCGAACTCTTGCTACTTCTAAATTTATCGAAAGCCATGACAGACAACCCTATCAATCAATTTCTAAGAAAATTTTCTCTAATTTCTGTTTGTTGTGATTGAGACCTTAACCGAAGTACAGTTGCAGATGAATACAATCAAATTAACCAACTTAGAAATTAGACTGATGAAAAGCAATGCAACAAACCAATTAAGAAACTCAAGACAAGAAAAAAAGAACCACAAAAAGAGAACACTAACCATATTCGTGGTTCGAGAAACAATTCTCTAAATCCATGCGCACTACAAAGAAGAAATCTACTTCAAAGATCCGAGATTACAATGGTCAAGCTAACCCCAAAACCCATTTACAGCCATCTTTTATCTTTAGTCACCAACTTAGGCTATCTATATGTTCCCACTTTCTTGATGATGGCTACACATCCAAACCCCCATCCCCCCAACCCACCTCCAAAAAAAAAAAAATTTATACTAACTTTTGGCAAACTTTAAATCTAGTATCATGCCTAAAAATAAAGACACTAAATGGGCTTAAGAATCAAGATATAAAACCAAACAAGATTAAAAAGTGAAACAGTGATTTGTAGCTATTCTTGTACTGTTCTGTTTGATTAATCCTTCATGATTATATTATGATGATTAATTCATGAATAATTTCACTTTCCATTCTAACTGCCTCCTGTTGCCAATAAAATTCTAGAAGTGGTTTACATCCTAATGCTTTGTTACCCTGATGGTTATATGCATCGGAGACAGCAGATACTTCTCTAGAAAAAGGTAAAATAGCATAATCATGGATTTGAATATCTTGACAACTATGGTCATGTAATCTTTTATTAGAGAGCATAATTAATATAATTAAAGGAATCTGATGTGATGATCTTGCTTTGAATATGGTCTTAAATAGAATAATATGGAAAAATTTGATCCATGTAGCACAATTAATGGTTCTTTGTAAGTGTCTGTGAATAAGAACTATTCTATATTGTTGTTTCCACATATATGTAAATGTCTTATGTTGGAACCACTGTGATTGCACAGTTCGATATGCAGTAGCATCATTTGTGCACGTCCTTCTGTGATTGGCTCTTCATTTGTACACATCCTTCTGTGATTGGCTCTTCATTTGTGCACATGCAGTTCTGGTCATGCATCTGCATCTATGTCCATCTGACAAACTTGAATATAAAATGGTTTTAATGGATATCCTACTGTTAGAAAAATATCCTGCTTTATTTTTGTTATTTAATTTACTTACTTATATTTTAGAGCTGGGAAAAAACAATGGACTGTCATAGCCCTGGTCAGGGATTGATGCCTGCAAGTTTTAAAGTGCGCACAGTTCCTCTTGATGGTGATGATTCAGCAACAGAGGAGGTATTGGATCCTGACTTTGGAGAAGCAGCTATTGGCCGTGTTGCTCCTGTTGATTCTGGTAATGAAGTCTGGTCTAAACTGGGTTTTGTGTTTTCAATTTTTTTTATTGAAATACTTTAAATTTCTGAATTCTTTTGTGACTACCTATTTCAATTGCAGGATTGTGGTGGATTATATTATTACGGGCATATGGAAAATGCTCTGGCGATCTTTCAGTTCAGGAGAGAGTTGATGTCCAAACTGGAATCAAGATGATTCTACGGCTCTGTCTTGCTGATGGTTTTGATATGTTTCCTACGTTATTGGTGACAGATGGTTCTTGTATGATAGATCGTCGCATGGGGATTCATGGACACCCTCTGGAAATTCAGGTAAATAACAATATCGGAATGCAAAGAGCAAAATAATAGAAGGCTCCATTTGGTTGTTGCTATCGCTACTTACTTTTTGCTTCCTAAAATTTGTTGTAAAATAAAAAGTAAGTTATAAAAGGAAAATTATAGTTAATTGAAAATGAAGAACTGATTAAAATGTAATACCACTTATAACATGATTAGTCTATATACAAGTAAAATCTGGCATTTCACTTGTAAACATTACGTTTTTTATTTTAATTCTCCAATTTTCTATCCAAGCATTTTTCGTTTTTGCTTCCTCGAAGCAAAGCAATAGGAAGAACCAAATCAAGGCTAATTTATCCCCTTAACTGCCAAACTGACTTCACTGTTTGATAATGATATTGCAACCACTAATTAGATAAACATGGTGATGTACTTTTTGAATTGTTTCATGCTGAGAAAGTGGGAAATCCTGAAAATGAAATTCACTTAGGATTATATATATATATATATATATATATATATATATATATATTCTCTTTTTGATAGAAAAGGTATGTATGGACTATGAAAGGGATTAAAGTCGGCAGGGTTGTGTAATTGAATCCAGACAGTATATTTAGGCTTTGAGTTTTCAAAGGGCTTTTATTTTGGCTTCAAGGAGGTTGAGTTGGGAAAGGTTTTGAGAGTAGGCGGCCTCAGAGCATGTAAGATGTGAAATTCATGTGCATCTCCATATGATACCCATAAACGCACTCATGTTATTTGGGTCAAACTTGGTGAGGGTTCTGTGTTTGGCATGGCTATAAACTTAATGACAGTTATATAACTTATTTTTGCTTTGAGCCTTAGGTAGTTGCCCTTTCTGTGTTCCTGTTAATAGGCAACAAGCTCTTAAATGCTTGATTACATGGCTGTCTTAGGAGGACTGAAATGGTAAATGCTGAAAGCTGAGAATGAATCTTATCCTGGATTGATTGGATTGTGATGTGTATTAATGGTGTTTAACCATATTTACAGACCACCTTTTGCCCAACAAACATTGTTTTTTTCTTCTATCTATAGAAAGAGGATCAGAAATAGACATTTCTGACCCAAAATATTATAGACTTATCATGACATCCTGGCTAAATAATCTCTCTTGAGATGGTCTGATGTGGTGCTGGTAACATACATCTGGATATGCCAATGCTTCACTTTGAAGGATGCATTTGGCTCCGGCTAATAACTTTCATTGTGTTAATTCAACTTTCGGGTTTGGAGAACTTGGATGTCAATATGTCTAAAGTAACTTTTACCCTAGCATTGCATCTTAGGCTTTAGCTCCCAGGATTGCATCATCAGTAAACTTCTCTGAAGAAGCAATTAACCAGAACTTGACTCAAATACACACATTAATTGGTTTGAAAAGCAACATGCAATATGTGGAACCTGAACCAATTATGCAGAAAACAACAAATTTGAGTCAACTTATTTTTAACTTTCAAGAAATATACATTGAAAATGCAGAGAAATTTCCATACAAGAGAGTGGAAGTGGCAACTATATGGCAAAGAATTTAGTAACAGTATATGGCTTCATTATTGCCATATTTACTTGCAAAAACTCCAGACCTGATCTTGAGATAATTTTTGCTTTGTAGGCGCTTTTTTATTCAGCATTACTTTGTGCACGTGAAATGCTTACTCCAGAGGATGGATCAGCTGATCTTATTCGAGCACTTAATAATCGTCTTGTTGCTCTGTCATTTCATATCAGAGAATATTATTGGATTGATATGAGAAAACTTAATGAAATTTACCGTTACAAGACTGAAGAGTATTCATATGATGCTGTTAATAAGTTCAATATTTATCCGGATCAAATTTCTCCTTGGTTGGTGGAATGGATGCCTAATAAAGGAGGCTTTCTGATTGGGAACTTACAACCAGCTCATATGGATTTCCGATTCTTTTCTCTAGGAAATTTGTGGGCCGTTGCTAGTGGTCTTGCAACAACTGATCAGTCACATGCTATATTGGATCTCATCGAAGCTAAATGGGCAGATTTGGTGGCCGACATGCCATTTAAGATCTGCTACCCAGCTCTTGAAGGTCGGGAGTGGCAGATCATTACAGGCAGTGATCCCAAGAACACGTAAAATATCTACCTTAAATATGATAATGCTCTTAGTTTTTGTTTACATCAGTATTTTAATTGTAAGAAAGATTGTTTGTGATGCAGGCCTTGGTCCTACCACAATGGTGGTTCGTGGCCGACTTTACTGTGGCAGGTTAGTAATGGTGGCATCCTTCTTAGTTTCTCTAAATTGTCTTTTTAATAGCTGGATCTTAGGTTTGCATTTGGTACATGTAGATTTTGAGGATGTTTACTTTTTATTCCTCTTAATGATTTGAAGGTCTTATTAATCTGGAGTTGTACCTAAAGTAATTGTACATGACTATCCATAAAAAGAGGAAAGAAAGAAAAGAAAATGTAGATGCTGAGGACATTTGTTCCATTGTGACTGACCATACTGTTCTGGGCTTACCTTTGGGTGTCAGTGCATTATCCACTATGACATTCCTAACCATTTTCAAATCTATATATATCTAATATTGAAAGAGGTTTATTTAGAGTGTAAGCTTGAAAACCAAAGTACGAAATTCTTATATATAAGTCCCATTTTACAGCTCACAGTCGCATGCATGAAGATGAATAGACCAGAAATTGCTGCAAAGGCTATATCAGTTGCTGAGAAACGCATATCTAGGGACAAATGGCCCGAATACTATGATACTAAAAAGGCAAGGTTTATTGGAAAACAATCACACCTGTTCCAGACCTGGTCTATTGCTGGATATCTTGTGGCAAAACTTCTGCTTGCAGACCCAAATGCAGCAAAGATTTTGACAACTGAAGAGGATTCTGAACTTGTCAATGCCTTCTCCTGCATGATTAGTGCTAACCCAAGAAGAAAACGAGGTCCAAAGAGCTTGAAGCAGACATACATAGTTTGAGTTCTCTAAATTGTGTGCATACCTGATTTATGGTACATTTATTGTCTCCAATGGTCGTAATTTGGAATTGGCTGTTGAAGTGTAATATGTATATCATTTTTCTTTTGATTTATTCAATTTAGTCAAGCTTAATTGGTGGAACAACCATATAGATGTATCAAAATTTCTTATGTAAAGATTGTTTCTCTGATTTAGGGTAATAGGTAGTACTGTAACGTATTGTTGTACTCTGGACGGATCCAATGGGAACTCTTCTTTTGTCAAACTGTTATATATATGAATATAGTGAATGTATGTCATAAGTTTTTAAATGTAAATCGAAGAACATTATATCTATATAAAGTTCTTTTTTGTTACGATTTCATGTTTTTAATGTTAATCATTGAGATTAAGGATGGTGGTTTCAGAGAAAGCTGCAATATCCTTTGTTGTCAATGTTACTAGATTGTATATATGCCATTGAAATTCAAGTCTCCTTACCGAGCTGCAGGCTATCAGCTGGCTATGTTTTATGTTTTAGCAGAGAGGGATCTAGGATGGATACATGAGAAGCACCTTAACTGTTTTAATTTAGCACTTTCTGGGATTCTAGCTCCGGGATCTTTCTTTCATTGCTGATATCATCTCATTTTGGTACAATCTGAAATATATCAGCTTTGCAATATATATACTGTTCAAATTGGAAGGTTGAACCTTGTCTGCTTTGGCTTTTATGTTTATGTTTCGATAAGGTTGTCTCCTTTCCTTTGTCGACAGAGGTTAAGTTTTGAAAAATTCTCAAAGTCACAGATCATTGTGTTTTGATTGTAGACTAGCTAGGCAGAAGAACACGTGCATATATCGTTTTCAGCAGTTTGGGGTATGCATGAAAGGGTGGCCTTTTCCTTTTTGAATTCTTTGGAGACTGGGTCACTGAACAACAGCTGCTTGGAACAGCATTTTGTATGATGATCAAAATCTGCAAAGCTTTTGGAAATATTTTATGCCAAATGGATGCTTAACAAGTGGAGAAAATTAAATAGAAAGAATGCCAACAGGCTGACAACTCTGGCTGGGGTTATCATCGTGTATCTTTCCCTTGTTGGAAATCCATTTTGACAACTATTTTCCATTACAGGACAACAGCTGCCAAAATGTTTAGATGCTTCTAATATTTTATCAGGGAAAGATTGGGAAATTTGTTACAAGTTAGAGATAAAAAAAAAAAAGAAGGAATGTCCAGAGAGACATTCAATTGCTGAAAAGGAACTCTTGCCTAATAAAACAGAAAGTTTGCATTCAGATACCAAAAAAGAGAAATTAATTTCATTTTTACCCAAAACAAGATATTTAAACAAGGTAATAACAAAACCCATCATCACAAATTATTTTACCTAGAATACACACAAACCAAATCAAGTGACCTGAAATGTGATAAAAGGAGAAAAACACATAGAAAATGAAGTACTACAATTTTTATTTATCTTGTAGCCCCAACAGTGACATTCAAGAATTCATGGTTTCGAAGGATGAACTCCAATTATGGAAGTACAAAGAACCAGAAATGGGAATTGACCAAGTGGGTCCTCCATGGTCCCATGGTTCAACACCAAACTCTGCCACATGGCCCGACCTCATTTTGCCGGCCCATGCTCTCTTTCCTTACTCTTCGAAAACCTCTCCCCCTCTCACTCTCTTTTCCTATTCTCACCTTACACATCCGCTCCCTTTTCCATCAGCAAGGGTGGCTCCAACCCTCCATCACCATGCAACAATGTGTCGATGACCTTGCTGATGACCTTGACAACCTTAGCTTCACCTCCACAACCACTACTTCCACCACAGCCACCACCTCCACCACCGTGCCCGAAACGAAACGTAGCACGAGTTCAGGTTCTGAAGCCACATGGACTCCCTCCAGCCTACTATCCACCTCCACCAAGCACCACCACGCGCCGCCACGTGACCCCTGCTGGCATGCCATCCAACAAGTGAAGTCTGAGAATAATGTGCTAACCCTTGCAGACCTGCGCTTCGTTCACCGGCTTGGCAGCGGTGACATAGGGAGCGTTTACCTAGTGGAACTCAAGGGCGCTAGTGGGTGCTTTTTCGCTGCCAAAGTAATGGATAAAAAGGAGCTTGTGAGCAGAAACAAAGAAAGCAGGGCGACAATAGAGAGGGAAATATTGGAATCATTGGACCATCCATTTCTACCGACTCTTTATGCCACATTAGACTGTCCAAGGTGGTCTTGTCTGTTGACTGAATTTTGCCCCGGCGGCGACCTTCATGTTCTCCGTCAACGACAACCTGACAGACGGTTCCATGAGACCGCAGTCCGGTACGTACATTTATCTGTATTTATATATATGTATATCTACCCATACAAATATGGATTCATATACCAAGTTGAGATATAGCATACATTTGCAAGTATGAAATTACTGAGTGCATAATGAGAAATGATGTGTCATCATAACTGGGGTTTTACCATATGTTAAGTAGTGTTCATTGCATGTGGGCTCCAATGGCTTTATCTATGTCTGGAGGAACAGTGGATGTGAGCCCATTCAGGTTTTCGATGTGTGTCTCACTCTCATGCACTTGTCATTATTATTATACACATGAAGTTTTCTCTCTTAAAGAAAACAAGTTCACAAACTCTGTCTAACTTTGCTCCGCACATGCCTCAATTCATGGCCAGCTTTAGGATACTTTTACTGATTTTGGTGAATCTCATTCATATATATTTAAAATTACTTCACGTGAATTATGGTAGATGATTGACAAGTCAACACACCATGTCCAGGCAGTTTTAAATTTAGCTTTTGTCCTTTTAAGCCTTGGAGCTCCCTGGAAATTTCTAATTTGTCGTTTGCCTGCATTCTTCTAATCGCCTTTTGTAGGACCCCTTTCCCCTTTTGCCAATCTCAACCTCTGCAATAATTTAAAATCTATACATATATATATATACATATAAAAGAAAAATATTTGACCCAAAAGAACAAGAGTTTTATAATTATTGTTTTATGGCTATGATTGTCATTTTGAATAATGAGTTTTCATTCTTTGACCAAGGTCTAGAGCATGATGTTAGCGTCACGCTTAGTTCTTCAGAGAAAAATAGATTGAGATGCTTTAAGTTTACAGATTTTGAGATGTTTATAAACGTGATACTACAAAGTCTATTAAATGATTATTTTAGACTGGAGATAATTACCTTATGACAAGTGATATCATAACACATTAAATTCAAATCAAACACTTTTGAAGAGAAGCAAGCAAAAAGATTAACGGTGATCAAAATGTCGCTATCACCAGATTGAATGAGTGTGAGGGAAAAGTGTCACGTCTGGTTTTTGAGAGAAAGTAAATTGAATGCTTCAATCTCATATTGGGCAAGCAAGAGAACTCGAGAAACTTATTCGTATGGGTGCTGCACACTGTCTTAGTTTAATTTTTAGGAGGAAGGTTAATGAGTCCGTGACATTAGCACTTAGCGCAAAGTGACAATATATGTGGGCCCCAGCCGTGGAAGATTTGAAGCTTCCCCTTTTGGTTTCCAGAGTTGCCATTTTATATCCCACGCGACTTTCTCCCGTGCGTTTAGGCACTGCATGGGATAAAATGGCTGCTGTTCGGTCGGAACGTACAAAATAGCACCAAGGAGATTTTAATTGTTAATTTGTAGTTAATATATATTCGCAATTTTAATTGTTTCATAATTTTTAATATAAAATAAGTTAAAAAAGTCATAAAAAATAATTTTAAAATATTTAAAAAAATATTAAATGACATTAATATATGGAATCTTATCGGAGTTGAATATTTTATGAATTTGTTTATTCTCAATCACTATGCTTCTGAATCTTTCTTTTTACATATATTGCTGGACTGTGTTTTTAAACTTTGATTGATATTATTTTTATAATTAATTAATTAAAACGTTAAACAGATTTTATGCATCCGAAGTTGTGGTCGCTCTAGAATACCTACACATGATGGGAATCGTCTACCGTGACCTCAAGCCAGAAAACGTCCTGGTGAGATCGGACGGTCACATAATGCTCACAGATTTCGATCTTTCATTGAAGAGTGATAATCCAACATCCACGGCTCAGCTCGTCTCCGATCAAAACACGTCCACAACGAATTCATCTAGTGATCCTGCGGCTGATCCACCTCCATTTGCCAATTCATCATGCATTTTACCCAACTGTATAGTACCAGCGGTCTCATGCTTACACCCTAAGAGTCGTAAACGTAGAAAAAAGTCAATGCATCGTGGGGACTTGGAGATCGTGGCGGAGCCGGTGGACGTTCGTTCCATGTCCTTCGTGGGGACGCACGAGTACTTGGCGCCGGAGATCGTATCGGGGGAGGGTCATGGCAATGCGGTGGACTGGTGGACGCTGGGGATATTCATGTTTGAAATGTTCTATGGGTTCACACCATTTAAAGGGATTGATCATGAGTTGACCCTAGCCAATATCGTGGCTCGAGCACTGGAGTTCCCTAAGGAACCATCCGTGCCAGCCCCAGCGAAGGACTTGATCGCACAGCTTTTGGTCAAGGACCCTTCCAGGCGAATGGGATCAACAATGGGTTCTACGGTAATTAAGCATCACCATTTCTTCAATGGAGTTAACTGGGCACTATTGAGATGTACAACACCCCCTTACACTCCTCGGCCAGTGAGTCACAGGGATTTTCTCGCAGTGGATGACAGTACCCACAATTCAGTTGAGTACTATTAGCCACCAGGAAGCTTCAGTGACACAATCCTTTAGTCTCAAAATGCACAAAAACTGTTGCTCAAAATGCTCTACGTCAAAGCTTTCTAGGACAGGAAAGGAAAGGAAAGCAAGCCTTGGATACCATATTCCAGAGTAGAACCCACTTGTCCCCCTTTTCTTTTCTTTGCCATTCAAATTATTTAAGTTTCTTTTCTTGGACAAGTGGGGCTTCTGGGTCAGCTCCCCATTTGAATTGTGAATATTGATATTTGGCATACAAATTGGAAACTCAACAAGGTTGGCCCTAGGCAATCCAAACCCAAATTGAGATCTTTAATTTGTATTACTTTTTTGTTGTCTATGCTTTGGGAATTTATTAGTGGCCATAATATTATATTATATTACATTCAAACTTTTTTATTTCACATATTTGTCAATAATGTAAAGTTAAATTGTAATTTAGCACTTGATTGAAAGTTTTTGTTATTTATTCACTCGTTCAAAATTTCAGTATGAAAATAGCTCATATTATCTATTAAGTTACGCTTATTGACACCTACAAAGTAATTCAAACTTTTAAAAGTAAATTATCTATTTGATCATTAACCAGTCAAAAATTTCTGTTTTAAGTACTTAATTTTGAAAAATCATATTTAATTTGCAATATTTATCAAATTAATATTTTAGTCACTTATTGGTAAGAAGTTGACGTTTGTCTGACATGTCAATGAATCTTGATCACATGACATGTCCATGTCAACTGATTTGTCACATAATATTATACACATGATAGATGAGTTGATATGGACATATCATATAGCCAAAGTCAAAAAACTTGTCAAATAATCGTTAGTTTTAACGATTGAGTGATCAAAACATTAATTTGGATAAAAGTTTGGTGACCAAATTAAAAATTTTTAAGAAGTTATGTAACCAAATAAGTAATTTATCCAAATTCGAATATAAAAAAAGAATTCATGTTTTTAGGTAAGTAATAAAATTTGCACCTGCAAATGAATTCCAGGATAGAATTAAAAGGAAAAAATCCAAAGAAAGAATGTATAGAAGATAGGGCTTATGTGAATGTATTTTATGGGTTTGCTATTTTTTTGGAAAGATTACTAAACTTTTCTTTATTATTGACAAGAAACAAATACAATTTTCATTTTTTATTCGAAGATACAACTGCAGTTTTATTTATTACTTAAAAGCCTGGATGTCAGGTTGAAACTCATCAAGTAGATTGCAACAGGGACAAAATCCGGGACACTGATACTGCCAACATCATGTAGTTTAGTACAGGTAGACGAAGCATGGGAGTCTTCACGCCTAAACCAGTGGGAAGGCTCCACACTTGTGACCCACGGGACGAACAGGAATGTTGCATCTTTTGGGAATGGTCACAGCAACTTCTGGCTTGACTCCAGCATTCTTAGCAGTGTGAGATAACATAATAGCACACAGGCAGCCAGGATTCTTGAGCTTTTTCTCCATGACAGTGCAGCAACTCTTGGAAACTGGAGCTTTCAAATCTTGTGCTGCCTTTGTACAAGGAGCCAGCTTCTCAGCTTCCTTCTCGATGTTATGTTTCCCACATGGCCCATATCCATCTACTCCATTGAAGCCAGCAATGCTCAAAACCACAAGAAACATAAGAACACAGATGTACTTCATTGGAGCTCCCATTTCTTCAATGCAATTCAGGGACACGTCTGAACAACTTATACAGAAACATTGACAGTTGTGAACAATTTATACTGAAACAAATAGCTAAAAGATAGCCCAATACATGTGAACAGTGAATTCCACCTATTACAATGGACGTAGAACTAGAGAAAAGTCTTCTGCCAGCAGTTAGCCCTACTATTCCAGAACATAGATTCAGAGTTAACCTGCCTATCAACTCATATATTACACCTTGTTTCAATGGACTCTCTTTTTTCTAACTTTACGAAAACGATCCACAGTTTTAACATTCATGCAAACCAGAATCATGCAGCACAAGCCAAAGTCAATACAGCAATAAAATAGTAATGGAAACAACTGAAAGAAGGTATAATTTCAAACCAACCACGCGGAGTTCGCTTATAAAAACCTAGTCTAGCAATTTCTTATGTTACCTAGTTCAAATCTGCCTTCATAGTTCGCTTGTGGTTTTCGTTTTTCTATATGTACTTGTGTTTTTTTTTTTTTTTTTTTTGTTTCTGTGGGTCTTGAGCTTGAAATTCAGGTCTTTCTTCCTATTGCTTTCTTGTTTATAATTCGTTAAGACAAACCAGAGTCAATCTTCAAGACATCACTGCCCTTCGAAATCTCAATCAGCAGCTCGTTTCCCTGTTCATGAGTCAATTGAAACACAAACTCTAGCAATTTTCCAAACGCCACTCTTCTGAAACCTGGAGCTAATCTCAGCCCTACTTGATGCCAAAACTGATTCAACCCAGGAAACTTAGAGAATAAAGAAAATTTCTTCACCAATTCTGTCAAACCCGATTTCCCAAACAGATCTCACATCCTTTTGGTAATAAACCTTCCCATTTCATCAAAATTCACCTTAGTCACACTAAAAGAACACAAATATCAATCCTTGAATCTACAAGTCCAAATTTCAATGTGATCAGACCGAGAAGAAGATATGCTATCCTGTATTCAATATTTCATTCTAATATCACGTCGATCATACAACAATAATAACAACAAAAAAGATACGGTATTAACCAACATTTTCAATGTTTCAATTTTCCCCTTGTTTCATCATAGCTGCACACCTATATCATACTAGAAAAAGATACCTAGAAGTAATCAAAAATACAAAATAAAGAGTAAAATACCCTGAACTCCTTAAGTTTTTATCGAAATTACACGAAGGTCTATTAATTTTCGAAATAAACACTTCACCTCAAGAACACAAATATTGTTAACCGAAGTTATGAAAAAACTAAAATGTCTTTTCTTTATTAATTTAAAAAATTATTATTATATTTTTTAAAAACTAAAAAAATAGCATCGATTGGTTCTCCCAAGGGAGGAGAGCATTGATCGGTGCTCCCAAGAGAGGGAAGCACCGATGCTCCCTTAAAGAGCCCGATCAAGGCTCTTCAGGGGATCTCCGGTGCTCCCCTGATGGGGAGGTTTTTTCTTAATTAATAAAAAATAATAAAATTATATAATAATTATTATAAAAATTAATCAAGGGTAAAATTATTTTTTTACCCTTGCCATGTCAGCTAGTTAACAAAAATATTAACGATTGACTAATAGAAAATACTTTTTTAGGGTGGAGTATACATTCGAAAACTAATAGATTTTCGTGTAAATTTGATCAAAACTTAGGAGGATCAAGGTATTTTACCCCAAATAAAGCATCAACAACATTCAAGATCCAATCGTTATAGCCTTGTTCCTTTATAATTCCTTTCCACCTTAGATCATACAACAAAATATACTCAGAAACATTAAAATTTCAAAAATCAAAGATAAAAAAAGATCAATATACTCAAATTTAAACTTTTTTCTCCTTGATTCAGTATAATACCACCTAGATCATGTTAAATGAAAAAGAACAATATGCAGAATATCCTTTTGTAATGTGAGCTTTGATAGAGAGTGGTAGAACAAGGGTGAATAGAGGGAAACTTTGAGGTTGTTGAAGAAGGTCAAACTACACTTTGATTAAGTACAGCACATATATACAAAGGGATACAAGTTTAATTAAACACTAGCACTTGTTCTTGATGAATTAACAAGTGTAAAACATACTACTCACTGCTCCATGCAATGTAACACGTAAAGTCATCAGGCTTCACCAAAATTCTTTTGCCTTTACATGAAATCGAACCGGAACACACATGTTATAGTATCCACGTGTGATGAGATCATTATATTTCAACATTTCCCTTTAATGCTTGCACTCACAATCTTCATTCTAACTCTGAAGTACTCAAACTTCTACGTGCTCAATGACTTAGTCATTGTTCAACTAATTGCTCATCTAAACAACAATGAATGACAGCCACTTCACCATGTTTTTCAGCATTCCTTAAAGCGTGGTACTTAATATTTATGTGTTTAGTGCGATCATGGAAGACAAGATTTTTTACCATGGCAATAGCAGATTTGTTGTCAACACTATAAGAAAACTGATTTTTTCCAACGGAAAAAATTCCGTTAGAAATTCCAATAGAATTTTGACAGAAATTTCTTTTTACTTTTTTCTATGGATTTCCAATGGAATAATTTCAACAGGTAAATTCTGTTGAAAATCCATCGAAAATTTTTTTGGTGCAAAAAAATTTACTCCCGCTAAACTTTTCGACAGATTTTTGTTGGAAATTTCCAATAAAAAATAATCCGTTGGAAAGTTTAAAGCGGTAAAAAAATTTAAAGCTCACTGAATTTTCCAATAAAATTTTCTATTAGAATAAGACATTACCAACATNTAAAATAATATTAGTTTTGTTTATAATTTAATAATATTAAATATGATATATTATATATTAATGTCTAATATATTATGAATATTTAAAGATATTATTAAATATTCATATATAATAATAATTAATATAAATTATTTAAAATTTTGTTGATATAAAGACTTGAATTTGTGAATGGATGGAAAGTACCTTAAACCTTTATCAAATCTACCCCCGTTCAATTTAATTTTAAAAGTGAACCAAACCAAACCAAGGATTCATATACTAATCGCTTACCCCTAACCCATGTGAGTCACTTTACCAAAATTTCCCAAATCAGCCGAACCCTTATCCCTTTGATGCCCCTTCCTGTGTCGTGACCAAACAGACGGCTGAAGCTTCCCGTGTTGTGTCGACTGAAGGTTCCTTGCTTTGCTTTCCAAACTCTTCACTTCTTTTATGGTTTCGATTCACAGCTTTGGAGCTTAAGATTTTTACTTATTCTTCTCCTCTTTTTATTTTTTTTTGTTTGGTTACCAAGAATTGTGGAGGGAACTGTCTATACCTTGCAATAATAATCTTTCCATTTTCAATGTGTGGTTGCACCATTTTTTTGAAGATCTTTGTCTGTGTTCTTGTTTCATCAATATCTTTGTTTATATATGAAAAATGTACTTTGATAGTGCTTCCCCCACCCTGCCTCCTAAAACGTTAGAAGATATATGATAATAAGCATGTCTTTTGTGTTCATATGATCTTTATGTAGAAGATTTTTCTATAGATTTTTTACTATTTATTATTTTTTGTTGTCTCTTTCAGCTTTTTACTTGCTTCAGAGCTTTGAGCTCTTTCATGCTTAAAGAAAATCTCGAAACTTCTGTATTTCAGGTAAGCCTTTGTAAGGTTTTTAATGCATTTTTCTCAATTACTTCTTCTTTTTCTCTCTCTCTAACCCCTTTTTTGTTTTTCTTTTCTGTTATGTTATTGATTGCATAATCAATTGAAGGTAGCTGTTTCCATCGCATAATAAATTTTTTTGATGTTTTAACAGTGATTGAAAGGTATCAATAAGTAAACCAACTCTGTGAAACTGAAAACAACTGCCAAATCTGCAAGCTTTAATTTTCTCATTTTCTATTTCCAACCTCCCCTTGAGCTTCTCTAATGAAGTTAACCTTTTCTTCTTGTTTTTCTTCTCTAAAAATTTATGTCAAAGACTTCTCTTGTTTTATAGTGGGAACATATTCCATTGAATGATTATTTGGTTATTTATTTCACTCTTTACTCTTCACTTTGAAATGATCAGAAGGTACCTACATGGTTTCTTGAAGTTCACAAACCCCAGGACAAAAACTATGTCAAAATTAAAAAATTTCACAAACTTCTCAAACATGAATGAGTCTTCTCTACTAATTAGTTTAGAAAGAAGAAATAGTCAGAAAAGTGTTTGTCACCTCTTTCTTGCCTTTTTGTATACATGTTATTTGTTGTTTAATTCTAGTATTTGGTATAGGAAAATACCCAAGTTCCCTTTTTTATTCAAACTGTGTTTTTTTTATTGTATCAGGTTTTACAGACCTATTAGTTGAAATCATGCATCACTCAAAGGATGCAAGCTTTAAGGGATCATTTCTTATTGTGTTCAACATGGGAAGAGAACTTCGTGAACATCCTGTTGATGCCAAATTTGAGAGTTATCATCCAAGTTGCATGGGGTGTTGGGATGAACTCTACAATCAATTGGGATTGGTTAAGGCTTGATTCCAATTATGTAACAATATCATTTATATTGAATGATTAGAGGTTTTCTTTCATCAATAAGACATCAATTATAATAAGTTATGAGTCTAATTGGATGAAATCCATGAGATTAATATGCCTTGTAAAGGAACTGTAATGAGTTGCAGTTATAAGATTCCTATGCATTAAAGCATAATATCAAAATGTTCTTGGTCAATGTATCATTAAGATTGGAGATCAATGATGCTTACAGATTGATATATTCTATGTTCCTTACTTTGGAAGTAAGCAATTTATCTCATAAATTGAAGTATAGAAATACTTAGAACTAGAATAGGTGCTTACTTAGGAGAGCAAGTTCACTGAACATGACCCGTTATAAGAAATGTATTTGGTAATACACTTCAGTGTCTATGCAATACTTCTCATGTGTTAGTCGTGTAAATACTCCATTGAATTGAGACACTAGGTTGTCTTATATGTGTAGTGCTATGCTTTAATTTCATCCCTACAGGTGCTTAACTAAAGATGCCTAAATAAGATGCTTTTTGGAATAGTATGAAGCATATGAGGCAAATGAGCAATCAAGATAGGAATCATCACCTCAAGTGTTTTAGAGGACATATCCTATCAATTCTTGGTTAACATTAGCTTATTGAAGTCCTTAGCTAAGACGACATAGAGATTATGAAAAGGTTTCATAAGTCTCTATAAAGCTAATGTTATAACTGCAAGAACGAATATGGAGTTCAATAAGGTTTTATTAATTAAAAGAGTTTAATTAAGTTTTAGGCATAATTATAAATAGTTATAATTATAAGTCCTTGATTGCAAAAAATAAAAAATTTTAATTTTAATTTTAAAAGACCTAATTAAAAGAGTTTAATTAAGTAATAGGCCCAATACTATAATGTGTTATAGTAGTAAGGGCTTAATTGCAAAATTGAAGTTATTTTAACCTAACTATGTAAGTCACCTTTTAACTATTTTTCATATGAGAGATTTTCATAATTGAAGAAAACATAATTTTTTTCAAAAAAAAGAAGAAGCTTTTTCTCTCATTTCCGCTACTCTTTTTGTGTGAAAGAGGAAATTGCTTATGAAGCAATTTTTAAGAGAGGTTCGGCTAAGCTTGTGAAAAAGAAAAAAAAGAAAATTGTTGTTCTCATTGCTAGCACAAAGTATAGTTAAAAACTTCCTTTTTTGTTGAAGGTTCATGTGCAATCGTATGTACTATCGTTGGAGGCCAAACACTTTATTGGCTAGGGTTTTTTGTCACGACTCGGAACTCCGCATCGGGCTCGTGACCACCACCACGAAGCCTCGACAGACATTCTTCACCCCAAATGTCGATCGAAACCTCACAAGGCTCTCATATAAGCTTTTGCACTTCCCCGGTGAGCAATAGTTATCAAATATCGTAATTCCAAGGATTACAAGTCATTTTCAAATTAGAACATAACATATTGTTTTCTAGTTTACAGGGGCATTTTCGTCATTTTTCGTCAAAAATCTCAAAACTTGCTAAAAATGTAGTAGGTAAGTAGAAAATATATATTTAGTGATTTAAAAACAAATTAAGTATCTAAAACGTACATTTGAAGTGAAAATTTGACCATTTGAATATAATAAAAATATTCAATAAAATAAACTGTTTTCTTGTAAAATAATTTTTATAAAGCTATCGGTAAATAATTCTTATAGCGTAAAAGTGAATTATATTCATATATACTATAAAGCAAATAACCAAAG
>NC_030859.1:8891452-8918935 GCF_000208745.1 Theobroma cacao | reverse complement strand
CCATTGTGGTGCACTATCACTAAAAATTTTCCATTCCATTTTCTCACCATAAATCATCATTTCATCAATTTTTCAACCAATTCACTTGATCACAAAATCAATTCATTACTTCTACACTTCACATAGGGTTCGGCCATTGAAGGTTCATAGGGAAAATGGATTCTTTTCTTGTTGTTTTGTTTCTAAATATGCTAAACTAACTAAAAACACTAACATAACTTAAAATCAAATCAATCCAACATCTTTCTCTCTCCATACCCATTTTGACCAGCCATGAATTTATCATGAAAACATGTAATTTAAGTATGGAAAATAAGGAGAAATGCGTTAGGAAAATAGATTTCAAGCTTAAGTTGAAAAATCCTACCTTTTTCACTTGTTTTCCTTGATTTTCCACACTTTTTCTCTTGAAATTCTTCACCTAGGGTTTGTTCTTCCTTTCTTTCCCTCTCTTCCTTGCTTGGCCGAATATTTGGAGAGATAATGGGCTGATTTATGCTGATTTTTAAGTTAAATAATAAAATATCCTAAGCTTGACACTTGTCATTTTCTTATTGGTCCATTTTTCTTTGTATACTTTAATAATTATGCTTCCATTCTCCACCACATGATTAGTCAAAGGTCAAAATGAAGATAAGGGAAGACCATGTGCTGGACAAGTGTCCTGGTGGTGGAAAATTATAATTTTGCCCCTAAGGTGGCAAAATTACCATTTTACCCTTAAGGTGGCAAAATTACTATTTTACCACTATGCTTAGAAAAATACCGGGATTACAAATTTTTCACTTCTCAACCTCAAAATCATACTCCAATAAGTCATATATAATCAAAATCTTTCAAAAAATTTCCCATGTTGTCCTCAAGTGACAAAATTACCACTTTACCCCTGGATAGTGAAATTTTCGGTTTGACTCCAAATTAATCCTCGAACTCTGAATCACCATTTTAAATCACTCTGAGAATTTAAAATTTTTAATTTCACCCTAAAATCTCTATTTGATCTAGTTCGAGGCTTGAATCAACTTTATTGTACCTTTAGGTACAATACCGACTTTTGTAAATTTTTCGGAACTCTCCTAGCATGCAAACATGCTATCCATCACATGTATGTCATGACAAGTATTTTATAAGGTTGGGCTTTACATTTTTGCTCCTTGTGGTGTTCACGAGATTGCTTTGGGAAGTGCTATTTTGATTACAAAATTGCTTGGTAAGGTAACTTTCTAAATAATAATTAATTTTGTGCTTTTATGTGTTAAACATCACCAAGATAATCCATGGGTGGGGCATGTTTTGATTGTTTAGTTCTAAAGTTTTAATTTTCTTTTCGTTGCGTATTTTTTAGTATGCCATCCATAGCCAAACCCATCATGGGGTGTATATTTAATGTTCTTGACTACCATCATTGGTATTGTCACGACCTGGAACTCCCTATTGGGCCCGTGACAACCGTTGCGAAGCCTCGACGACATTCTTCACCCCAAATGTCGATCGAAATCTCACAAGGCTCTCGTATCAGCTTTTTCACTTCCCTGGTGAGCAATAGTTATCAAATATCATAATTCGAAAGATTAAGAATCGTTTCCAAATCAGAACATAACATATTGTTTTTTGGTTCACAAGGGCATTTTCGTCATTTTTCGTCAAAAATCTCAAAACTTGCTAAAAATGTACTAGGTAAGCAGAAAATATATATTTAGTAATTTTAAAACAAATTAAGTATCTAAAACGTTCATTTGAAGTGAAAATTTAACCATTTGAATATAATAAAAATATTCAATAAAATAAACTCTTTTCTTGTAAAATAATTTTTATAAAGCTATCGGTAAATAATTCTTATAGCGTAAAAGTGAATTATATTCATATATACTATAAACCAAATAACCAAAGCATAAAATTACTTTTACAGTGACACGTGGGCTCACATCTAACCAAAATGCATCGGAAGCTGAAAACCTACAGCTTTTCTCGATTCAAGCCCAAATGAAGGTCCTTGTCAAAGTCAGCTAACTATGGAATTCCCCGAGCTTGAAATGTGAGGAAATGAGGGGGGTGAGATTATAAAATCCCAGTGAGTAAACAGACATCATCATAAACATCTAGAGTTGAGTACATGGAGACAATAAAGTAAATCGTCATAAACTGGTCATAGCATTAGAACACATTTCATTCAAAATACGTAAAAAGGCTTATGAATCTCATAAAACTATGCTTGTGCCATAAATTCATCCTCAGAGACACCTTGACCGAGGCATCTTACCGAGACCACCAAGGTTGTTAAAAATTTCGTATACATGTAAAACATATTTTTAATTTGAGAAAAACACAACCATTCCTTGGTGTTGGCTGAGTTCACCATCACGTGGTGGTTCGGCGTGAAGTGAACTCAAATATCACCTCAGGAGCTACCTTACACGCCTCTACAACCGAGGTGAGCACATATAAACGGGGTTACCGTGCCCCTCTTATAGGCTGGTCCACGGAACCCGTCTATTGCAGTAAGCTAATAATTATCCCACCAATCAATAAAATTCAATAGTATGATATGACAATTGTTGTAATTCATAACCTTTCAAGGCAACCAAATAATTCGTATTTCAATACAATTGCCAACCAGCCAATCATGCCAATTTATCATAAGCCAATCAATTTAACAATCAAATTGCAACAAATAGCAGTCTTCGTGCACTCTATTTTTTAAATCTTTATTAATTTCAAAACAATTATAAATTAATTTCAATGAAACTCGTTTATTCATAAAACATGAAAATTTACCTTTTTAAATTTATTTTTCCATAAAATTCATGAAATCATCTAAAAACCACCCTAGATAATTAAAATAACAGTAAGTTTACTCACAGTGCTAGGAGTTGATGTACTCCTAATCCCAGTCTTCAAGCACAATCTCTGTACTGTTACCAATGTAATTTGCTCACCACCTACCCACAATGTACAATACATAATTCACCACATTAATGTTTGACCATTATAAAATCAATTCAGGCTCGGTGTATATGCATGATATGATATGCAACTTATCCGACTATTGCTTAAATGCGGTGCTAACCTAATTCAGCCTATTACCCGATTAAATGACAATTGTGTCTGATTTGTCTCTAAATTGCTCCATTTCATTTCTAATATTTCAATTCACTAAATACAATTCCAATAATCTAAAATTCAGCCTAATAACCCTCACAATTCTTCTTGAAAATTTCGGCCATTGTGGTGCACTATCATTAAAAATTTTCCTATTCCATTTTCTCACCATAAATCATCATTTCATCAATTTTTCAACCAATTCACTTGATCACAAAATCAATTCATTACTTCTACACTTCACATTAGGTTCGGCCATTGAAGGTTCATGGGGAAAATGGATCCTATTCTTGTTGTTTTGTTTCTAAACATGCTTAACTAACTAAAAACACTAACATAACTTAAAATCAAATCAATCTAACATCTTTCTCTCTCCATACCCATTTTGACCAGCCATGAATTCATCATGAAAACATGTGATTTAACCATGGAAAATGAGGAGAAATGCATGGGAAAGGTAGATCACAAGTCAAAATCAAGAAATTTTACCTTTTGTCACTTGTTCCCTTGAATTTTCATTAATTTTCCCTTAAATTTCTCCACCTAGGTTTTTTTTTTCTTTTCTCCCTTTTGTTCTTCTTTGCTCTTGGTTTGGAAGGCCATATGAAAGAAATGGGCTGATTTTTATACCTTTTTTATAAAAAAATAATAAAATAATATAAGCATGACACATGGCATTCCATGATTGGTCTATTTTTTTAAATTCTTATCTTTTAAGCTTTAAATCTCCACCACACATTATTCAAGGGTCAAAAATGATGATGGGTGAAGACTATGTGCTGGAAAAATGCTTTAGGGGGTGCAAAATTATCGTTTTGCCCTCGAAGTGGCAAAATTACTATTTTTGCCCCTATACTCCAAAAACACCGAGAATTAAAATTTTTTTCACTTCTAAAGCTCAAATCATACTCCAATACGTCAAATGGAGCCAAAAATCTTTTTTAAAATTTCCATTTTGTCCCCAAGTGGCAAATGACCATTTTACCATTAGATAGTGAAAATTTCGGTTTGACTCCAAATTGATCCTCGAACTCCGAATTACCATTTTGAGTCATTCCTGGACTGTGAAACTCATAATTTCACCTTAAAATTCCTATTTGAACTAGTTCGAGGCTTAATCGACTTACTTATACTTTTAAGCACAATATCGACTTTTAAATATTCTTCCGGGGCTGTTCAAATATACAATCACTCTATCAGTCTCATGTGTAACATGGTAAATAATTTAGGACTGGGCTTGACAGCACTACCCCCCTTAAAATAAAATTTTGACCTCAAAATTTCATTTACTGAACTCAAAGAAAAGGTGGGGTATTGTCTTCTTATCTGATGTTCAACTTCCCCTGTCATCTCTTCCATTCGAGCATTCATCCACAATACTTTGATCATTGGGATGCTCTTATTCATTCCTGTACGTATCCTCATATTTATGTTTACCTCACATTTATGTAGCTTCAATCTTCTTCATCATATTAGTCTATCAGTTACGGCTTAACCGCGCTACAGATTACATCTCCTTGATACCATTTCCTTAACTATCTCCCAAAGTCTTTTATATCCACGCAACTCAGTCTCTAATGGGATTTCTTATCGTTACGCTACCTTTATCACTTGTCAACAATCAATAATTCCCACTTCAGAATACTTTTTCCATATTACAACTGCTTCCAAATTAATTTTTCTTCTAAAGGGGTGTGCATTATAATTCCTATTCAAGCATTTCATAATACATAAGAATCAAACACTCTTTATTTGTTCATATATATATATTTAACATCACAGATAATTCAAATTTGATAACCATTAATAACCATATTCTCAAAAAGAAAACTCTAGTACTTTCAGGATCGAGTACTTATTAAGTAGATATCTTCTATGACCACGATATATTTAAATAAATGAACCTACTTTTGGATGTATCCTTATGGACTTAATCAATCCTTATAATTCCTAGGTCATAACCAACTTGTTAGTTATACATCACATACAAACATATCCAACTTGTGATTTCTCAAAATTTTCTCCAAACACTAGATCTCATGGCCTTATTAGTTTATCAATCTGAAGATGAAAATAAACATTTATCTCCCCTCAAGTACACTTTAAAATCAAAGTATCATTTATCAAGATATTTCTGATATCAATTTCCTTCAGCCCTTTTTACCTTAGAAGATTAAATCCATAATCATCCATTTTGAGTCATGGGCTTATGCCAATCAAGGCAAATTTTCACACTTTCGATTACATGAAGTCGATTGCACATATTCCATTCTCATATGAGAGTTAACCACTAGTTGGCATCATCCCCAAACAACACGTATTATATAAATCAAATTTTTATAGTCAAAGTTCATATTGGAGTAATTCAATCCTATGTCATATCTCATCACTAAACCCTTACTTGTACATGAGTACTTGAATTTTCGAATCATCATTTCTTTTCTAAGTAGATCTTTATAGTTCCCGTAGCGTATTTCTATTCCCTTATACATAATAGTGTCATTTAATCAAACTGTATCATCCTCATTTTCTAAACATTCGAAACACAATTCAACCTTTGTCTACCATTATCAAATACTTTGCCTTGATAATTACTTAAAAATAAATTGAAACTTGTGGGGAAGTACATTTTACAATTTATGTTTTACGTCTACAATTATGTCGAGACCAGAACCTCATCGGCTCCATAAAACAGTAGGATAATCATTGCCTCAAACCAGTATTTCCAAGTATACTTATGCTTGTATCCCATCCTCATACTTATATGACATATCAGTCATGAGTCTAACTTGACTGTATAGCCATTTGCTCCTTAAGCTTTAATGTTCTCTCATTGCGAAAAGTCTTTCAAATTTATCACAGCAGAGTATTCATAAGGTGGATACATATCCATATTTATAGTTCAAGGTCTAACGTAGCGAACACTGTCTCATCATTAAAGTTTTACCCTTATCTATCGATCATAGCTCCTTTACACACTTACCTATACATTCCTTGTTTACTTACAAGCCACTCATGGCCATCCAACTTTTGACCTCTTATAGTAAGTCAAACTAATATATTCTCTTATGCTTTTCCATACACTTCCTTTAATAAAGTTCCACTCTTTCATACGAATATAACATCATTCTTCCTTAACCAATTTATAAATTGTACTTGAATTTGCAAGACTTAAAACTAGATTCTCCTCAAGTACTTTTCAATATTAATATTAATATTACTCTCAGCTTATAGCTTCCTTTTTATAATCACATAACTTAGTACTTGCTTTTACAAGATCCACGGTAGAACTTCTCTTGGGTATTTCCTTAGGGATATCTATCTTAAACTTATGTCTCACAACATGTGATCACTTAACCCGTAACTTAGCCATTTATGTGGCATCCTTTTCGGGGCCCACTCCAAGGTATTGTTATGTCTGGGTCCCCATCACTTGACTTACTCGTTTTCGTCTCGCCTAAGGGTGACACGACAGGCCCTGCAAGACCTCTCGCCAAGTTTCAAACCCCAGACTTTTTGCTTCTCCCCCTGAAGGGAATGCCTTTAACCATTTCAGCTTTAACTCATTCATATCGATACCTTCCAAAACCTTAAAACTCCAGTTAACAAAACGTAGAATCAAGTTCAATGACTTTAGGTCAACTCGTAAGTTCAACTTCACATCTGTCTCATTTTATTCATGCATCCTAGACATGAAGTGTTCTTAGCACCGTGGCATGATGGCTGTTGGAGTTTACTTAATCAATGTTATTCATCTATATTTAAGGTTACTACACTAATCATTCTCAACCGTTTGGTTTCCCTTCAAGCTTACGTCACAATTTTTATGACTATTTATATTTTCTTGTGCTCATCACATATATTAGGTAAAGTGAATATTTTCAAATTCATCTCATCCTATAACACTTGTAATTCGTTATTCATACTTCATCACTTAACATTGACATTCCTCATCGATATCTCATACCTTCATCTTTCTTTACACTTATATTCACAATCCTCATAGAATCAAAAATCCATTATAAGCGTCACTTATATCCTTTGAAATTTTGTAGCTGCAACTAAAATTTCAAATTTCACCTTTTCCATATTAATATTGATATGACTTTATCATAGCATTTAGTGCAAATTTGATGAAGGAATTGTCTCCAAATAACTCTTAAATACATAATTATCAAATTATACACCATTAAATGTTAAGATCTTGACTTTATTCATCAATAACCAATCACATTTATTAATTGAATAATTTACTTAGTTATCACACCTTGCCTTTGCAATCATAAGATCAAAGTTGTCCTAAACTTAGGATACATAAGTTCTCTCTCTCTTAGAGTATATCCAAATATCAACATTTTCTAAATTCCTTACTCTGGGGAGATCACCTTCAAGACTGATCATTCGTATCATAGACAACACTTTGAATCGAATAAACTTTTAAATTGATCTTTCAAGTAATTCGTATATCAATCTCAATTATAGAACTTCATATGGCACTTAGACAAGATTCGACATTTCCAAGCCATTTAACTTCAAGCTGCCAATTCCACATCTAGTCCTTTAATCCCTTAGCTCCTCCTTACTATGCATAGCAAAGTTCAAGCTCATCCTTAGAGCAGATTTGTTTACTAACTTCTTGCTTCATGACAACACATCAATTATAGTAATCATTGATACTCACTCTCGAGTTAATTCACATGCTTACATCCATGAACTATAATAGATCCAATCAATTCTTGAAATCTCACAATCGCTTAATTGAAATCAACACCACTTTTATATGGGCATAACACGCTCAATTAACATAGTGTTCTTATCTTCATGCACATATGTATGAATTTACTCTTACTTCAATGCTCAATTTATACACTCCAAGTGAATTACAACCATCATTATTCATTCTAACCAAAGTGCGCCCCTTATTACCATTATCACACGTGCTCCTTTATATCAACCCCAATACAATCCATAGTCCCCAAATTTTTTTTTTCTAATTGACAACCATGAGTTCAATTATAACTCCACCAAATGAATAAATTATCATGGCTTATTAGTCTAACTCCAAATTTCTCCATTCATAATCGGAGGGATATATCATTTCATTAATCTTTCATTAGGAGCATTCGTTTTAAGATCTCTCCAACACTGGCTCGTGTCATGGGTGGCATCTTAAACCCGAACAACGACCCTACTTATGACCTTTGCATGACATTAACAAGGAAGTGGATTACTGGGAACAGGAGTTCCTATAGCTCCCATAAGATCTATAAGAAGAAACAGAATGAGTCTAAACAACTCCAAATTTTATATGCAGATGCACGTATTCTATTCTACCTAACCTAACTTAACTTAACTTGGGCCACACTGACACTGTAGTTTTTAAAACAACTTTAAAACAAAAAGCTTTGTACTCTAATCTTTAAAACCAAAGGCTTTGATCTTTAAAACTAAAAGCTCTGATACCATTCTAATTGTCACGACCTGGAACTCCCCATCTGGCCCGTGACATCCGTCGCGAAGCCTTGACAGACATTCTTTACCCCGAATGCCGATCGAAACCTCGCAAGGCTCTCGTATCAGCTTTTGCACTTCCCCGGTGAGCAATAGTTATCAAATATCATAATTCAAAGGATTAAGAGTCATTTCCAAATCAGAACATAACATATTGTTTTCTGGCTCACAGGGGCATTTTCGTCATTTTTCATCAAAAATCTCAAAACTTGCTAAAAATATAGTAGGTAAGCAGAAAATATATATTTAGTAATTTAAAAACAAATTAAGTATCTAAAACGTTCATTTGAAGTGAAAATTTAACCATTTGAAAATAATAAAAATATTCAATAAAATAAACTATTTTCTTGTAAAATAATTTTTATAAAGCTATCGGTAAATAATTCTTATAGCGCAAAAGTGAATTATATTCATATATACTATAAAGCAAATAACCAAAGCATAAAATTGCTTTTACAGGGACACGTGGGCCCACATCTAACCAAAATGCATCAAAAGCTGAAAACCTACAACTTTTGCTGATTCAAGTCCAAATGAAGGTCCTTGTCAAAATCAGCTAACTACGGAATTCCCTGAGCCTGAAATGTGAGGAAATGAGGGGGGTGAGATTATAAAATCCCAGTGAGTAAACAGACATCATAAACATCTAGAGTTGAGTACATGAAGACAATAAAGTAAATCGTCATAAACTGGTCATAGCATTAGAACACATTTCATTCAAAATACGTAAAGAGGCTTATGAATCTCATAAAACTAGGCTTGTGCCATAAATCCATCGTCGGAGACACCTTGGTCGAGGCATCCTATTGAGACCACTAAGGCTGTTAAAAATTTTGTATATACGTAAAACATATTTTTAATTTGAGAAAAACACAGCCATTCCTTAGCGTTGGCTAAGTTCACCATCACGTGGTGGTGCGACGTGAAGTGAACTCAAATATAACCTCAGGAGCTACCTTACGCGCCTCTACAACCGAGGTGAGCACATATAAACGGGGTTAGCGTGCCCCTCTTATAGGCTGATCCACGGAACCTATCTACTGTAGTAAGCTAATAATTATCCCACCAATCAATAAAATTTAATAATATGATATGGCAATTATTGTAATTCATAACCTTTCAAGGCAACAAAACAATTCGTATTTCAATACAATTGCCAACCAGCCAATCATACCAATTTATCATAAGCCAATCAATTTAACAATCAAATTGAAGCAAATAGCAGTCTCCGTGTACTCTATTTTGCAAATCACTATTAACTTCAAAACAATTTATAAATTAATTTCATTGAAACTCGTTTATTCATAAAACATGAAAATTTACCTTTTTAAATCTATTTTTCCATAAAATTCATGAAATCATCTAAAAACCACCCTAGATAATTAAAATGACAGTAAGTTTACTTCACATTGGGTTCGGCCATTGAAGGTTCATGGGAAAAATGGATCCTATTCTTGTTGTTTTGTTTCTAAACATGCTTAACTAACTAAAAACACTAACATAACTTAAAATCAAATCAATCTAACATCTTTCTCTCTCCATATCCATTTTGACCAGCCATGAATTCATCATGAAAACATGTGATTTAACCATGGAAAATGAGGAGAAATGCATGGGAAAGGTAGATCACAAGTCAAAATCAAGAAATTTTACCTTTTGTCACTTGTTTCTTTGAATTTTCACCAATTTTCCCTCGAATTTCTCCACTTAGGTTTTTTTTTTCTTTTCTCCCTTTTGTTCTTCTTTTCTCTTGGTTTGGCCGGCCATATGAAAGAAATGGGCTGATTTTTATGCCTTTTTATAAAATAAAATAAAATAATAAAAAATGACACATGGCATTCCATGATTGGTCTATTTTTTTAAATTCTTATCTTTTAAGCTTTAAATCTCCACCACACATTATTCAATGGTAAAAAATGATGGTGGGTGAAGACCTTGTGCTGGAAAAATGCTCTGGGGGTGCAAAATGATCGTTTTACCCCCAAGGTGGTAAAATTACCATTTTTGCCCTTATACTCCAAAAACATCGAGAATTAAAAAATTTTTCACTTCTAAAGCTCAAATCATACTCCGATACGTCAAATAGGGCCAAAAATCTTTTCTAAAATTCTCATTTTATCCCCAGGTGGCAAATGACAATTTTTCCCCTAGATAGTGAAAATTCCGTTTTGACTCCAAATTGATCCTCGAACTCCGAATTACCCTTTTGAGTCATTCTTGGACTGTGAAACTCTTAATTTCACCTTAAACTTCTTATTTGAACTAGTTCGAGGCTTAATCGACTTACTTGTGCTTCTAAGCACAATACTGAATTTTAAATATTCTTCAGGGGCTGTTCAAATATACAATCACTCTATCAGTCTCATGTGTAACATGGTAAATAATTTAGTGCTAGGCTTGATAGGTATAATGTCAAATAGATGTTCCCACACAAAAAGTACAACAGAGTTCACATGTCAGATGTAAGCAAATCTCAGCTTGTCTTATCCTTCACCTCTCTCTTGTTAATATTACGCCTATATTTTATAATTTAATCTTAGTAAATTAACAGATACATCAAATTCTTATTACTAGAATCAAATATAATTCATAATAAATTCTATAGTCAAAGATATATATAACTATCATAGGACCCCTTTCGCTTTTCACACTGACTTATTAGTTGAAAGCTACTTGTTTCTGAAGTATAAAAGAACCTTATTAGAAAAACAAAAAATTAGGGCATACCATTTTCCATATGTAGTGTATAGAAAATGATGTTATAGATTTATTATTATTCTGGTGTAGTTAGGTGAAAGATATAACATTGTTGGATTGGATGCTTTTGTTACTAAACTACAATTAATAAGTATTCAGATGCATCCCCTGTTATTTTCTCGAATCTATTATACATGTCATCAAAGCTAGCAAAGTATTTCTTGCATCTTTGGTCATTGAGCCTTTGAGCAGCCATCATTGCCTATAGAATTTCTACGTTCAGCTTCTTAAAAAATTCCAAAAATTAATATAATAAGTAATAACGATTCTAGAAAATTTTTAAGTTTGAATTTAATTCACACTTGGCCAATGGAATCCTTTTTAATTTATATAGGATTGATGATTTGGGAAGTTGTAAGTCAAAGGACTTGCATAATGATATTTACATAAATTTTTGATAAATTGTTGGGTATCAAACATCTATGAAATTCTAATATGTACATAAATTTTTTTAATTTTTTTGTAGGAAATGTATAATTCTGCATCATCATAGAAGCATGGTAAAGATTCATCATCTCTGTTGGAATTCGATCCACATGCTTGGACTGAAGTAATAGGAGGAATGGTGACTACATGTACTCAATTGTATGGGTTTGGTACTCAGCTGCTTGTTACAATTGTACTTAATGCAATACACAATAATACAATAACATTAAAGTTAGGGTGTGGCATACAATAACATAATTAGCTTTATATTTACATTTGTTTGACATTTTTAGATATTGTGTGTTGATGACAATTTCTAATTGCATGAACTTGATTTTGAATTTTAGATTTTAATCCATTTTTTCGTATAAATTTTGGATGTGAATTGTGGATGTCAATTGATAATTTATTACTAAAATTTAGTTGATAATTGTTGCTAGAAAGGCATTATTGAAGGAACATTTCATCGAAAATTACTAATGAAATTTTCAACGAAATTTTCCATTGGAAAAGCATTTCCCAGAGAAATATTGTGCAAAATTTTCGACGAAATTCCATGGGAAATACTACTCCAATAGAAAATTCCATCGAAAATTTTTGACAGAATTCCGTTGGAAAAACATTTCTAATGAAATTAATATGATACAATTGATAGATTATGTACTTTTTTGACAGAATTTTTTGTTGAAAATTTCTGGTGGATTTCCATTGATGCTTTTACCAATAGAATTTTCAATGGAATTTTAATTTTTTCCAACAAAAAATTTTGCCAGAAAAAGCTTATTTTTTAGTAGTGCAACAAACAAATATGATGCAGTTGTTTGTGGGAATCCCAAGTCATTCTTTAAACAAATTCTCAGTTTGCTGCTGCTGCAGCTGTGGCATACTTAACCTCTGCTAAGGATTGAGCTATAGTCTCCTATTTTTGTGAACACCATGAAAATACTTCATTCCCAACGGAGAATACATAGCCAGAGGTACTTTTTGCATCATCAATAGAGTCAATCCAATCATTGTCAAAATATTTCACCACAATGAGTGAATTTGAGTCCAAATGTGATTGTACAATTCAAATACCTCAGTATTCTTTTAGTTGCGATGGCATGTGATTAGCATGGTTGCTGTATAAAACCTTGACAAGTAGCTCATAGTATGCATTATCTGAAGTCTTGTGGCATAGATGTATAACAAACATCCAATGAGACTTCTATACTCTGAAGGATTTTCTAATATGGCACCATCATCATGAGATAACTTCTCATTAATTGCCATGGGAGTTGATACGACATTGTAGTGAGACATTTTGAATTTCTTAAGAACATCTCTAACATTCTTTTGTTCACATAGCATGATGCTATCATCTTCCTATTTAACTTTAATTCCCAGGAAGTAAGACATTAGACCAAGATTAGACAAGCTAAATTTTCTCTCTAACAACTCTTTAAGTTTACTCACTCGAGTTAAACTTTCCCCTGTAACTTGTTCGTCCCAATAATATGTGCTAGAAGGGGGGGTGAATAGCACAAATCGGCTCTTGACAAGATGAGGAACTAATTTTCAGCACAAAGAAAATAAAAACAGAGTAGACAATGCACAACAATTTAAAGTGGTTTGGTCCAAGACCTACATCTACTACCTTGATTATCCAACCAAGGATTTTCCCAACAATTCCACTAATAACCGGTGAAATTCACAAGTTTTCACCAAGCTTTACAATGGCTTTTACAAGGCTCACCCAAAACCTTTTACACTAGTTTTTCACAGGCTAAACTAAAACCCAAAGTGGTTTTTCAAAGGCTCAACCATAACCTTTCGCAATGGTTTATCACGGGCTCAACCAAAACCCAAAGTGGTTTTTCAAAGGCTCAACCACAACCTACAATAATAGTTTTTACCGGGATCAACCAAAACCCAACAACCAACTTTTCTAGGCTAAGTTGGAACCTTTACACTCAATCAAGCAATCCAAGCTTGAATAAATCCCTTAGAGTGACTCGCTCACTCTAACTGTACAAGAAGAGAAGAAATAAAAAAGTACCTATGATCACTTACTTGATCTAGATGGTACAAGATGAAGTGATGAACACTATTACACAGATTGGCGTTTAAGTGCAGTAAGGTGCAGGGAAGATTTTTTAGTTTTTCAGCTTTATATCACTTGAAAGCCTTCAATTCTCTCAAAAAACTGATTCTAACCATTGGAAGACCTTTTTATACTTGGAAAAACAACTTTGATGGCAATTTGACAGTTTATGGCCGTTGGAAACAATTGATGATGAGTTCTAGCCGTTAATCTGTCTTGTAGTGCTCTGGTTCAATTTGTAGATAGAAAGCTCTTAGTCGACTGACTTGGTAGACTAAGTTGGTTCTGTTTCAGGTTGCAAATTCTGGCAGAGAACACTTAGTCGACTGACTTGATCGATTAAGTTGGTTCTGTTTCTCAAACTCTTCAGCCCACCATTCCTCCAATTTGACACTTAGTCAACCAACATTCTTCTTTATTTCACCAATAAGCTTCCTCCTTGTTAGACAATTACATCTTATTATTTTTATCCCTTTTTTTCTTTTGATATACTCTTTGAAAGATTAATTTATTAATTTCATACATTAATTTTCCTACATAGTCAAGTAAAGGCATTAGACACAAATGAATGGGAATATTTTTCTATCATAAAAAACATATAGAGTTAACATTCTCTTTCTCTTATTTTTGATGATGACAAAACACTCCTAGATTAAAAGTGTAATGTCTATGTTCAATATGAATGCTTCAAATCTTTATGAATAATGAGTTGCTCCCCCTTAGTCAATGCATCTAGTTTTCTTTAAAGATTTGCAATAAACTATTTATCATATCCATAACAGCTAAACAAGATATACAATGCCCACAGTAGCTAAGCAAGATATATTGAATATCCATAATAACTAGCACATAGTATTCAATAAAATCCTAACTAAGCTTCACACACATAAATTAAACATGAAAACCTATCACACTCAATTTAACTTATTGTCATTCTAAACTTAAAGGATGGCAACATTTTTCTCATTTAAGGTCATTTGGCCTAAAAAGTACCAATCAAAGTAGTTAAAACTTTCAAGCTCATTGTCAACCATCTTGAACTATTCAAGCAAGTTCTAGAATGTAAATCAAGATTGTTCAAATGGTCAACTTATGTTAAGCACAAGGAAATCAAAGACAATTTTTTTTAACTCAATTTTCCTTGTCTTAGGCTACTTGAATAGGTGTGAGTGTAAGTCATCAAGTATGCTCATATTTCTATCACATTATCTAGCCTTTCATGTTTCAAAATTATCCACAAAAATCATTTTTCCTCAAAGAAGTAGTATAGAAACAATGTCATAAATCATGAGGAAATTTTATAGAAACAATTTTCCATAATCAATCAATCTTAATAAAACAATTTTCTCAAAACAAGAATGATAATATATTTAAGATCAAATATAAGTACATACTCAATCATTTGAGTCTTACTTCCTTGCAACTTATAGTATGTATCATATCAAATCAAGTTGCGTAGCCAAGATTGATCAATAAAGCTCAAAGAATTATGCACTTAATATTCAAGCAAGAATAGGCAACTAAGATTTTCAATGTAGCAAACAATTTTAGAAACCAAGCCAAATGAATGAAACATTCAATAAATAAGCAATCAAGATTCTAAAAAAAAAATTAGCATAGAAATCACCCATTTTCCTTTATGTGTGACTCAAGAGCATTCATTCTTCAAGAATTGTTTCTCCTTGCTCTAGCACACCTACAAAAGATATTTTTCATTTGATCTTTGGTATCCAAATTTCTTTGGATCCTTGAAAGTTAGTCTCGTTGCATAAAGTTCCTTTTGGAACCCACACTTGTCTAAATTTGTAAGGCACACATTTTTTAATTGGACAAGTATATGAACAATAACTATAACATGTGCAATAATTGCCTTTAGTCATTTTGGAAAATGAGGAATTCATGAAAGCCTTTTGTTTCTCATTCAATAATCTTCAAATTTCATTTCCATGTCAAAATTTCCTTTTTTCTAAAATATCAATTTTATCTTGGTAAGTTTCAAAATCCTTTTCCAAATTTTCATTTTCTTTTATCAAGTCAATTTTTGTTTTAATCAAAAATTCATTTTCAACATCGAGTGTAGAAATGATTTTCTTGTTCTTCATATTCATTTTCTCAAACTCAAATGCTAAATCCTCAAAAACATCATGTAATTCACCAAAAACATATGAATTAAGTTCACAAGATGAAGAAATTACCTTTATGTCTTCAAGAGCCATGAAGCATAATTCAATTTGATTTGAGTATTCATCTTCACTTGATTCCTTGTTTGCATTTGCCATGTTGCTTGTTGAGCATTGATTCTCGCAAGAGTTGTCTTCTAATTCCTTTTCTATATTTGTTTCTCCATATAACTCTTCTAATTTTTGTCAAATTTCCTTGGCACTTTTGCACATGAACACTCTATCGTATTCTCTATAATCAAGTGCACAAATGAGAGTGTGCATGGCCCTAGAGTTCATTTGTACTCTCCTTATTTCAGCTTCAGTCCATTTATTTCTATCTTTGGGAGTTTTCTCACCATTTACCGAATTTGTAATCATTGGAATGAAATGACCATCGGTAATGGCATCCCACATCTCATAGTCATAAGCCCTAACATAAATGGAAATTCTAGTACTCTAATAAGGATTGTTTGATCCATTAAATAGAAGAGGCATATTTATACATTGACCCTCAACATCAACAAAATTTTCTAGAGCCATTAAGATCTACCCTAAGGATGTTAGGCCCTAAAAATGAGTGTTAGCCTCTAATACCACTTATTGGTCCCAATAATATGTGCTAAAGGGGGTGAATAGCACAAATCGGCTCTTGACAAGATGAGGAACTAATTTTCAGCACAAAGAAAATAAAAACAGAGTAGACAATGCACAACAATTTATAGTGGTTTAGTCCAAGACCTACATCCACTACCTTGATTATCCAATCAAGGATTTTCCCAACAATTCCACTAATAACCAGTGAAATTCACAAGCTTTCACCAAGCTTTACAATGGCTTTTAAAAGGCTTAGCCAAAACCTTTTACACTAGTTTTGCATGGGCTAAACTAAAACCCAAAGTGGTTTTTCAAAGGCTCAACCATAACCATTCACAATGGTTTTCACGGGCTCAACCAAAACCCAAAGTGGTTGTTCAAAGACTCAACCACAACTTACAACAATGGTTTTTACCGGGATCAACCAAAACCCAACAACCAACTTTTCTAGGCTAAGTTGGAACCTTTACACTCAATCAAACAATCCAAGCTTGAATAAATCCCTTAGAGTGACTCGCTCACTCTAAGTGTACAAGAAGAGAAGAAATAAAAAAGTACCTATGATCACTTACTTGATCTAGATGGTACAAGATGAAGTGATGAACACTATTACAAAGATTGGTGTTTAAGTGCAGTAAGGTGCAGAGAAGATTTTCTGGTTTTTCAACTTTATATCACTTGGAAGCCTTCAATTCTCTCAAAAAACTGATTTCTAACCATTGAAAGACCCTTTTATACTTGAAAAAATAACTCTGATGGCAATTTGACAGTTTATGGCGGTTGGAAACAGTTGATGATGAGTTCTAGCCATTAATCTGTCTTGTAGTGCTCTGGTTCAATTTGCAGATATCAAGTTCTTAGTCGGCTGACTTGGTCGACTAAGTTGGTTCTGTTTCAGGTTGCAGATTCTGGCAAAGAGCACTTAGTCGACTGACTTGATCGACTAAGTTGGTTCTGTTTCTCAAACTCTTTAGCCCGTCATTCCTCCAATTTGAAACTTGGTCAACCAATATTCTTCATTGTTTCACCAATAAGCTTCCTCCTTGTTAGACAGTTACATCTTGTTATTTTTATCCCTCTTTTTCTTTTGATATATACTTTGAAAGATTGATTGATTAATTTCATACATTAATTTTCTTGCACACTCAAGTAAAGGCATTAGACACAAATGAATGGGAATATTTTTCTATCATAAAAAATATATAGAGTCAACATTCTCTTTCTCTTATTTTTGATGATGACAAAACACTCATAGATTTAAAGTGCAATGTTTATGTTCAATATGAATGTTTCAAATCTTTATGCATAATGAGTTGCTCCTCCTTAGTCAATGCATCTAGTTTTCTTTAAAGATTTGGAATAAACTATTTATCATATCCATAACAGCTAAACAAGATATACAATGCCCACAGTAGCTAAGCAAGATATATTGAATATCCATAATAACTAGCATATAATATTCAATAAAATCCTAACTAAGCTTCACACACATAAATTAAACATGGAAACCTATCACACTCAATTTAACTTACTTTTCCTTTTGTCCTTTTTTTACCATCATTAAAAAAGATATTCAAAACTCCCCCTTAATGAGTGCATCTAGATTTTCCTTTAATCTTTAAATCAAACTTTAATGAATAGGAATCATAAGCACTCATATACTTAAGTCATACAAGCTTATAGATGTAGTTCACTAACTTCAAGAGTCAAGCTTGTGTCTATGTAAGAACAAATGTATGGGAGTTAAATCATTTCAAGAATTTGTCAAAGATTACTCAAATAATATTCAAGAAAATTTCATCATTTTGTCATAATCAAAACTATAATAATTTTAAAGTTAACATCAACAAGTCATTAATGCAAAGAGACAACATTGAGGAAGCTTGATTTTTCTTTCTTTAAAACATATAAAGTAGCTTCATCTGGACTTTTCTAGAAACCATGATCCAACATGTATGAGTCAATCTTACTGTTCCAAGCTCATGGAGCTTGCTTTAACCCGTATAGATCCTTGTGGAGTCGGTACACCTTGCTTTTATCAGATTCAATCTCAAAACTAGGTGGTTGCTCAATATAGATTTTTTCATTAAGCTTTCCATTCAAGAAAGTTGACTTTACATCAAGGTGGTAAAGCTTCCATTTTTAAGCTGTAGCAAAAGTAATGAGTAATTGAATAGTATCCAACCTAGCAAAAGTAGAAAAACTCTTTTGATAGTTGATAACTATCATTTGTGGGTAACCCTTCACAACAAGTAGAGCCTTATATCTATCTAAGACCTTTCAGAGTTGAGATTCCTTTTGTACATCCATTTTGCACCAATTACATGACCATGCCTTGGTCTCTCAACTAACAACCGAGTGTTGTTCTTCTCTATTATCTTTAACTCTTCTCTCAAAGCTTCGATCCATTCTGAATGTTGAGCAGCTTCCTCAAAGAAAATATGTTCAACAAGAACTAATTGACACCTAGTATACACATCTTCAATGGTTTGAGTCCCTCTAACAAATTCATCATTTATGGTTTGGTCATCTTTCAAACCATTCCCATCTTTATAATCAACATTACTATTTTCAACCATATTAATTAGTACGTAACTAGTGTCCATAGTTTTCTGGTCTTCCCAATTCCACTAACTGTCTTCATAAAAAATGACATTCCTGGTGATGGAGACCCTCCGAGAATCAACCAAATAAACCTTATAAGCTTTAGCTTGCAAACTGTACCTATTGTGAATCCCAATATTTGCCTTAGGGTGGAGTTTGTCTCTTAGTTGTTTAAGAATGTGTTGATAGCGGAGGCAATCAAAAACTTGCGGATGATCCCTTGATGATCTAATATCACGCCATGCTTCATAGGGAGCTACTTTTTTAGTAACACGAGTAAATAGAATATTTAGAAGATAGGTTGCTATGTTAGCTGTTTCTGCCTAGAATCTCTTAGGAAGATTATTTGCATAGAGAAAACACATTGACATTTCTAGTATAGTTCGATTCTTTCTCTCACTAATTTTGTTCTATTGAGGGCAATAAAGAGCAGTGAAATGATGAAGAATACCTTCTCTGTCCAAGTATTGAGTGAACTCAAGCAATGAATATTCACTACCGTTACCATATCTCGACACCTTAATCTTATTCTCCATTTCAACTTTAACTCGAGCCTTAAACTTCAAAAAATAGCCAAACACCTTTGATTTCTGCTTCATGAAGTACATCAAGCAGAACTTGGTGAAGTCATCAATGAAGATAATGTAGTACCTACTTTTATTTAAGTAAGCTTCACTCAAAGGACCCCTTACATTTGTATTTATCAATCCTAGCTTGTCACTGGCTTTATTCAGACTAGCTAAAAGGTAGGGTCTTCTTGACAATTTTCCAAATTGGCATTATTGGTCCCAAATAAATGTGCTAGAGAGGGGTGAATACCACTTTTTGGCTCTTACTAAAACTGGCTCCAAATTGGGAGTAAGTTGAATATCAATAATGACTAGTTCGATGGAAGATGAAGGAATTATTTAAGAAAGAATGAAAATGAAAAATAAAACAGAGCAGACAATATTCTACAATTTATGGTGGTTCGGTCAAAGACCTACATCCACTACCTTGATTGTTCAACCAAGGATTTTCCAAACAATATCATTATAAATGGTGAAATTCCCAAGCTTTCACCAAGCTTTTATAATGGCTTTTCATAGGCTCAGCCACAACTTTTAACAATGGTTTTTCACGGGATCAACCAAAACCCAAAACTAACTTTTCTAGGTTGAGTTAGAACTTATACATTCAATCAAGCTAACCCAAGCTTGAATAAACCCGTTAGAGTGACTTGCTCACTCTAAGTATTCAAGAAGAAAAGAAATAAGAGTGTACCTATGATCACTAACATGATCTTAATGGTACAAAGTGAAGTGCCTGTCTCAAATACAAAGATTGGAGTGAAGTACAGAAAGTATGCAGTGAATTCTTACAATTTTTTAGCTCTTTTTTTATCTTGGAAGCCTTGGATATCTTTCTTAGTCGTTGGGAAGGGTTTTTATACTTGAAAAACTAGCTTTGATGGATGTTTGACAGTTTCTGACTGTTGGGAAACAGTTTGGAGTGGTTCTAGCCGTTAATCTATCTTCTAGTGCTCAAATTCAAATCTTTACACAGAATGCTCTTAGTCGACTAACTATGAGTCTTAGTCGATTAAGTCATCTCTGTCTCTGAACCCAGTTTTTGGCAGTAAGCTCTTAATTGACTAACAATGCTTCTTAGTCGATTAAGTTGTCTCTGTTTTTGAACCTGCCATCTTCATTCTTGAGTTTTAGTTAACTAACTCCCTTCTTTATCCATCTAAGAGGCTTCTGTTTTGTGGCTCAATTTTAGCTCCTCATTCTTATGAGATTTGATGTTTGCCTTTTAGTGATCAATTTATTATTGGCATGCATTTTTCATTCTGCACACTCAAGTAGCATAGTTAGACATAAATGAGTGGGAATGTTTTATCATCATCAAAAACTAATGGAGCCAATAAGCATGTCTTGCAAACTAGAGGGAAGATCGTTTACTACATTTGAAGAACTGAGATGTTTTAAGAAGGCATACTTACAGTAGCCTAATCTTCTGTGCTAGAAAGTTAAAGGTGTCAAGATGGGCTAGGCTGAGCCCAAAATATTGTGGGTTGAGAAAATATAAGCTAGGTTGGGCCAGCCCATCTTTTACATGGGTTGTCAAACCTCAACCCACCCCACCTTTTGTCAGCCCATGGGCTAGGCTGGACTAACCCACTTCTTTTTTTTTGTAAAAAAGAAAAAATTCATTTTCACAATTCCACCTAACAAACTCCCCATCAGTAAAATTGTTCCATGATTTAATCCATAAATTGAATAATAAAAACTTGTTACAAACAAATAAATTACACCAAACATAAATAAGCAAATAAATTACATCAAACATAAATTAAGTTTCAATCTTTAACACAAACTATAATCCCATCAACATAAGTACATAACCAAATAAATAGAAACGTCAAGACTCATTTATGTGCTCCTCAATCCTCATCCTCAAGCAAAACAATTGAATCTTATTTAGACAGCAATGATGTCTCAAGGTCTGGATCATTATCATATAAAATTCATTGCCATAAAAGAAAAAAAGATAGTGAGTTTCAATTTAAATTAAAATGATTAATTTGACAAGTAAAGATTAAAAACATTGAAATATATAAAATAAACAATACCATTGGTAGCAAAATTATTAATTTTATATACCTAAATATATAAAATTTTTAAATTAACTAAAATTATTAATTATTTTTTCTTTTAGCCCATAAGGTTGGCCCGCACCAACTTGGGATAGCCCACTTATAAGATGGGTTGTCTTATTTAGGCCAGGTTCTAATATGGGCCTAAAGATGGACCGACCTAATGAGCCAGGCCCATTTTGATAGGTCTACATAAAGTTACTGGATTTAATCATGCTCAATAGCCTCCATGCATACATTATTATAATTCACAATAAAAAACTTCTGTTTCATTGGTACATTTATAAAAAAATTCACTTGAGAGAGCATAAATAGTGCATGATTTATCTTTAAATATTAAAATATAATTTTCATTTAACATTTGACCCACATTTAGTCAATTTTGGGTTATTTCAGGTACGAACAAAACTTCATTGACATACCTAATTCTAGTAGCTGTGTTGACCACTATTGAACCTTTTCTCACTACTTGAAGATACAATCTGTTGCCTATTTCCATTCTTGAGTGGTAGTTGTCATCTAACTAAGCAAACAATGATTCATTTAAGATCATGTGATTCGAAGCACCATTATCTATGAGCCATTGATTTGTATTAGAAGTACTTAAGCCACTGCACACCATAAACAAACATTCTTTAGCAACCTTAGCCTTTTCTACAGTCTGACCATGCTTCTTTTTGTTCTCAAATTGCTTATTCTTGCAGACTTTCTCAACATGAACTTGCTGATTACAGCCTTGCATGTTATGTTAGGTCTAAACTAGCAACTCAATTTTGCATGTCTTTTTTTTTTCTGCAATGAAAGCAAGGTACGAACTTGTTCCTTTTATACTATTGTTTCCCTCCCAATAGAGTTTTTTTTTGTTTATCTTTCTTATTAGACGTTCCCTTCTTTGCAAATGACCCACCAAGGCTCTTCCCTTCATCTTAACTGTCAATGCATGCTCAACATTCTCATCTTTTCTGATCGTTCTCTTGTTCTCAGTTGCCTAAAGTGCTTGACAAGTGTTGTCAATTTTATTGTGGAGAGATCATTGGCTTTTTCTAATGAGGATATCTTGGATTCAAACCTCTTAGGCAAGCTCACAAACACTTTCTCAACCACATAGTCCTCTGGTAAGTTGCCTCATAGAATTGTAATTTGGTTTGCAATCCTCTCCACCTTGTTTATATAGTTTTTTACATTATCAATATCTTTCATTTTGAGAGCCTCAAACTCTCGTATTAGATTCATCACCTGCTAATGCATAGTACGATTAGAACCTTGGAATGCAACTTTAAGCTTTCCCAAGCTTCTTTTGCTTACTTGCATGCCATGATTCTTGAGAATATGGGTTCAGCGACCGCTCCATGAATGAATGACAGTGCCTTATACCTTTTTGCAATGTCCTCGTTATGTTGTTTAATTTGTGCATAAATTGCATTATCCTTCAAGAGAGAGATTTCAATTCTAGACTCAATCACATCCCAAAAGTCATAGCCTTTTAGATAGGGCTCCATTTTTATAGACCATAAGGGATAATTATCACCATTAAATAGAGGAGGAGCTAGATAACTTACTGACATGCTGGTGGCTATTTAATTTTTAGGTAACTTGCTGATGCTTTTTAACATTGTCTAATTCAAAAGAGAAAACCTATTTGTAAATGACCACAATCCCTCAAGACCCTAATATTGCTTTGACACCATGTTAAATAAAAAAAAGACAATATGCAGAGTATTTTTTTGTAATGTAAGCTTTGATAAAGAATAGTAGAATAAGGGTGAATTGAGGGAAACTTTGAGGTTATCAATGAAGGTCAAACTACACTTTGATTAAGTACAGCGTATATATACAAAGTGATACAAGTGCAATCAAACACTAAGACTTGTTCTTTATGAATTAACAAGTGTAAAGCATACTACTCATTACTCCATGCAATGTAACACGTAGAGTCATCAAGCTTCACCAAAATGCTTCTACCTTTGCATGAAATCCAACTAGAACACACATGTTATAGTGTCCACGTGTGATGCAAGCACTATATTTCAACAGAGAATTAGCAATCTGGTCCAAAGATTTTTCTAACCCTTTTGTATTTCCTTGTTTTTGGACAAGATTCATCATTATTTTCAATTTGTTCCTATGGAGTATCATTTGATTAAACTGACTGTAGCGGCTATAGTTGTCCTGAAATAGATTTGAATCTTTTTCATAAAAAAATTTATCTCCTAATTCAAAACATTGTTGACTGAAATTGAATCATTTGGTTCAATTATCATGAACTATATGCTTTACTATGTGTGCATATCTTATGAATATGCATTCTATTCCTCTTTCACCCAATTTTTTTATTTTGGGTCCCAAAACTTTAACTACAGCTCTATATCCCAAAACCTTCAAATAATTAAGATTTGATCTCCATTTCCTCCATTTGCACATATGGGGTATCTCAGTTCCTTTTTAAGAATTTTATTTAATATGTGATAAGCTGTTAATAAAGCTTCCTTATCCAAAACCAAAATATGATAGCATTACGTTTACCATTTTGGTCAAGACATTATTTTTATCGTGGTGTATAACGTGCTGAAGTTGATGGACTAATGTAGTGGAGTCAAATAAATTGAATTATAATAATCTTCACCTCTATTCAATCTTAAGCAATTGATAAAAGATTCACAATATAATTCAACTTCTAATTTGTAAGTCTTAAATTTATTAATTACTTCATCTTTAGAATGCAAAAGAAATATACATAGTAATAACTCTTTCCTTCAATTAAAGGTGAACTATGTAAATCACTTACAATATTATGCACCAATTCAAGCATTTTTAACAATTTCATTTAAGGAAAGAAAACTTATCTAGTAATTATGGTGAAAAACCATTTTGCCATTTTTTTTGTCAATATCAATTGGTCCAATTTCACAAAGTTAGAAGCTAATTCCTTTGGTGTTCCACTTTAGTGGCAATTGTTGAAATGAATTAAAACCTTAAGATTGTTAGAACATGAGACTAGAAGCTAAAAATATTAGAAAATGGCTTCAAGGCATGTATCTATGCCACTTTCCTTAAAGGTTTTGTTCACCTTCACTTATATTGTGCAAAAAGGTTACTGGTAGCATATAAACCTTGAGAATATAATGAGGCCTGGTGATTGACTATGTTTTACACTAATGAAATGAATCCACTAAGCACTCATAGATGTATGACAAGATTACTAAACTTTTATAGAGTTTTTTTGCAAGAAAATAATATCAAAACAATCAAAAAGAATTTGAAGAAGGTGGAAAAGATAATTGCAAAATGTTTTTGTTCATCCTTTTTGCTTTTTCCATACCTACTTTGGAAACTAAAGAGTCCTATTTATAGGCAAAGATGTCGTTTCCCAACAAATGCAACTGTCTATTTCCAACAAATACACTTATTTGTTTCCAACAAACATAATTGTTTGTTTTCGAACATAATTATTTAAATAAACTTAATTGTTAGAACAAACATTACTTCTTGAATAATCATTATTGTTCAAGGGCCTTTCTTCCTTTCATTCTTCCATTATTATTGTTGAAAATGTACAACATCTCTCTTTGAATCCACCTTTTTTTTTGAAATAGGAAAATTCATTCCATACCAGAAATGTTTAACGGAACAGAATCAACTTTAACAGTTAAGTACAAAACATATCCTATTGCATGGAATAGAACCTCATCGAAAAAACATGCTCATGGACAAACCCCTTAGGCTAAATCCATGAGAAGAAAAAAGAGTTCTCTTATACCATGCCTCAAACCGATTTTCTCTAATTTAATCTCTCCCTGTGCAGCACTTGTTGAGCTGTTACAGGTAAAAACGAAACTTCTCTCCAAAGACTTTGGTTCAGCCCAGAAGCTTTAATAGACTGAGCAATAGCATGAGCAACCAAGTTGGTATCTCTTTTACAATGACATAGTGAAGAGGAGTTGAGTTTAAGTAATAATGAACAGAAATCCTCCACAATATGCCCTATACCAATATGAGAGATTCTATTTTTTATCCACAATACCACCTGCATACAATTTATTTCGACTTCATGCAACAGCAGGCCTTCTTGTTCACACATTAGCAAAGCCCAATGTAATGCTCCCAATTTGAATCATGGACAACAAAACCAGCACCAGCAAAGGTGTCACGACCCAAATTTCGGGCCATGACCGACGCAAAGGTCCAATGGACGTAATCCACTAAACCAAAGCAAGCCTATTATTTATCTTACTTATAATTTCATCTAATATCACGAAGTCATATTTCATAATTTTGAATCAAAATAGTGATACACATTGCCAACTCGTACTGGCATTACTCCTTAAAAATTTACATACAATGTCTACAACATGTATTCTAATAATTTACATTAAGTTCGTCTATACAAAACAAAATAACACTCGACTTTCAACGGAGTGACTCGGATGAATATACAGCTACCGAATGCCGAGACACCTACCAAAAGATGGACACAGGTCTACAAGGACACCTTGTCCTAGTTAACGGCTGTCTCGTGATCTAAAAACATGAATTTGAAAATGGTGAGTATAAACCCAGTGAGTGAACAAGGAAGGGAACAAGCACCAACAACAAGGGAGAATTTAAAATCATGATGCACTTGTTTCAAAACAATGCAATTTAGTTCCATTCATATTAAAAACCCCTTGTTTTGGTTTGACCAACAAGGAACCCTAGAGAAATTGAATATTTCTTTTGTATTTTTGTTCATAACCATGCTTAACTATCCCTAAACACTAACATAGTCTAAAATCAAATTATTCCAACAACAATTTCTCTTCCATACCCATTTTTTTTTCAGAATTGAATTCATCATGATAACTCAATATTCAACCATGGAAATCAAGAACAAATGCATGGGTGAGCTAGGTATCAAGGAGAATTAAAGAAATTCTAACTTACCTAGCTTGTTTCCTTGATTTCTTCACTTTTTCTTTGAAGTTCCACCTAGGTTTTCTTGTTTTTCCCTTTGTTCTTCCTTTGTTCTTGTTGCTGGTTGCCTAGGCCGAATATGGTGAGAGAATTGCAGATTTAATGGGCTGATTTCTATAGAAAATAATAAAATAATCAAGCATGCCACATGTCACATGCTTATTGGCTTAATTTTTTTAACTTTTTGACTTTTTCTTCTTAATTTTTCACCACAAATATTCTGGTATTTATCCAATCCTACCACAATTAAAATCCCTTGGTCTTGACAAGTGCTAGGGCGAAAAATTTTCCGATTTGCCCTCGAAGTGAAAAAATTACGATTTTACCCCTATACTCCGAAATGTACCGAAATCATATTATTTCTACTTTTCAACCTCAAACAACACTAATATTGATCAATATTAATCAAATGGGGTAAAAATAGTTTTATAAAAATTTTCGTTTAGTCCTCTAGTGGCAAAATTACCATTTTGCCCTTGTGCTTCAAAAATACCGGGAATCATAATTTTTCACTACTAAACATCATTTTATACTCCAATAATCATAATTATATTTCATATAATTATTCTTGGTCAAATGTGATCAAATCTTGGCTAAAAATCTCCATTTTATCATCAAATGGTAAAATGACCGTTTTGTCCCTAATCGGTCAATTTTCT
>NC_030859.1:8886276-8889476 GCF_000208745.1 Theobroma cacao | reverse complement strand
ATAATAGCCAGCCAAACCCACAAAGCTTCTAATCTCCGTAACTGATGTTGGCCTTTGCCATTTTTCCACTACTTCAATTTTCTTTGAATCAACTTGTATCCCATCCTTAGATACCACATGCCCCAAGAATGCAACACTTTCGAGCCAAAACTCACACTTGGAGAACTTGGCATACAATTGATGTTCTCTCAAAATTTGGAGCATTATCTTAAGATGTTGCTCATGCTCCTCTCGGCTCTTCTAATATATCAAGATGTCATCAATAAACACCACCACGAACTTATCCAAATAAGGCTTGAACATTTGGTTCATCAAATCCATAAAGGCTGTAGGAGTATTCGTGAGCCCAAATGACATCACCAAGAACTCATAGTGCCCATATCTTGTTCGAAATGCGGTCTTGGGTATATCTTCATTTCGGATTCTCAATTGATGGTACCCAGATCGCATATCTATCTTAGAGAAACATTGTGCTCCTTGTAGTTGATCAAATAAATCATCTATCCTTGGGAGAGGATATTTATTCTTCACCACCACTTTATTAAGCTGTCGATAATCAATGCACAGCCTAAGTGACCCATCTTTCTTCTTCATAAATAACACTGGTGTTCTCCATGGGGATGCACTAGGACGGATGAAGCTTTTATCCAACAAATCCTCTAATTGATCCTTAAGCTCTTTAAACTCTGTCGGTGCCATTCTATATGGGGGTATGGATATAAGTCTAGTGTCGGGAATTAAATCTATGCAAAATTCAATCTCCCGCTCAGGAGGTAAACTTGGTAGCTCCTTGGAAAATACATCCACGAACTCCTTCACCACCGACACTTGACTTACATTTCCAGCCTTCGCCTTAGTATCTCTTACCATGGCCAAGTAACCTATACAACCTTGGCGTAATAATCTTCTGGCAGAAATGACTGATATCAAATTGGTTAGAGCATTACTCCTATCCCCCTGAATACTAAATGATGGTTTACCGGGGAAATCAAATCTAACCAATTTATGATAACAATCTACACTAGCATGACAGGGTGATAACCAATCCATCCCCAAGATCACATCAATGTCTAAGGTGTCTAACACCACCAAATTCACCAAAGTGTCCTTGTCCTTGACTCGTACTACACAGGACTCATATTCCCATTCGGCCATAAATATCCCCTTTAAAGGAGTAGACACCACTAATTGTTCTTCTCTCATAACACGATCTCTACCCAATCGAGATGCAAAACATGGAGAAATAAAAGAATGGGTAGCACGATGATCAAATAAGGCTCGAGCATTCATATCACAAATTGAAAGAATACCTGAGACCACGGCATTGGATGTCTGGGCCTCCTACTGTTTTAAAGCAAACACCCTCGCCTGGCCTCTACCAATAGAACTCTGATGTCCAGACCCAGATGGCCTACCCTGAGAGGAAGTACCAACACCTCTACCTCTCGATCCACTAGTCCCCCGACCAGATGAGGTAGCAACTGAAGGAGCAGACGAAGCTGGCTGGGCAGAACCACGTGCAGAATCTTGTGATTGATGAGCCATCGGACAATTCCTCCTAATGTGCCCGGGTTGGCCACACCCATAACAAACTGCCACAGTACGTAAGCATCGTCCACTATGTCTCCTCCCATAGATATTACAAGGGTGGATAACTTGACTACTCTGTCTCGAATCTTGTTGCCTCCTAACATTGAAAGTTTTCTGTCCCGTCCCAACACTAGCACTAGGCAAGTCACTCCTCTACTGGGATAATCGTGAATCCATCTGTGGACCCTGACGGCTAAAAGATGAACCACCACTGCTGAAATCTCTACGGCCCTGATAACCCTCTGTCCTGGCCCTCTTTGCTCTATCCCTCGCAGCCCTACTCTCACTAGTCCTCATCTCAATGTGCTGAGCACAATCTACTATTGTGGAATAGGTAGTGAAATCTCGAGATGCCACAGCCCTAAACAGTGGCTCTACTAACCCATCCACAAACCTCTGAATCTTCATCTCCTTAGTAGAAATGAGGTAGGGAGCATACCGAGACAACTGTGTGAACTTGATGTCATACTCCGACATCGTCCTACTCAAAGTTTGTACCAAAGTCTCAAACTCCCTAGCTCTAGCATTACGTACGCTGAGTGGTAGGAACCAATCCAAGAAGGCTGCACTAAACTCACTCCAAGCCAATGGCGCTGCATTCGTCGGTCTGCCTCTACACAAAGAGCTATACCACTCCTACGCCACATCCTCTAATCGAAAAGCTGCTAACTCAACTGACCGAACACTGGAGTATCCCAAAGCTTTACATATCTTCTCCATCTTATCCAAGAAAACTTGGAGTTTCTCTAATGCATCAGACTCTGAAAATGATAGAGGCTTAAGCCTTAGGAAATCGGGAAGAGAAATCTCTAAGTGACCCCTCTCAACCTCACGATATTGGCGATCGGCCTATCCTTGGGAGCTTGGAGATTCTTGTACTATAGGTCTCCCCTCTACTACCCTCTATATATCCTCCATACGGGTCGCCATCATCTCTACAATCTGGTTAACTCCCTGTAGGCCTGCCGCCAAATCCTCAATAGTAATACCCTCAGCTAGGTGTCTATCTACATCACCTGAGGACTGTCCCTCCTCTTGCCTACTCATAGGTGTATCCGACCTCACCGGCCTAGTGGCCCTGCCACGTCTACCTCAGCCTCTCCGGTTGGATGCCCGTGGCCTATCTGCCATCTCAATAAGAGCATCTTGCTCCCTCATTCGTCTTGAGGTGGCTCGTGTCTTAGGCGGCATTCTTACCAAGACAAGAGCAAACACCTTATATTAAACACATATTATAATCATACTTAAGGCAAAAGGTGGTTTCTAAGATAGGGAATCTATGCGGTCATTTGATAGTAAAATGTGCCGCGGTTCACACTTTACAACTGAAGTTCTCACATAAAGACTCGACTCTCCACTGGACCAACAAAAGGAAGTTCTAAGACCTAGACAAACCTAGAGCTCTGATACCAACTTTGTCACGACCCAAATTTCGAGCCATGACTGGCGCAAGGGTCCAATGGACGTAATCCACTAAACCCAAGCAAGCCTATTATTTATCTTACTTATAATTCCATATAATATTACTAAGTCATATTTCATAATTTTGAATCAAAATAGTGATATACATTGCCAACTCGTACTGGCATTACTCCTTAAAAATTTACATA
>NC_030859.1:8838442-8884381 GCF_000208745.1 Theobroma cacao | reverse complement strand
TTTTTTAACTTTTTGACTTTTTCTTCTTAATTTTCCACCACAAATATTCTGGTATTTATCCAATCCTACCACAATTAAAATCCCTTGGTCTTGACAAGTGCTGGGGTGAAAAATTTACCAATTTGCCCCCGAGATAGAAAAATTACGATTTTGCCCCTATACTCTGAAATGTACCGGAATCACATTATTTCTACTTTTCAACCTCAAATAACACTAATATTGATCAATATTAACCAAATGGGGTAAAAATCGTTTTATAAAAATTCTCGTTTGGTCCTCTAGTGACAAAATTACCATTTTGCCATTGTGCTCAAAAAATACTGAGAATCATAATTTTTCACTGATAAACATCATTTTATACTCCAATAATCATAATTATATTTCATATAATTATTCTTGGTCAAATGTGATCAAATCTTGGCTAAAAATCTGCATTTTATCATCATATGGTAAAATGACCGTTTTGTTCCTAATCGGTCAATTTTCCTGATGAACTCCAAACTGAACCTTGAACTCCAAATCACTATTCTAAGTCATTCTGTGGGTTTTAGAATTTTCAAATTCCTCTTAGAATTTCTATTTGAACTAGTTCAAGGCTCGATTTAACTTAGTTGTACAACTCGGTACAATACCGTCTTTTAATCGAGCTTGACAGGGTCTCACAAAAGGTTTCTCCATTCTGGTCAATAATAGTAACATCACAATTCAATTTGGTAACCAATGGCATCTTCCAACGAGAGTCCTCTACTACAAGTGGTATCTGTTGCTGGCTTTCTACTATAGACACAATTTTGTATTGGGAAAACATATCCATCCCCATTTGAAGTGTTTTGATCAGATTAAAAGTCTTTTTCTTAAAGACTACTGAATTACGTCCCTTCCAAATAGCCCACATAACACAACACATCTCCTCCATATTAATTTTATCTAATGTGTGTAGTAGCATAAAAAGCCATTCCTTGAGAGATAAGTAATAATGAACAATATCCCGGAAGCCCCACTTAGAAGCCAACCAAAATGCCTTTGCAAAAGAGCAATCACATAGAACATGAAGATCTGTTTCCAAAGTGTTATTACACAATGGACAATAAGAATTAATATCAACACTTCTCCTAATTAAAGCAGAAGATGTTGGAAGACATCCATGAAAGATCTTCCACACAAATAATTGGATTTTTTTTGGGTATGTCAAGGTGCCAGAATTTCTTCCAATCATTAACTAGACACCCAGATGAACTAGCACCATATCTTTCACCATCTGATAATCTGCTTAACAATTCATAGCCTAGCTTTACCGTATACTTACAATCTTTACTATTTGGCCGGACCAACCTGTCTCTTGGATTCCTAAAACTTAATGGCAATGCCAAAATGAGTGAGCTTTCATAAGGCGGAAAACAAGCTTCTACCTTTTCAATAACCCAAACCATTTGCTCAGGTAAAATAAACTCACTGACCTTGGTAGATCTTTATACCTGTTCATCACACACTAACACCAATCTTGGGGTATCATAAGGAATCCAATTGTGCACCTTCGCAGGTGTATTTTGTCCATCACCAATCCTCCAGAAAGCCCCACTGTTAATAATACATTGGCTCTCCCTTATTCTTCTCCATAAATAGCTTGGATTAGGACCGAGAAGAACCTCTAAAAAATTCTTATGAGGGAAGTACCAAGATTTAAGCACTTGATAAGCAATTGATGAGTGATTCATTTGCAACCGCCACCCTTGCATTGTTAACAAAGCTTTATTAAAATTGCGTAGATCTTTAAAACCCATGCCACCTGAATGTTTGGACATGCACAAATGACTCTAAGACTTCCAATGAATCTTTGCTCTAGAATGAGATCCTCTCCACCAGAAATTGGAAAATAGTGAATAGATTTCTTTGCACAAATAATCTGGCAGTTTAAAACAACTTATAATGAAAGTAGAAATAGCTTGAGCCACCGATTTAATCAAGACTTCCCTGCCCGCTATCAATAGAAGCTTATGTGTCCAATTGGAAATTTTTTTCATTATTCACTCTTTCACATAGCTAAAAATTTGTTTCTTAGAACCCTCACATTTAAGCGGCATTCCAAGATATCTACCATCCCAGTTCTCTCTTTGAAACCCCAGTAGTTGACAAGCTAAATCAACCTCAGTGTCCCTTGTATTCCTATTGAAAAGAATAGATGATTTCTCGTAATTTATTTTCTGACTTGATGCACATTCGTACTTTGCAAATAGAGATTGCAGATTCAACAACTCTTGAGTGTGAGTCCTCCCGAAAATCATACTGTCATCTGCAAAGAATCAATGTGTGATAGTTGGTCTTCTCCTGCTCACATTTAGACTAGAAATATCTTTACGTTCCTTTGCTGTTGACAACAACGAGGATAGGGCTTCATAAATAATTACAAAAAGGAATGGGGAAAGTGGATCACCTTGTCTTAAACCTCTAGTAAGTTTAATCACATTTCCTAGAATGCCATTAATGAGCACCGAATAAGTAACAATCGAGATGTATTGCATAACCATGGCCACAAACTTTGCACTAAATCCCATTTTCACTAAAATAGCTTGGACAAATGACCATTCGACATGATCATAAGCTTTACTCATGTCTAACTTAAGTGCAAAACTACCCTTTTATCCCTATCTTTTATTATGTAAATAATGAATAATCTCTTGAGCCGCAATGACATAGTCAGTTATCAATCTTCCAGGGACAAATGCACTTTGATTTTAAGAGGTTGTACCGAACAATATAGTTTTCAATCTGTTAGTCAATACTTTGGAGGCTCTCTTGTAAAGGACATTACACAAGCTAATTAGTCTAAATTGACTTACCAATTCTGGTGTTGACACTTTTGGAATCAAAGAAATAAGTGTGTGGTTGATACCTTCAATAACAGATCTTCCATCAAAAAATTCAATGACACATTGATGAATACTTGGCCCCATAATATCCCAGAATCTCTGATAGAATAAAGTAGGCAGACCATCTGGACTAAGAGCTTTTAATGGTGCCATCTGAAACAATGCCACTCAAACTTCTTCTAACGAGATATTAGCAATTAGGTGCTCATTCATATCTGTTGTTATACATAACTGAGTATAGGCCAAGACCTCCTTAATCATTGAAGGGTTAGAAGTAGTAAAAAGGTTAGTGAAGAAATCATTTACTTAAAACTTTATACCTTCCTTCGAATCAACCTATTCACTAGTCACCTTTTGCAATGCCCAAATTGTATTTTTCTTCCATCTCGCTGATGCTCTCTGATGACAAAACTTGGAATTCTTGTCCCCATCTTTTAACTATTCAACTCTAGACCATTTCTTCCACATGACTTCTTCCTCCTTTGCTAACTCTTGTAATTCCTTTTGCAAGGTTTTAATATTGCCTGGCTCTACTATTTCAACGTCCTCCTCGTGAGCTTCTTGAATCCACTTAATGTAAAAAGGTTGTCGAGAAGTAGCAAAAGTTGCGAGCTTAGATTGACTAATTACCTTACACTAAGAATCAAGGAACTCCACTCCTCTTGAATAACGGATGATAATTCATTTTGCAAGTATTATTAGGTCAACAAGTACTCCTCAATTATCTTCTTTTAATCAAAAGAAAAGATTCAATACTTTCTTGATTGATGCCACCAAAAACAAATTTTGTTGTTTCTCTAATTCAATAAGGGTGAAATGAGTAAAACATTCATGCCATATCATTAAGTTAATGAAACTCAAATGTCGAAGTAACGATAGGAGTTATGTGTCTTGGAAAATACATTATTTTGAGATAGAGTGTCTATTTTGAATATTAATAGACCCGAAATCAATTAAGAAAAAACTCTAAAGAGGTAAGGGTAATAATTTATCTTAAAATTTACCGTTAATATACATAACATTAACATTAATGTATATTTACATAACATTAACATGATATATTAATGTTGATATAATAAGTATACCAATGTTTTGCTTTATGTATATTGACCTTATATATTAATTATTAATGTTAACATTAAATGTAAATTAACGTTAATATTTATAAATTTATGGCCTAATCATCTATGACAAAACTCTTTGAGGAGGCATGGTTGCTCAACTTGGAGAAGTTGTCTTAGAAGATAAAAGGGATTCCAAGAGGTCCATAATCGAGTTTAAGAAATCCATTTCAATTTATCATCGCCTGGAAATCTCTCTAGCTCCATTGGGTGATGGGATGACCATTTGCGAGTGCATTTTTTATGTTTTTCTTCACTTTTTCCAAACCATATGCTTGTTATTGTCAATTACCACTTACCAAGGATCCTAAAATAAATCAAAACATGTTGGAAGATTCAACTTTATATATTTTTATCTTTATTTTCATATATTTATATTAGAATAAAAAAAATCCCTTATTAACTGATAAATCTATGATATATAGTTATTTAGGCTTAATTTTGATAGTAATTTAACTTAATTCTTATAGTAAAGCATAGAAATTAATAAATTTCATTTAAATTATTTTAAATTAATTAATTTAAGTGAGTCCATCTAATCTTAGTTAATTTTATGCTTAATTTGGTGTTTATGTGATTAAAATAGATTGTTATTGATTTATTTGTGTTTTTGTAGATGTTTAATGAATGAAGAATTTTAATGGAAGAAAGAGAGCAATTTTGACGTGCAGATTTTCACTACATGTGTTTTAGTATTTTAATCATATATCTCTCTACAGTACTCTAAATGAGATGATTCTTAGATCATTGGAAAGATAAGAGGAAAAGCTACAAATTATATGTTTACCACTTTCTAAGTTGTACTTGGAAGGTGGTCAAAAATCTTGTCGAATTTGAAGGACTATAGCAGTCTTAGAGTAATTATGATTTCTGCTAATAAATTGGTTGAGGCCGCAACCCACATAGTCTGATAAGGAAATCCTGGTTGGAATTGACTTCTTTCTTCACCCAACTTGGCTTAATTTCAAAGCCCTAGAAAAAAACCCTTTCAGAGGACTTTTGGAAGAGAACGAAACATTGGATTGAAGCTAAGAATCAAGCCACAAAGTCATTGAAGTTGAGAAAAATTTGAAGGATTCAAGAAGATTTGGAGATTAAGAATACAATTCTTGGGTTATTCAATCTTTTTGTTATTCTCTTATTTTCTTGGTTTTGTTTTATTTGATAATGATCTGTTGTGTGACTTGATGAGGAACTAATTTATTTATCTAAGATTATGATTAAACTCAATACGTAGTCTGATTTATTTATCTCTTTTTTGCTTATATTTGACAGATTTAAGTTGTTTATTTTATTCTGTTCTTAATGCTTCTAATTGCCTGATCACCAATTAGATTGAATTGAAAACGTAGGTTAAACCTTGACGAAGGAGATTTAGGTAGATCTTGAATAGCGTATGATCGAATACACTTAATTGATTTGGTGATTTAATTTGCATATAGAATAGACATACACATATAAGCCATACGTTTCCAAGATTAAAGCACAAACTTGATGAATCTTTCTTCAATTTAATTGGCATAGACATATAGTAAATTAATTTGGAGAGGTATTTTTATGAAAAACTCGACAGAGACTTATAAATAATTTAAGACTCTAGGTTAAAAACTTAATCCATTAAACTGAGTTAAGAGAGAGAGACAATAATCAGATGAAATATTGAAGGACATCATAATCTTAGGTTCGGTAATCACTAGAAGTTAATAAAATAATTTTGCTGATATATTTTAGATTAGTTTTAGTTATTAGTTTATTAGTTTTAATTTTAATTTTATAATTGTTTGGATAAGGTTAGGATGTGTCAATTTTAGTACTTAACAATAGGAATTAAAATAATTTTTTGTGAAATACTCTACTCATCATTATATTATCTTTACGATACGTATACTTGCGTGGGTAAAAAATTGAACAACATTAACATTAACATTTTTAATTTTTTATGTAAAAATATTTAAGTGAATTTAAGAATTCAAGAGGATACAAATTAGTTTTAATTAAATTTATTTAAACTTAAATATTGATTTTTGTAGTTTGTGTGATATGTATTATTTTTTATTTTCATTCTTATAAATTTACGTCAATACTTTTAAATGTTAATTTTCACTTTAAGTATATTTATCCTTACTATTACACATTTATGTCAAAATTTGTAAAAGGTTAGTTTCCATTATAAATTTTTTTAGTTTGTTTAACATAACTTATTACCATAACTCTTATAAATTTACGTCAATATTTTAAGAACACTAACATCAGTTTAATTTATAAATATTAAAGAAGGTTTTGGTTATTAGTTGTGGAGATCGTGGAGTTCTACTGGAAGTTTCTGGTCATTCTTCTATTGAGCAAATTGACATATGTGAAATTGATAAGATGTTTCTAAAGAATTTTTCCTTGATGTAGTTGTTGGTTATGAGGATCCCCGTGTGACCCTTCATTTTGGTGATGGAGTTGCATATTTGGAGGCTGTTCCACAAGGTACCTATGATGCCATTATAGTGGATTCCTCTTACCTGATAGGTCCTGCACAATAGCTGTTTGAGAAACCCTTTTTTAAGTCAATGGGAAAGGCTATTTGTCCAAGTGGAGTGGTCTGTACTCCAGCACAAAGTATTTGGCTACATATGCACATACATAATTGAGGACATTGAAGTGAACTACTGCCAAATCTTCAATTGTGCATGGATTACGATTCCTACATTCCCAAGTGGTGTACGTGATTGGTTTCATGCTTTGCTTAACTGAGGGACTTTCTATTGACTTCAAACTGATGGGTTTGGCTATGGATGGCATGCTCAAAATACGTAATAGAATGAATAATAAAACTTTAAAACCAAACAACCAAAACATGCCTCCACCCATGGATCACCTTGGTGATATTTAACACATAAAAGAACAAAATTAATTATTATTCAAAAAGTTACATTGTCAAGTAATTTTGTAATCACACTGGTACTTCTCAAAGCAAACTCGCGAACACCACAAGGATAAAAAACTTTAGCCAATCAAGTGCTTGGCCTCCAACGGTAGTACACACGATTGTACACGAACCTTCAACAAATGAGGGAGTTTTTAACTATACTTTGTGCTAGCAAAGAGGACAATAATTGTCCTTTTCTTCTTTTTCACAATCTTAGCCAAACTTCTCTTGAAAATTTCTTTATAAGCAATTTTCTCTTTCACACAAAGCGAATGGCGTCAAAAAGAGAAAAACCTTTTCCTTTTCTGACAAAAACTAGGTTTTCTTCAATTGTGAAAAACTCTCATATGGAAAATAGTTAAAAGGTGACTTATATAGTTAGGTTAAAATAACTTCAATTTTGTAATTAAACCCTTAATGTTATAACACATTATAATATTAGGCCTATTACTTAATTAAACTATTTTAATTAAGTCCTTGCAAATTAAAATCAAAATTAATTTCCTTTATATTTTGCAATCAAGGCCTTATAATTATAACTATTTATAATTATGCCTAAGACTTTATTAAACTCTTTTAATTAAGTTTATAGAAGTTAATTACCTAGCTTGTGATTTAAGTCTAACTTAAATCATCACTCTCCCAATTTAATTCAAATGTAATCATTGTGTGTGATTTATTAGGTTCCTAACATGTTAGCGATGAAATTGATTATTGATTTAATTGATTAATATAAATTTCAATCAATTAATTTATAGTCAATTCCATTAACCAAGATTGGCATCTAGCAATGCATCATGGCCATCGAATTGTTAGGAGAGTCAAATGGTTCTTTGATAATCTTTCAATGTACAGTCTATCAGTGTAATCCATTCCCTCATCATATATCCCAAAGATGATAAGAGCTTGGTATAGTGTCTACTCTTTTTGACCTAGTATTTGTTCCTACAATTATAGCGTTAGCTTTATAGAGACTTATGAAACCTTTTCATAATCTCCATGTCGCCTTGGCTAAAGACTTCAATAAGCTAATATTAACCAAGAACTAAGAGGATATTTCTTCTAAAACACTTAAGGTGATGATTCCTATCTTGACCATTCATTTACCTTCACATGCTTTATACTATATCCAAAAGCATCCTGTTTTGGCATCCTTGTTAGGCACCCATAGGGATGGAATTAAAACATAACACTTCACATATAAGACAACCTAGTGTCTCAAGTTTGGGGAGTATTTACACGACTAACACATGAAAAGTGTTGCATAGACACTAGAGTGTATTACCAAATACGCTTCTCATGGCGGGTCATATTCAGTGAACTTGCTCTCCTAGCTAAGCACTTATATTTTAGTTTCAAGTATCTCTATACTTCAATTTATGAGATCAATTGCTTACTTCTAAAGTAAGAAAAATAGAATATACCAGTCTCTAAGTATCATTGATGTCCAAACTCAATGATACATTGACCAAGAACATTTTAAGATTATGCTTTGATGCATAAAGATCTCATAACTGCAACCCATTACAGTTCCCTTGCAAGGCATATTAATCTCATGGACTTCATCCAATTAGACTTGTAACTCATTATAATTGATTTCTTATTGATGAAGAAAAACCTCTAATCATTCAACGTGAATGATATTGTTGCATGATTGGACTCAAGTCTTAACCAATCCCAATTGGTTGTAGGGATCATCCTAACACAAACATCTTGAACCCTATTGACATTAACGATAGCTGCTGTAAGTCAAAACGACCACTAAGGTTGTTTTACAACTCTGATATTCTTTCGGTTGCTTTCTGTTTGTCAAAACATTATGGCTTTTATCCATGCTTAATGGTCTCATGTAGTGAAGAACCTTGGATTTAGAAGTTCAAGTAATGCTTTTGTCGTGTGCAAGAGAATTTGTAGTAGGATTGTTGAATGATACTGGTCTTTCTATTTTCTACCAATCTCCATAAGGGATTAAGGTCATTTAGTTTATATAAATGGCTCTTCCATGAAATCAATCATCAAAAAAATCCTTATTCTCCTACATTTACGTTAAAATTGAATAAATATTATTTGATTTAATATTAATATTTTTATTTTTTATGTAAGAATATTTAGAACAAATTTAAGAATTTGAGAAGATACATATTAATTTTAATTAAGTATATTTAAAAAACTAAATATTAATTTTTGTAGTTTATGTGATATGATTTTTTAATTTTATTCTTATAAATTAAAGTTATGATTTTTAAAAGGCTAATTTTCATTTTTAGTATTTTATCATTATTATTATAAATTGATGATAATATTTGTAAAAGGCTAATTTTCAATATAAATATTTTTAGTTTGTCTAGCATGACTTTTTATCATAAATTTTATACATTTACGTCAATATTTTAAAAACATTAATAACAACTTTATGTGTTTTATCTTTATTTTCATACATTTACGTTAAAATTGAAAAAATTTTAATATTAATATTTTTAATTTTTTATACATAAATATTTAAAACAAATTTGAGAATTTGAGAGGATACAAATTACTTTTACTTAAGTTTATTTAAAAAACTAAATATTGATTTTTGTAGTTTGTGTGATATGAATATTTACCTTTAATCTTATAAATTTACATCAAAATTTTAAAAAAAATTTATTTTCATTATAAATATTTTTATTCTTATTATTATACATTTAGCTCAACATTTTATTTGATTTAAGTTTTGTATCCATTTGAGCTTACATGGTTCGCGGTGTTCATGGAGAATACCTTTGCATTTTCAACATTTGTAGATGTCAAAGCAGTTGTGTATTTCTAATGGAATAATCAATAATTATTCATATTGAGTTTTCTTAACTTTTATTTTCTTCCAACAGATTAACACCTGGAATGGTTTCTACTTTTCTCCAACCAAGGCCTACAAACCAGAGATGTGGACTGAAAGCTGGACTGGCTGGTAAGCTTACTTTTGCCTTCGTGAGAAATTTATTTCTCTTTTGCAGCTCTCTTTTACTTACTGCACGTGCACATTTGGTCGGAGGGAATGAAATAATCATTTCATCTTATTTTAAAAGCTCTTCTTAAGAAGTTATTTGTTACACGACATGATTGATCCGAGAGAACTAGGAACTGTCATTATCGAGTTCTCTTTTGATAATGATTATTCCGAATGTGGAGGAATAGCTCAAAAATATTATTGGACAAAACTATTTTTAAACAAATTTAGAAATTACCATTTCATATAAGATACAATTTTTTCATTTTCACATTTTCTTTTGCTCTCTATCTACCTCTCTTTCTCTTTCTAAATTTTCTCCACCATTAGAGGGTGGCAAAGAGTGACGGTAATAGCTATGACTCCACATTTAGATTTGATCACGATAAGTGTCGTTCCATAACCAAATTCAACTAAGGAAATTATAGATTCAGCATCCACCGTCAAATCTGGTTGCGAAAGCACCGAATCTCATGCTCTTCGACTGAATCTGGCACTCTACAACCAAATCTTACTACGAGAAGTGTCGATATGGCACTTTAGCAGCTAAATCCAACTGGCCACTTCTGTAGTGGTCAATTGATAGAGAAGAAAGAAAAGAAAGAAAAAGGAAAAACTAAAATTTAATATTTTAAATTTTAAAATTAAATTAAAATGTTAATTATAAATTATAAAAAAATAATATTTAAATTAAAAATTGTAATTATAAATTATTAATATTTTAATATTAAAATAAAGAATAAAGGATAATATAATGATATTACTATTTTAATTATTAATTTTTTAAAAAATAAAATGAAATAATTATATCAAAGTTTTAAATACAAATTTATGAATATTTTAATAAATTATAAAAAATAATTATTTTAAATTAAAAATTAAATATTATAATAAAGAGTATTTTTTTTATCTTTTATTAACTTTTTTTTTTTTGCTATTCTAAAACTAATTTTACCAGCCAAACATTGGATTGAGTCATAATAGCAATTACTACCTTTCATTAACCAAACTATATAATAGTTATTTTTGCTATAGTTTATTCCTACAAATGAGTAATTCAAGATCAACCAACATATTCCAATTAGGGATCACATAAACTACTATATCACTATGTTTAAAAAGGAAGAGCAAGGATCATATAAACTACTATAATGATTTTTTTATATATATTTGGAGAAAAGAGGATTCAACCTTACTCTTTTGAGGAGAAGATCATGTACCAATCAATGAGCCAAATGCTCAACTGCTCATAAACTACTATAATGTTAATTTCAACAAATTTAGAAAAAGACCCTCAGCTACAATCATTTTATATGCTCAATTAAACTAAAAGGCAACAATCAAACCCAACTAAAAGTAAAACCTTAATTTATTTATTTTAAAAAAATAATTGATTAGCCCATTATAAACCTAAGTCAAAGGTAAAAATCACTTTAAAAAAAATATATCACTAAAGTCAACAAGTCAAAATTATTTTGAAATCCTTATTACCCTATTGCCCTTGAAGTTAACTTAATGGAAGGAGAAGAGAAGAAAATGATGAAGTTAAAAAGAAATAAAACGAAGAGAACAAGAAAAAGATGGAGAAGGAATTGGAGAGAGAAAATTTTATTTATGTATCTTTTAAAAAACTTTTACTATTTAATTTTAAGTCTCTAAAGATTTTTAATTTTATCTTATTAATAAAGTGGCAACATATTTAAAAAATTGATCAATACATCAAATTTAAACAAAAAAAAAAAACAAAGAGAAGGGAAAGAAGAGGTGAGTCTACCCAAACTCAACCCAGATAAACTTTGAACCTAACAAATTTGGGTCAAACTCAATAAGAATTTAGATATTTTCTAGGGCATTTTCTTTATTTTTTTATGTAATTTCTAATTGTGTGCAAGAATTAAATATATGAAATTATTTTAGAAAGGATTAGAATAAAAAATAATAAAAATAATTGTTTAAAAACCTTCTTAAAAATGAGAATTTTAGAAAAAGTTATAAGTGATTGGTTTTTTTTTTAAAAAAATTCTTCAATGAAAAATAATCATGGGTCTTTACCAAAAATGTTTGAAAAATCTCAAAATTATTTTCACAAAGTGATATTAATTCAAAATAATTAGAAACACACAAGATAAAAAAATGATTAAAATTGAAAATAATTGACAAAATTGCACCACTAAAATTAATAAGAATTTTAGTTTTCTTAGATAAAAGAAATATTAAGGATTTATGGTTATTAAGATTGGCAAATGAAGGCTTCCTTTTAATCTAGTGGATACTTAGCGTCACCCACAGTTTTTGAAGTGATTGTTTAGCTCCCCCATTACAACCAATAAAATGAGGCTGCAAAAAGAACAGATCATCAAATGGCAGCTAGTAATATTTCATTTTCTCACAAAATTAAACATACAGGATAAGCTCCAGACTTTGTAAGTAACACCAACTTTCAACTGTATCACAATAAAAATCTACTAGTGATGAAAAAAAAAAAGGAAAGATACAATGGCAGCACAAAACTATCCTCCATTCAGCACCAAAGAACTTGATGGAATTTTAGAGTAAGAATCCCAACAGGAAAGCTGAATGAAATATCATTATCAGACTGAGAGGAATGCTCATTGGCTCTGATTGCCTGTAAAAACAGTATGATGAAGGTAAAAAAAATTACCAAGGAGATATAGTATTTTCGTTCATTACGTCTGAATCCCACATTATGAGAATAATGCAACCCGTAGAAGAACAACCAAAACAATCATGATATTCTTAGGTACTCCCTTGATATCATCGGTGGATCCTTTGTGCAACATTGCAATATGGAAGAAGAATACATTTATATCTATAAACATATAAACTGAAATAAACAATGAAGAATATTACTAAGCTTACACTATTTTTGCATAATTTAAACTGTGTCAATGAACCAGTGCAAAATCCCAAATGGTGAAATGATAAGCCTGCTCCCTTAGGTTTGAATAAATGCATTGACCTTAAAAATTTTCAGATCAGATAATCTGTGAAAACCTTTTATGCTTCCCAGAAGACAAATTTGTGCCAAAAAACAATGTCAAAGCAAAATAAGTCAACTTCTTTGTCTTCATCAAGTTATATGTTTCCCATATGCTGCAAGTCTCATACACAAACTACCCTTCTAAAAAAAATTACCATACACCCTTAATAATCACAAAGCTTCATGTTCAATAGCATACATCAGCTTACTTAAGCTCTTACTTTAGATATGGAAGCAAAGCATGCAAGTTTAACCAGATTAATGATTAGCTTCAGAAGGCTGTGCATTGGCATTGAAATTGTCAAACCCTCCACCTGTTGGGGCAGCAGGATTGGTTTGATAACTTGCAGGTGTAACCATGGTGGGCGCTGCATTAGAAGAAGTTGGTGTCGTTGCAGTTCCAGGAACTGTTGTCAGGGGAGCCAATGTAGGAGGCCGTGGAACACCATTTATTTGACCAGGCAAGGAAGGAGCACCTGGTGGTGCCACCATTGGTGGCATGCCTGGAGCAGGAACATAACCTGCCAATGTCACCAAAAAAGAAGAAAAAGGTTCAATTCCATCTATGGTTAGGGTTTGTCGTAGGCTAGTAGCATATATAAATATCAATGTACTCTTTCTTTTGGAGACTGATTATGAGATTGTGACAAGGAATTTTTCAGCACCGTTGCTATTGTGATTGTCTGATGCAATCAACCTTAGGTATTACTCCGAAGTCCTAAGGATCCCTAAGTGTGATGCTTAGGTTTTCTTTCTTCTTGGTTGTGTAAAGCAACCAAGGAACCCTATGTGTGAAGCATAGGGATCTTTCTTTTCTGTTTTGCTTCTTCTTTATTCAATTTTCCCTATTTTCTTAAAAATTTCTGATTAATAATACCATAATTCCTACCCCCAAGCTGTCCTACATAGGTACCAGAGCTTAAAGATCCAAAGGATGTTGCCATAATTCTACTCAATAATGGTGACAAACACAGAATTGAATTCAAAGGCTTTACAACGAGATCATTAAAACACGAAGGAGATTATGTCAGCATTGGGAGGCGATATGGGTTCACTAGAAAAAAGATTACTCTCTGACTTTGAAGAGATGTTACAAATATTCAACACCAAGATAAAAAGCTTGTTGAAGCAGCAGCGGGTCAAACCTTACCTCAAAGGCAAAACAATGGATTGCACTAGGTCACCAATTGATTGAAAGAAGGCAAGAAGTACAAGATATGGCTAGAGATATACCCAAGAAAATCAAGATAGAAGTTCCAGATTTTGAAGGAAAAGTTGATCCTATAGTATCTTTTATTGACTGATTGAAAAGATGCGTATCAATAAAATGAGCTAAACTATATGACATGTAAATAACAGATTTATGGTGACAAAACAAACAAAAGTAAATTCTTTGAGTTCACTAACACCATGTAAAATTCGTTACAGAATATGATCGTTAACCAAATAACCAAAACTGATATTAGCAACAACAGGAATAATACATATATGTATCAAACCCACCTGGAGGACCTGGAAGTGGTCTTGGCAGAACAGGGGGTCTAATCCCTGGGACCATTGGTTGATTCATAGGTAACGGCGCAGCCCCTGGAATCGGCATAACAGGTGTAGGAAGAACAGGAAGGCGGGGCCTCTGAGCCATCAGATGTTGATTGAAAGCAGCTCCAACCTGCTGGAAAGCTGCAGCTTGACCAAGATGTTCCTTGATCCTTTGGTCAATTAAGCTCTGGGTCTGTTGCTCCTCAAATTGCTGGTAGTAAGTTCTAACATTTGCCTATAATTACACCCAGAATCAGCAAACAGTATAACTAACAAGATAAATAAAACGAACAAATAAGAAAATACTCTATAATTACCTTGTGTTTGTAACCAGCATTGTGTTGTTTCCTAACTGATGGCTGAAATTTAAACCCAAACAAAATTTCTCAGCAATTTTTGTAAATGCAACAGTCCAAACTAATTAAAATTACTTAGCTGTTAAGAGCTCAATCAAAAATCAACATATAGACTTAATACGAAAGGATTAAAGTAAACACAAACAGAACCAACAGAGAAATAGAAATATGACAAAAAAAAATGAATCAGAAGACTTACAGAGTCGTGGGTCAAATAAGTGTCGCAGTAATCACAATAATACCTGAAAATTTGAATCCAAATAAAATATATACAACAAAGGTTGATAAAATTTTTCATAGTGAGAGTGTTAACTTCTTTTAAGACTAAATTGGTAAAGATCCATTACCGAGGCATGACTTTGAAAACGTCAAATCAGAAGACTTCCAGAGGCGGCGACGGAGAAAAGAAAAGTGGTGGTGGAAGGACTCCGGTTTAGGGTTTTGTAGAGAATGAGAGTTTTGGGAGGAATCGATCGGTGGAAATGCCAAGGAAGCAGAAAGAAAGAAAGAAAACGGTGGGACTTTCAACGGTAGCTGACGACGGAACCGACGGTGGAGAGAGAAAAACAGATGGAGGCCATAGGGTATTCTAGAAAGAAAGGAAGCGAGCTGGTGCTAAAGGAAGGGAAAAGAAAAGGGCAAGAAGACGTGTGCCGGATCCACCCAAGTCCGACCCGGATCAGCTTCCGGGCCTAGCAAATTTGGATCAATTCCATTAACAATTTAGATATTTCCTAAAGCGTTTTTTATGTTATTTTTAATTTTGTGCATGAATAAATTTATAAAATTACTTTAAAAAAGTCATTAATAAAAATAATTTTTTATAAAATAAAATTTAATAAAAATAATTATTTAAGAAATCTTTTAAATATGAGAAAAAATTATGAGACTCTTTATCAAGAGTATTTGGGGATCCCATAAGGTGGGTTAATTCTAAATAACTAGAAAGACATAAGATAAAATAAAATAGTAATTAAAATTGAAAATAATTTACAAAATTCCATCATTAAAATTAAAAAAGTAGTTTTCTTTGATAAATGAAATATTAGGATAAATGGTGTATTAAGCCTCCAATACCTTCGCAAATGAAGGCTTCCTTTTAATCTAGTGGATATCATCACCACACTTTTTAACATGAGATTGTTTAGCCCCAAGACTAGAAAGTAGGTGAATTAATCCACAGGTCATAAAATTTGGTCTTATTGTAAGGTCACTAAATAAGACCCTCAAATTTATAAGATTGAATTTCAACCATTAATGAAAAGTTATAATTAAAATCGATAAACACTTGTGGCCGATTTCAAAGAAAAAAAATGAGAGAGTCCATCGAAGAGAGGAATCTCGCAATCAAGGGAGTACTTCCTCATATATATTTTTCAGTTTTCGTTGTTGGGTTTGGGTTTTAAGATTGATTAGTCTTCGATTGCTTGTGTTTAGTATAATTTTTTTTTTTAATTTTGAAATCAAAATCCAACCATAATCTCAATCACAATGGTGTCCTCCGTTGTGATTCTCTCCACCATTTCTACATCGATTCCAATAAGTCAGTTTACTTTTATCATATATATCTAACAAGGGTATAAGAATCTTTGGTGCAAAATTTAATTATCTTGAATAATTTCTTGTTAGATATTTTTGTTATCTTGAATATTTTTGTCACAGCCCAAATCCCGAGCCATGACCAACGCATGGGCTCAATGGGCATAGCCCACTAGGACCAAGCAAGCCTCTTTATGAGATCCTGTTCCTCATTCCATCCATCATCTTTAAAACCATGTGTTGTAATTTTCAACGATGAATGTTTCAGTAATATTTTATAGCAACCGAATATTCATACTTGTATTATCTCAAAGTACTGTCATTCATTACAGTTTCATAAGGGCATCATCATGAATCCAACATATACATACTTCATTTATAACATGACTCCTAGTAGTTTACATTACATATACGTGTACACAAACAAAAGACTCTCAACCATTAGCGAAGTGACTTTAAGTGAAGGTACCACTACTAAGATGCCATAGTACCTATCAAGAAGACGAGCGTACGTGGACACTCAATCTAGGTCCCAATTGCCTTTGAATTTGAAAACATGAAGTTTAAAAACGTGAGTATAAGCTTAGTGAGTGAACATAGGAAGGGAACAAGCAAACGATACTGAAAGATTTTTAAAACATGATGCACTTTTGTTAAAAATAGTGCAACTTAGTTTAATTTCTTGTAGAACCCCTTAATTCAACCCTTAAATATTTAAGTCCTTAGCATTGAAAAATCCATGATAACCATGAAGTTGAAAAGAATAAAAATTTCAGCAAATGTCCCAGCAAGACAAACAAACCGAGGGTTTCTCGCTGCAGCGAAAAGGCATTCTTAATTTGTATATGTTTTGGTTTTTCAATCATATCTCCTATTACAGAAGTCCAATTGACATGATTTTTAGACCATTAGAAAGCTAAGAGGTTGAGCTACAACTTTTATGTTTACTACTTTGCCCAGTTCTAATTGGAAGGTTGTCAAAATCATTGTCAAATTGAAAGCACTGTACCACAAGTTTGAAACCACCCAAGAGTTTCTCGCAGCAGCGAGAATCCATTCTCGTTGCAGCAAAATACAAAGCATGGATTAAGGCTACCTACCAGAGAGTTTCTCGCTACAGTGAAAATGAATCTCGCTGCAGCGAGAAATAGAGCAATTTAGTTAAAGGGGTCTTGTTACATCAAAAAGCTATTTTTTTGCTGAAATGAAAAGCAATTTGGGAGCAATTAACAATGTCAACATACAACACAATCACAAATATTTTTATGAACTTTCTATAACATATATATATATATATATATATATACATAAACATGCGTATCATCGCTGCCTCACCCAGCTCATGTGCAATCCCCACATCGCCCACATAGCTGGAGTCATCGTGTGCACCCCCACATTTCGCACAATTAATGCCATTGTGTGCAACCCCCACATCGCGCACAACAATGTCATCCTTCACACTCCCACACCCTGTCATCACCGGCATGTGCATCCCCCACATCGCGCACATGCATGGTTATATTTATTACACAATATTATCTACCAATGTACAATATATATATATCACCATATAAAAGGATTTTGCAAATTCATTACAATCACATTTCATAATGCAAAAACGTTTCGTCAAAGGCTTGTTCCCGTATGCATTTTAAAGAAAAGACAATTTAAACAATTTAAGTGATTTGTTCAAATGTATATGTATCTACCCAAAGCATTTTAGTGCAAGTTCACTCACCGGTATTTGTTAAATCTTTACCCAACTCCAACTTCCTCTAATGGTCCAAATGGGGTGGTAGGGCTTCGCTGGAACCTATCATCACAATAGCATAACAATTAACTCAATTCACATAACTATAAATTCTAAAAGCTATCTCCTAACTAGCTTTCAATTGCCATTAAGTGGCTATCTATTTTCACTATTCTAATCACTCTAAAATGAATAAACAACCTTAACTACAAAACACTCACCAGTCTAATCACTAGCCATTCTCAACACTTAAAAATCAACTCTACTTCATTACTCACCTTGGTAGCTTTGTAAGTGAATTCATTTCCAAGAATTTTCAAGCTATTATAGAAGCTCTCTCTCTTTCTCTCTCTAGAACACCTAACTAGTGAGAGAAAGTATGGGAGTAAGACTTTTTAAGGGTTTTAAGGTGAGAGACTGAAAAGAGCATGAAAAACCCTATAACAAGGTGTGTAAAAGCATGAAATTTAAGATTAGTTTGAGAGGGTGATGGAAGCGTTGAGAGAAGCTTTCATGGAGGATGAAAAAAATGTGAGATGGGAGGAAGAAGAAGAAGAAGCTGCTGGAAAAATGAGGAAGCTGCTTGTGAGACCTTGACCTTTATAGACTCGTAGATAGAAGTACACGCGATATCCCTGATCAAGGGTAATTTCATCATTTCCTTAGTAAGCCCCTAAAAGTAAGTTTTAAACAATATTAAGGCCTAAGTAGGCCTAAGGCATAAATGAATGATGAAAATATGAGTAAAATGACAAGGAAATAAAAATTTTGATGATTTTCACGATAGGGGCAAAATGGTCATTTTTCACCTCGAGTTAGAATTTTTAAGTTTTCATGAATACGAGCATTTCTAGACCATTATGGACCTTGTCCTAGTGTCAAAAAAGTAAAAGATTTCATAAAAGATTAGAGGAGAATAAGCTAATTTGTGGAGGGGCATTTTGATAATTTAAGTGGAGTGGATAAGCTTGGGCTATAAATATCTTTCTTCCAACAACTTCTACATTCTCTAGCAGCTTTTCTTCTTCTTCTTCTTCTTCTTCTCTTTCACGTTGCTTCCCAACCTCCATGAAAACTTGATAAGAAAGCTCCACACCCTTCTTTAAATAGCTTCAAATTTCAAGCTTTTGGTGCACCCTTTCCATAAACCCTTGTGCTCTTCCATTCTCTCACTTTAAAACCCTTGAAAAAAATCTTGTTTCCATACTCTCTTTCACTAGTTAGGTGTTTTAGAAAGAGAAAGAGGAAGCTTTACAATAGTTTGGAGAATTGTTGGAAAGAATTTCAAAGTTTCAAAGCTATTAAGGTGAGTAATAAATTAGAGTTGAAATTTTAGTGTTGAGAATGACTAGAGATTTGATTTGTGAATACCTTGTAGTTGAGATTGTAAATTCACTTTGGAGTGATAGAATAGTGAAAATGGATAGCCATTTAATGGCAAATGGAAGCTAGCTAAGAAAAAGCTTTTAGAATTCATAAGTATGTGGCTTGACTTAATGCTGATGCTAATGTGATAATAGGTTCCAACAAAGCCGCATCACCCCATTTGGACAATTAGAGAAGTTAGAGTTGACTAAAGGATTCAACAAATACCGGTGAGTGAACTTGCATTTCAAAATAGTTTTGGGAATGTAAATGACTTATCCAATTTTTTTTAAAAACGGGTGCCTTGGGAACAAGCCTTTGATAAATTGTCTCTATGTGTGACATGTGGCTGTTATGGATTGTTGTATTACTACATTATGTTGATCTAAATATATATGAATAATATTGTGTAATGATATTGACCCGACTATGTGCGAGTAGGAGTGTGTATAAGCCGATGCTGACCCGGTTATGTGCGAGTGGGAGTGTGCATAAGCCGCTGCTGACCTGACTATGTGCGAGTGGGAGTGCGCATAAGCTGATGCATATGAGCTGATGATGATGGGAGGGTGTGTATGATGATTGATGTATATATATATATATATATATATATATACATCAATCATCATACACACCCTCCCATCATCATCAGCTCATATGCATCAGCTTATGCGCACTCCCACTCGCACATAGTCAGGTCAGCAGCGGCTTATGCACACTCCCACTCGCACATAACCGGGTCAGCATCGGCTTATACACACTCCTACTCGCACATAGTCGGGTCAATATCATTACACAATATTATTCATATATATTTAGATCAACATAATGTAGTAATACAACAATCCATAACAGCCACATGTCACACATAGAGACAATTTATCAAAGGCTTGTTCCCAAGGCACCCGTTTTTAAAAAAAATTGGATAAGTCATTTACATTCCCAAAACTATTTTGAAATGCAAGTTCACTCACCGGTATTTGTTGAATCCTTTAGTCAACTCTAACTTCTCTAATTGTCCAAATGGGGTGATGCGGCTTTGTTGGAACCTATTATCACATTAGCATCAGCATTAAGTCAAGCCACATACTTATGAATTCTAAAAGCTTTTTCTTAGCTAGCTTCCATTTGCCATTAAATGGCTATCCATTTTCACTATTCTATCACTCCAAAGTGAATTTACAATCTCAACTACAAGGTATTCACAAATCAAATCTCTAGTCATTCTCAACACTAAAATTTCAACTCTAATTTATTACTCACCTTAATAGCTTTGAAACTTTGAAATTCTTTCCAACAATTCTCCAAACTATTGTAAAGCTTCCTCTTTCTCTTTCTAAAACACCTAACTAGTGAAAGAGAGTATGGAAACAAGATTTTTTTCAAGGGTTTTAAAGTGAGAGAATGGAAGAGCACAAGGGTTTATGGAAAGGGTGCACCAAAAGCTTGAAATTTGAAGCTATTTAAAGAAGGGTGTGGAGCTTTCTTATCAAGTTTTCATGGAGGTTGGGAAGCAACGTGAAAGAGAAGAAGAAGAAGAAGAAGAAGAAAAGCTGCTAGAGAATGTAGAAGTTGTTGGAAGAAAGATATTTATAGCCCAAGCTTATCCACTCCACTTAAATTATCAAAATGCCCCTCCACAAATTAGCTTATTCTCCTCTAATCTTTTATGAAATCTTTTACTTTTTTGACACTAGGACAAGGTCCATAATGGTCTAGAAATGCTCGTATTCATGAAAACTTAAAAATTCTAACTCGAGGTGAAAAATGACCATTTTGCCCCTATCGTGAAAATCATCAAAATTTTTATTTCCTTGTCATTTTACTCATATTTTCATCATTCATTTATGCCTTAGGCCTACTTAGGCCTTAATATTGTTTAAAACTTACTTTTAGGGGCTTACTAAGGAAATGATGAAATTACCCTTGATCAGGGATATCGCGTGTACTTCTATCTACGAGTCTATAAAGGTCAAGGTCTCACAAGCAGCTTCCTCATTTTTCCAGCAGCTTCTTCTTCTTCTTCCTCCCATCTCACATTTTTTTCATCCTCCATGAAAGCTTCTCTCAACGCTTCCATCACCCTCTCAAACTAATCTTAAATTTCATGCTTTTACACACCTTGTTATAGGGTTTTTCATGCTCTTTTCAGTCTCTCACCTTAAAACCCTTAAAAAGTCTTACTCCCATACTNTTTATATATATATATATATATATATATATATATATATATATATATATTTGTGTGTGTGTTAATGGGATTGTTATTTCTATGGGAGTGTAATTTGTATGATAAATGGGTTTGGCAATGTAGCTAAGTGAGAAGAGTTTTATGTTCTCTTTAGGAAGGTTAGACTTACTGTAGCCTAGTGGAAAAATAGTTTTAACTGGCAACAACTAACAAATTAATTCTAATTGTTCCATGATTCCAACTTATGTCAATTAGGTAGGTAGACGAATTAATATAAAAAGCACAAAGTTGATAGATTAGTCTAAGTCTTGGATTGTTGGGAGGTGGGCTTACATTTTCAGATAAATATTCTACTACCTTTCTGATCGAAGAAGCTTGCCTTACAAATCCTTTTTCATGCACACAATAATTTCTTTACTCTCGTTGTTATGGAGCATATACTAAAGTTCTCCACAAGGAATTACACGTTCCAAAACCCTTTGGCCTTTGATGGTGCTTCAAGTATGTAGAGAAAGAAAAAAAAAGGAGAAAAGAGTTTTTGGTTTTTTTGACTTACAGAAGAACTCACATTCACTCTTTGGTTGTGTGTTGAAACTAGTACGTCTGTTCACTATTTATAGACGTATTAAAGATATAGAGATAAGATATTATATTTAAATTTAAACTAATTAAATTTAAATGTAATTAATCTTCATTTAAATTTAAACAAATTAAACTTAAATATAATGGATAGATAATTTAAATTTAAACAAATTAAATTTAAATTTATATCCTATCTTAAACATTTATTTTTAATTATTCAATTAAGGAATATCAGAATAATATCTAATATTAATTAATTGAATATTAGTTATATATCCACAAATAATTAATAAAGTTGCATGCTATGTGGACACACTACATTTAAATGCAACATCTCCTACTCGTACACATTGGCATCAACTTATACCATTCTCAATTTAATTCATTCTTCATTCATTGTCATACAAGGAAAATGGAACGTGTGACCAACAAGAAAATAAAGGTATTGGTGAGCAATGAGATGTTAAGTTACCATTTTACTAACATAACACCGCTTGAGTTCTCGTCATACCCCAAATCATTTTAATCACACAAGATTTTGCATCTTTGATCCCTCCTATATGTAAGAGCTATGCAAAATCTCTTTGTGTGTCTAAACTCATGGTTATATCTGACAACTAATGTTTTTATAACTGCTTGAGCAATAAGTTATAGACCATGTATGTGAGATATATAATGACTCTTATTTGGATACTCATGTCAATCCATTAAGATCTGGCTGCTTTCTTAGTCATGTTCCGTTAAATCGTATCATTTTTTACCCTTGGAAATCATGCTAAAGTAGCAACACTAAATCTCAACTTCATATAACAGATCCAAGTCCCAAAGGGTATAAAATTTAGAATACATATGTCACGACCCAGTACTCTCTTCGAGCCCGTGACAACCGTTGCGATGTCCCGATAAACATACCTGACCCGAAATGTCAACCGAAACCTCGCAAGGCTCTAGCATCAGTTCTCTGCCTCTCTTGTGAGCAGTAGTTACTAAATATCATATTTTAAAGGAATATAGACTATTTTCAAATTAAAGACAATCAAAAAGTAATTTCTACCGCACAGGAGTATTTTGGTCATTCTACCCGAAAATTTCGAAACTTGCTAAAAATATAATATATAAATAAAAAATATACATTTCATATCTAAAAATAAATTTAGGTATCTAAATCATCCATTTAAAGTGGAATTATAGCTAATCAAACTAAATAAAAAAATATTGAATAAAATATTCTATTTTCATATAAAACAATATTTATAAAATTCTACGTAAACAGTTAATGAAAAGTAATAACAAAATAAATTCGTATATATAATAGCACATTGCACGAAGGTATACAAAAATATTCTACAATGACATGTGAGCCCCAAAATGACAAAAATAAACACGATTGTAAACCTATGATTTTTAAGGGTGCGAATCCAAAAGCAAACCTTCGACAAAATTGACAGTCTACAGACTGCCCTGAGCCTGAAATGGGTGAAAGAAGGGTGGTGAGTTTTTATAAACCCAGTGAGTAAGAAAAGATCATCTATAGCATCTAAAGCCGAGTAAATGGAGACAATTAAAACTTCTCATCATAATATGATTCATAACCTTAAAACTCATTTCAACCCATATAAAACAGTTACATTTCATAAAAAAAATTCAACAAGGCTTATGACTCTCTTAAAAACTTGGCTCATGCTAAAACTTGTACTCAGTGACACCTTGTGCAGGGCATCCAACTGAGTCCGTCAAGGTTGTTAAAATAACATATACATAAAACATATTTTTACATTTAAAAACATAGCCATTCCTTGGCGTTGGCTGAGTTTCACCCTTACGTGGTGGTTTGGTGTGAAGTGAACTCTAAACTACCTTAGGAGATACCCTTCGCGCCTCTCATACTAAGGTAAAATATGATGGGGTTTACCGTGCTCCTCTAATAGGCCAGTCCACAGAAACCCGCTCAATGCAGTAAGCTAATCAATTACCCCACTAAATCAATAAAATTTTGGCAGTATGATGGCGCATGGGCCCAATGGGCATAACCCACTAAGCCCAAGCAAGCCTTTTTTATGCAAACTTGATCATCATTCTAAAACCACATATTGCAACTCTCAATTATAAATATTTCAATAACATTTTATAGTAACCCAATATTCACATTCGTATTATGTTAAAATAATGTTACTCGTTTGCCAGCCTATAATGGCATCAGTAATCAAATATACACATTTGATTTTTCTAACATGAATCTGAGTGGTCTACATTACTTATACGTATACACAAGTATACGACTCTTGACCATCAGCAGAGTGACCGTGGGTGAGGGTACAGCTACTGAGATGCCATAGTACCTACCAAGAAGGTGAGCATATGTGTGCGACTCAATCTAGGTCCCAACTGCCTTCGAATATGAAAACATGAAGTTTAAAAACGTGAGTATAAAACTCAGTGAGTGAACATAAGAAGGGAACAAGCAATCAATAGGAAGAATTTGGAAATCATGATGCACTTGTTTTAAAAACAATGTAATTGATTTAATTTCTTACTAAAAACACCTCATTTCAAACTTTGATTAATAACCTCATAGTGTTGCAACAACCCATGATCAATCCATGAAGTTAAATGAGTGAAAAATATTTCAAAAATCGAATAGGGTAGCATGTAGGATAGAATGTTTCTCGCTGCAGCGAGAAACAATACTAGTTTGCATGTATTTTAGTTTTTCTGGCATATCTATTGTTACAGAAGTCCAATTGACCTGATTTTTGAACCATTAAAAAGCTGAGAGGCTGGGATACAACTTTGATGTTTACCACTTTTCCCAGTTTGGACGGGAAGGTAGTCAAAATCTTCATCAAATTGAAGGCACTACATCAGAACCTGAAAGTTTCTCGCTGTAGCGAGATTTATTTTCGTTGCAGCGAGTTTTCTGCTACCATAACAGAATGTTTCTCGCTGTATTCTTGCTGCAGTGAGAAGTAGGGCACCTAAGTGAAAAAAAGACCTCTTTTGCACTAAAAATCCATTTGGTGTTGAAATGAACTCAATTTGTAAGAAAATAGGACATTCTCAAGATTCATCATGCCAATTTCAACATGAAATGCTCAAAAATTTTCGAAGTTCAACATGCCAAAATTTCACATGCATTACAACCATATACCATATATGTATATATATATATATATATATATCAATCATCATGCACACCCTCCCATCATCATCAGCTCATATGCAATGGCTTATGCGTTCTCCTACTCGCACATAGCCGGGTCAGCTATGCACTCCCACTCGCACATAGCCGGGTCAGCTACGCACTCCCACTCGCACATAGCTGAGTTAGCAACAGCTTATGCGTACTCCTACTTGCACATAGTCGGGTCAATATTATTACACAACATTATTCGTATATATATATCAACATAATGTAGCAGTATATAAATCCATAATAGCCACATATCACAACACAAAGATAATTTATCAAGGGCTTGTTCCCAAGGCACCCATTCTTAAGAAAAGTTTGATAAAATCATTTAATGTCTTGTGCAAACACATTCACATTCCCAAAAATACTTTGAAATGCAAGTTCACTCACCGGTCTTGTTGTTTCTTTTGCTTGACTCTAACCTCAACTAATACTCCAAATGGACATGTGAGGCCTTGTTGGAACCTATACACACACAACATCACAACCAATCCAATTTACATTAATATCACTCCAAAAGCTAGTTTCTAATTCAAATTCTACTAGTCATTCCTAATTGGCTTCCAACTATATCAAATGGCTATTCCTTGCACTACTCTAATCACACTAAAAATGAGTAAACAACTCAACAATAAAACAGCTCATAATCCCAATTACTAGCCATTATCAACAACTTAAAACCAAGCCTAGTTCATCACTCACCTTAGGGTTTCTTTATAGTTTAATTCTCTTCCAATAGCTTCCAAACAAATGTGGAAAATCTCTCTTTTTCTCTCTAAAACCTCCAACTTGTGAGAGAAAGTGCTGACCAAGGACTTTTTGAGGGTTTTAAAGTGAGAGAGTGAAAGAGCACAAGGGTTCTAGTCAAAAGGGCGCAAAGGTATGAAAATTAGAGCTAAAGAGAAAAAGTTGTGAAAGTTTCATATCAAGCTTCCATGGAGGATGAAAGCAACGTGAGATGGAAGAAGGAAGAAGAAAAAGCTGCTAAAAATTGAAGAAGCTACTGGAAGGAGAAGATATTTATACTCAAACTTATCCAATTCCCTTGAAAATTACGAAAATGCCCTTTAGCAAGTTAACTTGTTCTTCTCTAATCCTTTGTGCAATCTTTTTAATCTTTTGACACTGGGACAAGGTCCACAATGATCTAAACTATTCAAGTTTACAAAACCTTAAAATTTTGACTCGGCGTGCAAAATGACCATTTTGCCTCTATTGTGAAAATTATTGAAACTTCTAGTTTTCTTCGTGTTTTCATCATTACACATTATTTATTCGGTCTTATGCTTATTTAGACCTTAAAATATCATTAAACCTTTTTCTGGGAGCTTTTTTTTTAGAGAAAATGATGAAACTACCCCTAGCCCATGTTATTGCCTCTATGCGTAGTTATGAGCCTATAGGGGTTGAGGTCTCACAGTCAGCACAACTAACAATAGTCAAAACATATATATAACACAAGTGTATAGTCTCCGCTTACTCAATTTCCAAAACCAGCATTCAATTTCAAGCCAAATTATGAATCTCATTTCATTTAACCAACACTTCAGTTATAAAACATAATAGTTTACAATTTAAGTTCATTATTCTTTAAAATCATAAAAACGAGTATAAACTACTTTAGATAGTTAAGATGATAGTCTATTTACTCACAATAACGGAAGTACTCCTGCTCTTGGTCCTCGAGTACGATATCCTTACCCTTACCAGAGGGCTCACCACCTATACTTAATACACAACAAGTAATTCAATACATTTGTGCCAAACTGTTATAAAACTCTTCCAAGCTCTATATGAATGTATGAAATTGAATGAGAAATGTTCGAATAATCACTTAAAGATGGTGTTCTACGTAGGTTCAATTGTTATTGGACTAAAATGGTATTCGACCTAACTCGCACTATACACTGTTTAATTAGCCAAAACATCCGATTCAACTCCAAATAGATTCATTGCACTTTTGGTACTCCAAATACCCCTAAAGTACCTCAATGAACTTGATTGTGACTTAAATGATCACATCTGAAACTCATTCTGATTCCAAACTAACGTGCTAATTAGTGTCAATGCAGTCCAATAAGTCCGTATATATAATTAGAAATCAAATTCAAGTCATTTACCATGATTTTCTCGTTGTCGTTCAAGTCGTTTACTAAAAGCACTATACTTTTCGATAACCATTGTCAATATCCGATACTATAAATCATCAAATACGCACTAAATAATATGAAATATAACAAAATTCATCATTAATATTGTGAGACCCCAACCTCTATAAGCTTGTAGCTAAGCATTGATGTAATAATATGAGCTAGGGGTAGTTTCATCATTTTCTCTAATAAGCTCCCAGAAGAAAGTTTTATGATATTTTAAGGCCTAAATAGGCATAAGACAGTATAAATGATGTGTACTGATGAAAACACAAAGAAAACTAGAAATGACAATAATTTTCATAACAGGGGCAAAATGGTCATTTTTCACCTCGAGTTAAAATTTTAATTTTTTATGAACCCGAACATGTCTAGACCATCATGGATCTTGTCCTAGTGTTAAAAGAGCAAAAAGATTGCATAAAAGATTGGAGGAGAATAAGTTAATTGATGGAGGGGCATTTTCGTAATTTTAAGGTAAGGGATAAGATTGGCTATAAATATCTTGAATTTCCACCAGCTTCTAGAGATTTTCCAGTAGCTTGTCTTTTTCTTCTTCTCCTCTCTCACGTTTCTTCAAAACTCCATGGAAGCTTGATTTGAAGCTTGCTTAATTTTCTCTCTCTAGCTCTAGTTTTCATACCTTTGAACCCTTTTGATTAGAACTCTAGTATTCTTTCACTTTCTCACTTCAAAACCCTTGATAAATATTATTTCCAAACTTTCACTCACTAGTTGGGCATTTTAGAGAGAGAAAGAGAGAATTAACCAATTGATTTTGAAGCTATTGGAAGAGAATCCAACTATAAAGGAACCCTCGGGTGAGTGATGCAAAAAGCTTGAATTTTAGCTATGAATAATGACTAGTAATTTAGATTAAGAGCTGTTTTATTATTGAGTATGTTCATTACTTTTTTTGTGATTAAGATAGTGAACATAGATAGCCATTTAATGTGGCAATTGAAAACTAGCTAAGAGATAGCTTTTAGGGTTCATAGTGTGTAAATTGATCTATTGTTTATGTTAATGTGATCCTAGGTTCTAAGGAAGCCCCATCATCCCATTTGGACAATTAGGAGAATTGGAGTCATCTAAAGGCTCTACAATCAATTGGTGAGTGGACTGCCTATCAAAATTGTTTTGGGAATATGACTGTTTTGAACAAAGTGTTTGAATGATTTTATACAACTTTTCTAAAAAATGAATGCCTTGGGAACAAGCTTTTGTGAAATGGTTTATGTTATGATATGTGGTTATTGTGGATTTCTATGTGGTTGCATTATGTTGATATACATATATGCTTGAGTATAATGTTGTGTAATTATATTGACTCGGCTATGTGCGAGTAGGGAGTGCTCATAAGTCGAGGATGATCTGGTTATGTGCGAGTAGGGAGTACGCATAACCCGGTGATGACCCAGCCATGTGCGAGTAGGGAGTGAGCATGAGCTGGTGATGATGATGATGGGATGGTGTGCATGATGGTGGGATGGTGTGCATGATGGTGATGGGTATATGTATATGTATACATACGTAAACATGTGTGTTATAAGAAATTTATGAGTTATGTATATGGATGTAATGTATGTGAAATTCGGTATGTTAAACTTTGGGAAGTTGTTATGTATTTCTTATTGGTTTTGAACATTTCAAGCAGGGTGGTTTTCTTTGGGAGAAAGGGAAATTTTCATTTGGTGCCCTGTATTTCGCTGCAGTGAGAAACTCTCGGGTTTTGAAAGGGTAGGCTAGCCTGAAACTCGCTACAACGAAATACATTCTCGCTGCAGCGAGAAACTTTCTGTTTCTGGGTTGAAATTTCACTGCAGCGAGATTGAAATTTGCTGCAGTGAAAAACATTCTGTTTCTGGGTTACAATTTTGCTACAGCGAGATTCAATTTCGCTGCAGCGAGATTCAATCTTGCTTCAGCGAAAAACTTTCTATTTTGGTCTCTTATCTTGTCCAATTGCTGCCCTATCTTTCACTTCTTTGCTACCATATCGGAGCATGGACTTCCAACATTAAGGATTAAATGAGTTAAGTTTAAAATGAGGAGGTTTAGTGAGAAACCCTCGGCTAGTTGAGAAACCCTCGTTCGGCTAATAACTAAATCCCAACGTCGCTGCAACGGAAAGGCATTCTCGTTGCAGCGAAGATTCGTTGTCGTATTTGAATTGCTTGTGTAATATTGAAGCTTTCATTCTTCAAATGATTCGCTATGTATGGGTTCATGATTTTCAAATGATTAATCATTTAAGGGCTTGATGAGGGGTATTTAATAAGAATAGAAACAAATTGCATTGTTTTGAAAAGAAATGCATCATGATTTCGTTAAAGATTCCTTATGGTTGCTTGTTCCCTTCCTTGTTCACTCACTGGGTTTATACTCACAATTTTCAAATTCATGTTTTCAGATCACGAGGCAGTTGGTAACTAGGAGGAGGTGTCCTTGTAGACTTGTGTCCATCTTTTGGTAGGTGTCTCGGCATTCAGTAGTTGTATATTCATCCGAGTCCCTCCGCTGGAAGTTGAGTGTTATTTTGTTATGTATAGACGAACTTAATGTAAATTATTAGAATACTTGTTGTAGATATTGTATGTAAATGTTAAATGAGTAATGCCAGTACGAGTTGGCAATGTATATCACTATTTTGATTCGAAATTATGAAATATGACTTAGCGATATTAGATAGAATTATGAGTAAGATAAATAATAGGTTTGCTTGGGTTTAGTGGATTACGTCCATTGGGCCCATGCGCGGGTCATGGCCCGAAATTTGGGTCGTGACAAATATATCCTATATTAAATTCAGCCAATGAGGGTTTAGTGAAGGACATGTGCTTTTCTTGCTTGTTTTTCATACCGAATATCACAAAACAACTAAAAACACCTAGATAACATGAAATCTAACAAAAACCATCATCAAAACCTCCCCCCCTTGATTCGGCCAACATGACTTCCTTCATGAAAGTTTGGGTTTTAACCATAGAAAATGAAAAAGAAAGCATGGGAGAGGTGAATCTTAAGCTAAAATCGCGAAATCTTACTTCAGATCGCTTCTTTTTTCGGTAACCGATGAATTTCTCTTGAATTTTCTTCCTCAAGGGTTGTTTCTATTCTTTCCCCCCTTTTCTTTGGCTTGCACAACAATGAAAAAAGAATTAGGAGAGGTTTATGTTGATTTATAAAGAAAATTATAAAAGAATTAAAGCTTGACATGTGTCAACGTGTGAATGGTTCATGGTTAAAACTTAACTATTAAGCATTTTCTTACCACCACATATAATACTTTAATTATCCAAAGTATAAAATGATAATAGGTAAAATTCATGGGCTTGACAAGTGTCATAGTGGTGTAAAATTTCAAAAATTCCTATTACGTCCTCATTGAGACATGGAATGACCGGTTTGCCCTTATGCTCGGAAAAATATTGGAATTGAAAATTTTCACTTCTCAAATTCAAATTATGCTCCAAATAGTCAAACGTAGTAAAAAATCTTGTCCAACATTCCAATTTTTGCCCTCGAGTGGCAAAATGACCATTTTGCCCCTACATTATAAAAATTCCCGATTGGATTCCAAATTAATCCTCGAACTCTGAATCACCATTTTAAGACATTCTAAGGTTCAATAAATCTCAAATACATCCCAAAATCTCTATTTGGACTAGTTCGAGGTTTTAATCGACTTAATTATACCACTAGGTATGATACCGACTTTTAACGATTTTTCGAGGCATCCAAGTATGCAGACATGCTATCAAGTATATAAATGACATGGCAAGTATATAATAGAGCTGGGCTTGACAACATAAGTCCTTAGGGCTCACACAATGATGAAGTAAGGATCTATTCAATCATTCCCTTCCATCAGTCGACTAATAGCATATACAGTGTGAAATGTATGTTATGGTGGATCTTTTATTTAGGGTTTGTCACATCAAAATCGCCATATGGATCTCGGTCCAATCTTGCAAAAAGAATTTACTTGAATCCCCTAAGATTCAAATCCGGCTATCACTGGCTTCATGGAGTGTGGATAATCTCCATGTTCGACTCTTACAAGCCTTAACCTGACTTTAAGTCAAGGTGACATTGCTAAGATCCTTGCTCATAACTCATGTGACAAGGAGATCACAAAACACTTGGTACCTTGTGATCATTTAAGTCTCATCCCATACATTACCGAAGCATTGGGGCAATTATCTCGTGTGAGAGGAATAATCTATAAAGCCATGTGACAATAATTACCTTAGATCTATGCCCTAATTAATTAACAACATTTGATCAAATGATTCAAAATAGACTTCATTTATTAATTGTTCAAGAACAATAGTACATGAATATCAAATATGTAATAACCATAAACCCCTAACATGCTTTTGGAAAGCATTTCTAGCAATAGGTTTTGTGAATGGGTTTACTAACATATCAGTTGTGGAAATGTACTTCAACACAACAAGACCTTGTGCAATGATGTCACGAATGTAGTGATAGCAAGTATTAATGTGTTTGGTTTTTTCATGATAGTTAGGATTTTTTGTATAAGTTATGGCAGTTGTATTGTTACAATAAAGTACAATAGCTTCACTAAGATGCCTATTAATGTTCAAGCTTTGCAAGAATCTCTTTAACCAAACCACCTTTTGTACTGCAGCACAACATGCTACATACTCTGCTTCCATAGTATAGAAAGCAGTACAAAGCTACTTCTTGCTACTCCAAGAGATAGTTTCGCCTCCAAGTATAAAAGCATATCCTGAAGTAGACTTTCGATCATCTTTATCACTTGCGTGATTAGTATCACTATATCCGACTAATTTTAGATTTTCACTTTGATAGCACAAAGCCAAATTAGTGGTTCCTCTTAGATATCGTAGTATCCTTTTAACTGTAACGCAATGGGAAATCATAAGATTACTTTGGTACTTACTAACTATACCAACCGCAAAGCATATGTTCGGTCGAGTACACATCATAGCATACATCATAGAGTACATCAGACTTCCAACAGTACTTACGTATGGCATGTTCGCCATTTATTTCTTTTTTTTCTTTAGTTTTAGGACATTGTTCCATGCTGAGATATAAGCCTTTCTCCATTGAAATGTCTATAGGCTTGGAGTTTTGCATATGTAAATGTTTTAAAACCCTTTGAATGTAATTTTCTTGAGACAAACTCAAGAACTTCTTAGAACGATTTCTCGAGATCTTAACCTTGAGGATGTATTTAGCTTGTCCCATGTCCTTCATCTTGAAAGTGGAGGACAACCATTTTTGAGTGGTGACAATTAACTCCATGTCATTTCCGGCTAATAGGATATCATCCACATATAATGAAAGAATAAAGAACTTATTCCTTAATCTCTTTACATATACACAATGGTTTTCTTCAATCATCACAAACCCTATGAAAATGATGGCTTGATGAAAATTAAGATACCATTGTCAAGATGATTGTTTTAAGCCATAGATAAAATGTTTCAAGACCTTGTATTCTTTTCCTTTGGCTCGAAAACCAATTGGTTGGTTCATGTAAATCTCCTTATTGATTTCTCCATTGAGAAATGCAGTTTTCACATCCATTTGGAACAATTCCAAATCTAAATGTGCCATTATAGCCAAGATAAGGCGAATTGACTCAAATCTCACCACAGGAGAAAATGTCTCTTCATAATCCACACCTTTTTTTTTAGGTATAGCCTTTTGCCACTAAATGAGCCTTATATTTTTCAATTGATCTATCCGCTCTGCACTTTACCTTCAGAACCCATTTGTTTTTGATTGTTTTATGCCCAAGTGGAAGGTCAACTCACTCCCATATTTGGTTTTCAGTTATGGATTTCATTTCATCTTCTATAGCAATAAGCCATTTGTCTAATAATAGTGAGTTTAAAGCTTCCTCATAGGAAGATGGTTCATCAACATCCACAGGAATACCTAAGAAAGACTGACTTTCTATCTCAAATCATTTACAGGGTATATGCCTATGTTCACTTCTTCGCAATTGTGAATCTTGATAGAGCTCAAACAGTGTACTCCCACTGACCTTAACAGTCTCTTGGATAGGATGTGTTTCCATATTCATTTCCTCATGTTGGGATACATTTTCTTGAGGCTCCTCCATCTCATAAAGCTTAAGGCTTTCTTTAACCTCACTTATGGTTGGGAAGTCATCTTTTAGAAAATCAACATCACAAGATTCCATCTTAGTTAGCCCTTCATCAAGGTGTTCCCCATACATCACATAACCCTTAGAGTGTTTTGAATATCTAATAAATACACACTTATTAGCTTTAGGACCAAGTTTCCCATACTTATTAGATAAGTGATGTACATACCTTGCTAATCCCCAAGGACGTAAGCCTTTTAAATTGGGCTTACTTTCATTCCATAACTCATATGGAGTTGTGGGAACAAATTTTGAGGGCACATGATTGAGGATGTATACTGCGATCAAAAGGGTATCCCTCAAAAAACTATTGAAAGGCTGGCTTATGCCATCACTGAATTAAACATGTCTAACAAGGTACGATTCCTTCTTTCTGCAACACCGTTTTGTTGCAAAGTTCTAGGTATTGTTAATTGTTGACGTATTCCCTTTTCCTCACATAATTCATGACCTTTATCAGTGCAAAAAACCTTTAGTTTCCTTTTTTTTTTTTGATTCTCAACCTCTGCCACAAAGCGTTTGAAACAATTCAAAGCTTCAAAATGGCGAGACAACAAAAATATGGATCCATATCATGAGTAATCATTTATGAATGTAAAGAAATAGGATGTGCTATTGCATGCCTTTACATTCATAGGCCCATAAATGTCCGAATAGACAAGTTCTAGAAGATGGGTGGCCCTTTTAGCATTCTCAAAAGGTTATCTGCTGGACTTACCAGCAAGACATGGCTCATATGTAAGAAGTTTAACTTTGGTGATTGAGCCAAATAGTCTTTCTCTAACCAATCTAGACATTCTATTTTACCCAATATGTTCTAATCTAGCATGCCATTTCACAGAATCATTTATAGCATTAGAAGAAGAATTTGAAACAAATCAATATCGTTATTAGAATCCAAATCTAACATAATCAAACCATCTTTAAAATGACCATGACCAGAAAACTTGTTTTCATGAAGAATAGACAAACTATAATTCTCGAAGGTAAAATTAAATCCTAAACCCATCAATGCTAAAATTGAAAGTAGATTACATCGTACGGACGAAGTATGATGCACATCATGTAAAAGCCATTTTCGCCCATTGGGCATTGCGAGTTAAGAAGTTTTTACTCTTAGGACCTCTTCTTGTTCTTCGTTCCCCATCATGACAAAGTGTCTAAATGATGGAAATCTAAATATCCTGCACGATTACAGGTTAAGTGCTTGGTTGCTCCTATATCTACAATCCAACCAAGGAAAGAATGAGCTATAAACATATGAGAACATACATAAGTTCTAAAGTGGTTTAGAGGGCGAACCTTCTTAGGCTCATTGCATTCTTAAGCAAAATGTCCCTTCTTACCATAATTAAAGCATTTCAGCTTGGACTTGTCCTTCTTCCCACCACACTTTCCTCTTTAGTGCTTGGTGACTCCATCACTATTGGGCTTAAGATTTTCAGTCATTCCCTTTTTTTGTTGTCTCTTTCGTTAGGGAACATACACTTTACGATTTCTAGCTTGAGCTACCAGGGCAGTGCTATGGATAGCTTATCTACACTCTGCCTCAAGCTCTAAATGGTGGGAAATATCATCAAAAGTCTTTATCCATTCATTATATGTTAATACAAGTTTAACATGTCCTCATAAGGACTCGGGGAGTGACTTGATGACAGCTATGACCTGCTGCTCATTTGTGAGATCATAACCAGCTGCTTTCATCTCTCTTATCATGGCTGACATAGCCCTTAAGTGTTCAGCCATAGTGTAATTAGAGTCCATGACATATTGATTGAACCAAAGTGTCAAAGCACGAAGCCTCGTAACTGTGGTTCTGCCATACTTGAATTTCAATTGCTCCCACAACTATTTGGCAGTTGGGAAGTTCTCAAACTTCCTAATGAGATCATTATGCATGCAACTTAACATGGTCAAGTGCGCACTACAGTCTCTCTTATACCAAGTGTTAAAGGTTTCTTAGTCACGGCAATGCTAGGCTGTGTTTCTAGCTTTAGGTGGGTTTATCTCTTTAGTCAGATGATCGAGCAACTCAAGCTCATTGAGAAGTTACTAAACCTACTTATGCAAGATATTATAGGTTTTGCCATCAAGTTTGACACCTTTGGTCAAATCAGTAATAATTTGTTTTGAAGCCGTATCACTACATCATTGCATAACATTTAATTAGGGGCATATTTAATTTTCTAATCAATTAAGATTAGACATATTTAATTTTTACCTATATCACTAGTTTGAAAATTTCGCATGCATGCTAGTAATCATCACCAATAGTATAAGCATCAATTAAAATGTCTAATTTAATTTAACTTTGGATTATGGGAACAACTCCCATTATCCTTAAGCATGGGAACAACTCCCTCTTACCACATAATATAATAAATTCTACTAAAGAACCCTATTAATATTTATAGGTGCCCATTTCCAAAATAATATTATGCGTAAAGTAAGCGCAAAATTACATCCCTTTACATGGCCTCAATAATTAATACAAACCTAAAATAAATTACATCATAAGGAACCTACTACATCAATCTATACAAAAAAATAGGGATGTTGTGCTTGCTTATACATATTTATTATTTTGGATGATCAAAAACTTCCATATAAGTATTATGCGCACAAAAATAGCACTAAGTAGATCATAATTTCAAATGCTTCCAGGAAAGACTATAATAGTCTCCTTGATAACGCACCTTACTTTTGCAGTAATTTTTAGGAAAGGCTTGAGGAGTCACAAATGGTCTCTCTTAAAACCTAGTCTTCTTTGACAAAACTACTGAGACATATAATCACCGTACTGTCTTTTTGCATACAATTTTACTTAACAAATAAGTAAAATGATTACATCATGCATTTTATAAATTTTACCTAACAAATAAGTAAAATAATTACAAAATATACTTATATGGTACATAGCATTTTACAACATATGTAAAATAATTGAATTAACAAACATTTGCTAAATTCATATATATGTTTTAGAAAAAAATAATTTCTAATATACAACATATAAAAAAAATGTGGTTAATTAACATATTAATTAACTATATTTATAATGCATGTGAATTTAATAAAATAGTAACATGCCAAAAGCATAAATAATATTCTAATTTTTTTTTGTGAAAGTTTAATTACCAAAAAAATTTTAGGGTCATTTTTTAAAAATAGAAACTTGTGGGGAAAAAATGTAATTAAGAAAAATATATATTTTGGCACCATGTGGCTGCCACAGCAAGCCCTTTATGGTAATGTCGGAACCCTTTTGGTCTTTATTATTTACCATACTCTCATCTCAAGGATGTTTCCTTGGTGTAATGGTTGAAAGATAGTTTTAAATTCTCAATGACTTTCTTAGTGTAGGTTCGAATCCTGCTAGTTGCATTTTCTTTTCTCATTTTTTTTGTTTTGCTGCCATTCATAAGGCAGCACATGGCCTTAGACCAATGCACCTATTTGCACTAGATTAAAGCCTACTTCTTCCCTATATCAGTTTCAACAACTTTTACAGATTTATACATAATAAATTAGTACCAATAATTTAAATTAAATAAAATCATAATCAAAACACTCTTTCAAAATATGCACAAATTAAAAGGATGAAAGCAAGCTAAAACTTGCTCTGATACTATTGTTGGGAGGGGGGTTTACTTTTTTAGATAAATATTCCACTTCCTTTCTGATCGAAGAAACTTGCTTTACGAATCTTCCTTCATGTACATAATAATTTCTTCACTCTCATTGTTATGGAGTGACTACTAGAGTCCTCCACAAGGAATTACACGTTTCAAAACCCTATGGCCTTTGATGGTGCCTCAAAAATAAAGAGAAAGAAAAAAAAAGAAAAGAGTTTTTGGTTTTTCTGACTTACAAAAGAACTCACATTTACTCTTTGGTTGTGTGTTGAAACTAGTATGTTTGTTCACTATTTATAGATATATTAGGGATATAAAGGTAAGATATAGTCGTCAGCGAAATGTGATTGACCCTTTAGGCATCAAGTGGCTGCTGACACCTACCCAGGACTGAATCGAAAACTGGTATCCATGACACTGGCTGCTATCAGATGCTATCACTGATCTGTAACAAAATAAATGGGAAAAATAACATGTGAGTCACAAAGACTCCGTGAGTGGATACGGAAGGGGACAAGCTAGGGGAAAAGAGTTTTTCGTAACCATGCATTTATAACTCATGCCGTTCCTAACTTTCGAATCATAAACCTCATTATACATGTCATTTAAACTCATTTAAATACCTTTTGTTTGAAAACAAACTTATATAAACCTTTAGAAATCCTTTACCTTTAAAATCTTTATCAAATTCACTCAAACATCCTTTTCTGTACCATATCTATTGTTACATTATTGAATGTATCGATACTTTCAAGCATCTATCGATACATTGGTAAAATGTATCAATACATTTCACACAGAAAGCCTCATATGGCAATCTGTTTAGGATCTATCGATATGTGCTCCATATGCATCGATACTTTGAACATAGAGACCAAGTTTTTGAACAATTTTAGCATTTTTGCCATTCCCTAAGTCTTTTGACATCTCGAGAACTATCTTTAGGGCTCAATTCTTCTTACTAAGCACATTTTCATGCCATCATAAGGTATAAACCATAAACATTACTCAAATGAACTCAACATATAACATACCATAAACATAACAACCATAATCATTTCATTAACATTAAAACTCATACATTGTGATGGTTTGACCCCCATCAACCTTGGGCTGGCAATGTACATCCCCATTACACCTTGGGCTGGCAACATATATCCCTATTGCCCTTGGGCATTTTATGATGCATCATAGCAGTGAAGTCGTCACTTGCACCCCATGAGAGTGGTATCAATCGCACTCTTTGAGTTCTTATACTTGTAGCATGTGGTATGTGGAATGTCTTTCATATACATATTCTCATGGCATTAATCATGTATACTTAATCACCTCATATGGTATATGGAATTTACATCATATACATCATCCTATAGTATACATCATGCATACTTGATCATCTCATATGGTATATGGAATTTACATCATATACATAATCTTATGGCATTCATCATACCAACATGCATATTATAGCATTTATAAATAAGCATACAATATCTCATACCCACACTAGTTCAAAGATTGGAGTAATCGAGTGGACTTCAAACATAAGATGCTTGTCCCTCTTGTTGAATACTAATACATAGTAAAGTATTTACATATATAGTAGATTCATAAACATTTTAGAAAATTGATTGAGTAATTCACATCACAATCATTATCAATTATTTCCTTAGAAAATCATTTTCATTCTAGAATCTCAAATCCTTTGATAACCAATTTTAGAGAATAAATTCAACATCCATAAATAATCGTTTTCATCAAAGTCATGCTAGCTTTACATATCAAAATAATTCGAAAGTGGTGTATCCATTCACCTAATTAGAGAGTCAATTCCTAGCTCCAATCACAACTCATTTTCGTCGTTATCCGTGGAGTTTTCTAGTGTTCCTATCATACAACAATTATCACAATCATTTCCTAGAATAAGAATTTTGTAATAATCTTTTAGGTACTTTTGAAAGTACTCGACTTTGGCTAAACTAATTTTCTAGCAAAAACCCATGCTTAGAAACCCATAAATCTTTCATCCTTACCTTAGGTGAGCTTAGATGCTTAAGCAAATCATAAAACTTTTAAACTTAAATCACTAGCAGAAAGTTTGGGCAATAACACAACTATTTAAGTTATGAAAATCTGAAGCTAAAAGATTTAAAAGCTAAAAATGTAATCTTTTTCCATAAAAACCCAAATCTAAGCTTTAGAATCATAAAAATGGAATTTTGGGTTAAAATTTGTTGAAAGAGCTTAAGAATAGGTGTTTTACCTTGTAAATGCGGCTGAGGGTTGCCAACCCTTGAAAAATGTGATATATTTATAAGTTAGGGTGTGAGAATACCTTTTTACCTCTTTTATTGTTTGAAATCGATGAAATGTATCGATACATTGGCCCATGTATCGATACATTTGGTTATGGGGAAAATGTATCAATACATTATGAACATATATTGATACATGTTCATCAGAAAACACTTTCTAGGCTAAATGTATCAATACATCATGAACATATATCGATACATTTGAGATAGAATGTAATTTTTCTGAGACAGATTGCCTATAAAATTTGTCCAACTTGTTTATATTAAATACCATTTAAGTAAATGTTCTCTTTACTTTTTACTTTCCATTTACTTAAGTTATTTAATGTAAATAAGCAAACTTTTGGATTCAATAAAAATATCAAAAAAATCAAAATCCAAGATAACCAAAATCTAAATTTTGCTTTCAAGAACAAAATAAAAAAAGTTTGATTGAAATTAAATTTAAGGTTTCCATTTACCCTAACAAACGTGCTCCAAAAATTAAGGAAAAATCAGTTTTGATCATATAAAAATGAAAAGAATCATTACAACCATTTTTTATTTCCAAAAGATTGTTTTATAAAAATCACATATTTTGACCCCTTCCAAACATAGAAAATTTTATGCTTCAAAAGTTATAGACAACAAAAAGTGTCAATAACTCTTTTGAAGGTTCAATCTAAGTTTGATATTCCAAACATGTAATCTATATGCTCACCTAAGGATTTACTAACTTATCATCTTACTCAAGGTGGGATTTCACAGTTAAGGAAGAGAGTTAAGATTTATATGAAGTGTGAGGGATATAGTAATCCTAAGCTTGTTTGATTTGATCTTTACTCAAGTTAATATTACTTTGATTTTTCATTTTAGTTTAAATTTTGGTTAATTAGGTTTAGTTAATTAATTAATTTTTATTGTTTGGATAAGATTAAATTGTTATAATTTTAGTACTTAGTAACATTTTATATCAATTCTCTATAGGATCGATACTCTGCTTGCTTGTATACTATCTATTTGATACATATACTTGCATAGTAGAATTTTAACTCACAAGTTTTTGGCACCGTTGCCAAGGAATTGGTTCTAGAATTTTTACTAATACTAATATCGAGCAGTTTTGTCTTACTTCAAATTTTATTGTTCTTGTTTTAATATTAGTTTTTGTTTGTTTGCAGATTTCTTTGGTCATTGTATGCAAAGAAGAAACAACCTGAATCTTGTTTCTTTTGATCTTGAGACAGAAAGAACTTTCAGAAGACGTCGAAGGGAGAATTTGCAAGTTGCAACTTTAAATCAAACAATGGTTGAAGATAACAACAACAATGGCAATAATGCCATTAATTTGGTCTTTGAAAAAAATAGAGCATTGCGGGATTATGTTGTTCCTCCTTTGCAAGGTTTGCACTAAAGCATTAGGAGCCTTCCACCAATGCAAATAATTTCAATATTAAACCAGCTTACATTTAGATGATTCAGTCTTCAATCTAGTTTAATGGGTTACCTAGTAATAATCCTAATTCTCATTTGGTGAATTTTCTGGAGATTTACGATACTTTCAAATACAATGGACATTATGAGTTTCTAGTGTTGTCATTCAGACTCACTAACGCCCCTACAGCCTTTATGGACTTAATGAATAGAGTATTTTAAGCGTATTTGGATAGATTTGTGGTTGTATTTATAGACGACATATTAGTGTATCCTAAGAGCTTGGCAGGACACATGCAGCACTTAAGAATCATGCTCTAAACACTAAAGGAGCACAAATTATATGCTAAGTTTTTAAAGTGTGAATTTTGGCTAAACAAAGTCAGTTTCTTGGGACACGTGGTGTCTGAACAAAGGGTACAAGTTAAGCTTAAAAAGATAAAGGATGTGGAGAATTGGCTAAGGCTAACTTCTACAACAAAAGTTAGAAGTTTTCTAGGTTTAGCTAGGTATTATAGAAGTTTGTACAAGACTTTTCTAAGATTGCACACCCTTTGACAAGATTGAGTTAAAAAAGGGTTAGATTTAACTGGTTTGATGCGTGTAAGGCTAGTTTTTCGAGACTTGAAGCTTGTTTCACTTCTACACCTGTGTTGAGCCTATCATGTGGATCTAGAGGCTATCTCATGTATTGCGATGCATCATGGATTGGATTGGGTTGTGTGTTGATGCAACACAGGAGAATTATAGCATAAGCTTTCTGACAACTAAAAAGGCAGAAATAGAACTACCCTACACATGATCTGAAGATGGCAGTGATTATATTCATTTTGAAAATATGGTGCCATTATCTCTATGGTGAAACTTGCGAAATGTATACGGATCACAAAAGTTTAAAGTATATATTTCAGTAGATAGATTGGAATTTGAGATAGTGTAGGTGGTTGGAATTATTGAAAGACTATGATTGCACTATACTCAACCATCCTGACAAGGCAAATGTGGTGGTGAATGCCTTAAGTTGGAAATCAATGGGGAGTTTAGCACATGTGACAATAGAGAGGCGATCTTTAGTGCAAAGTCTATTTGACTTGGGCAATATGGAAGTACATTTTGAGGTTAATAATTTAAATGCCTTATTGGCGCATTTCAAAGTTCGATTGATGATATTACATCGAATTGAGGATGCCCAATATCATGATGAATTTTGGGTGAAAATATCTGGAGACATGAGCGAATATAAAGCTTGAGACTTTGTTTACGGCACTGATGGTTTACTTAAATATCAATCACGAGTTTTTGTGTCAAATTTGGATGGTTCAAGAAGTGAGATATTAGAAAAGGCTCATGTTACAGCCTGTGCGATACAGTTTGGAACCACTAAGATGTATCATGATTTACAGTCTATTTATTGGTGACTAGGATTAAAGAGAGATATGCCTGAATATATCTCTAAGTGATTGATTTGTCAACAAGTAAAAGCTGAACATCAAAGACCTTCTAGACTACAACAACTATTACCGATACTTGAGTGAAAGTGGAAACATGTAACAATGGACTTTGTGATAGGTTTACCATGAGCTAGGGGTGGCTATGATGCAATTTGGGTGATAATTGATTGGCTAACTAAGTCAGTTCACTTTTTGCTAGTCAAGACTAAGTATGGAGTAGCTCAGTCTGCCTAAATTTTTATTAATGAGATTATGAGGCTACATAGTATTTTGGAAACAATAGTGTTCAATAGAGGATTGTAGTTCACTAGTTAGTTTTGGAGAAAATTGTAAGAAGCCTTAGGCTTAAGATTAGATTTCAATACGGTTTTTCACCCACTAATGGACGACAAATGCGAGAACACCATTTAAACGCTCAAGAATATGTTGAGAGCAATTGTGCTTGACTTTAGAGTCTCATGGAATCATTATTTTCCTTTGGTCGAGTTTGCTTATAACAACAACTATCAAGCCACTATCGGAATGGCACTGTATGAAGCTTTTTATGGTCAAAGATGTAGATTGCCTATTGGATTGCTTGAAGTTGGAGAACAAAAACTCTTAAGGTCGAAGATGGTTTGAGAAGTTGAGCTAGGCATCTCTGACCTTAAGAGCTAAGCATCCATGTAATTCGAGAAAGAATGTTAACGGTTCACAGTCTCCAAAAATCCTACGTCGATAATAGGCGAAAACCTTTGGAATTTGAAGTCAACGATTATGTGTTTCTAAAAATTTCACCGACCAAAGGAATTAGAAGGTTCTAAAAGAAAGGGAAATTGAGTCCTAGATACATCAGGCCTTTTGAGGTGCTAAAGTGCCTAGGCGTAGTTGCTTATCACTTGGCTTCACCACCTAATTCATCCGATGTTCATCCAATTTTCCATGTATCCATGCTTAGGAGATATGATCTTGATCCTTCGCATGTGATTCAGTATGATGAGGTCCAATTAAAAAATAGACTTATTTATAAGGTGCAGCTTGTAGCCATATTAGATCGGCCAGTAAAATAGCTTCGCTCTAAAGACATTCCTATCGTGAAAGTATTATGGCAAAGTCATTCAGTTGAGGAAGCAACATGGGAACTTGAAGAGGAAATGTGAGCAAAATATCCCCATCTCTTTGAGTTTTAAAAATATGTTTTAGTTTGTGATATGTGATTTAAATTTCAAGATCAATTTTTATAAGGAGGGGAGAATTTAACACCTTCAATTTTTATGAGAACTATGTGGTATGAACTAAGCCAATTAAGGAATTTGATTGAATTTTTTATGCATGTGTTTAAAGATTTAAGAATATACCTAAGTGTATGGAGAATGATTTTGAAACTTATTGTGTCTTCGAGGACCTTTGATGATATGTTGAATATGTTAAGTGTATGAAGCCTATGCTATGACACTTAGGCAATTTCTACAGAAATAATTGATGAATCTTAAAGTTTGAAGTTAAATTAAACTTTGATATGGTATTTGAGGATATATGTATGAGAATTAAGAGTTGTAATAATTGTTTGAGGTGTGATTTAAACAGGAAATGATTTTTAGGTGTTAAAACTCAGATTTTGGGAAGTTTGAGTGTTAAAAATGTTCATACAAGGGAAAATGTATAAATACATTATTGGCAAGAAGAACAATATGAGGCAATCTGGGAATATTTTATCAATACATTCAAGAATGTATCGATAAATTTGAACTAGGATGAACATCTATCGGTACATTGTCTATATGTATCAATAGATTCATAGTAGGGGACATTTTGTGGGAAAAGTATTGATAGATTTCCAAATCTATCAATAGATTTCAAGTAGAGAGCATTCTGTTTCAAATCTATCAATATTTTGCCTCATGTATCGATAGATTTGAGGGGAATTCGTGCAAATGTATCGATATGTTCACAAATGTATCGATACATCCCTAGATATTTGAAAAAATAAAAAAGGCCTAAGGTATTTCGCCCATTTTAAAACAAAAGCAAAACTTTTTCCTTCTCTACCCACCAAAAACCCTTAGCCCTAACTTGATTTTTAGGCTTGATTAAGGCAGATTGGAGCTTGGGAAACTACTCTAGAGGTAAGATTAAGCATTTTATCAATTGATTTTGATTTAATCAATTTATAACATTGAAACCCATTTTTTTCCAACTTTGGTAATTCTCCCCCCTTGATTTTGTTGGAGATTTGGAGTTTAGATTTGGGCAACCCAGAATCTAAGTTGAGGATTTAAGCTTTTTGAACTTAAGATTTGAAACTTAGGTTTTATAAGTATGAGTAGTTGGAATAAAGCCTATTTTGAAAATGTTGGAAACATTTGAAAGCTGGGAATTAATTATTATTTTGATTTGTTCAAGGGAAAAATAAAGCTACTAAGGCATTTGTGAGCTAGAAAAGAATTGAAGGCTAGAAGTTGAGCTTGGTTGTGAAGAGTGCCTTCGATTGTCATTGTGAGTGGGATATTTGTTTGAATAAAATGCATGTAATGCATCAAGCATTGAACAATGCATTGCCATGGAACATGAATGTTATATATATAATTTGTAAATGCCAAAATGGATGTGCTTAGGCTAATAAATTATATATGTTATATATGATGTGCATGTGTGCCTTAATGTAAGCCACATAGTGGCATATGTTTGACCTTAAACTAGGAGGTCTAGTGAATGTGATGAATATCTAGGAGTAGTTTACTTAAAACAATTAACCTCCCAGAGAATTTTGTGTATTTGATGCCTTGGAGAATTAAGGACACTTAAAAATGATATTGAGCTAATTAATATCTGAAGCTCATTAAGTGTGATCTATCGAAATCATGATGCACTCATTTTCTCAAAATAATGCAATTTGTTCTAGTTCTTAGTAGAACCTCTCATGTAAACCCCTCATGAGTAAATCACTTAAAAGATCCATACTCAACTATGGTACCAAATAATCAGAAAATATAGCAAAACCCGCAAGTTAGCCAAAATGGATAGAAAGTTTCTCGCTGCAACGAGAACCAGGTCTGGTGAAAGCCCTCAAACCCGAGAGTTTCTCACTGCAGCGAGTTTCATTCTCGCTGCAACGAGAAGCTACAGTAACATGTTCGCTGCAGCGAGATTCCCAGCCAGCACCACATTTCCAAACCAGAGAGTTTCTCGCTGCAGGGAGAATCAGAACATCAAGGAAAAAATCTCATTTTCCCTTAAAACAAGCCATCCTGCTAAAATAATAATAGCAACATGTAACACATGTAAACTCTCAAATTTCGACAAATCAAATGTTCACATATTTGCATTTACAACCATATACCATATATGTATATATATATATATATATATATATATATATATATATATATATATATACTATCTAACTCTACTACCTACCTA
>NC_030859.1:8789305-8838425 GCF_000208745.1 Theobroma cacao | reverse complement strand
TATATATATATATATATATATATATCAATCATCATGTACACCCTCCCATCATCATCATCTCATATGCAACGGCTTATGAGCACTCCCACTCACACATAGTCGGGTCAGCAACGGCTTATGTGCACTCCTACTCGTACATAGCCGGGTCAGCAATGGCTTATGTGCGCTCCTACTCGCACATAGCTTGGTCCACATCAACATGCAAAGAAGCATCCAATGCATATCATGCATATTATCATATTGTGATAACACATAAACCATTGTATAGCATATTTTCACAATATAAAATCATTTTACTAAAAGCTTGTTCCCAAGGTACATTTTCTAAGACAAGGTACATTTTCTAAGACAAGTTGGATAGAATCTTTCATATTCCCCAAAACAAGTTTGAAATGCAAGTCCACTCACCGGTATTCATTGAGCCTTTAGCCAACTCTTAATTCCTCTAATGATCTAATTGGGGTGATGGGGCTTTGTTAACACCTACCATCAAATTAACATTACCATAATGTCAATTTACATACTATAAATCCTAAAAGCTATCTTTCAGCTAGCTTTCAATTGCCATTTAAATGGCCATCCCTTTTCACTTTCCTATCATTCCAAAGTGAATTAACAATCTTAACTACAAAATATTCACAAATCAACTCTCTAGTCATTCTCAACACTTAAAACCCAATACTAGTTTACTACTCACCTTGATAGCTTTGTAACTTTGAACTTCTTTCCAAAAGCTTTCAAGCTATTAATAAAGATTCGTCTTTCCTCTCTAAAACACCTAACTAGTGAGAGAGTATGGAAACAAGATTTTCATCATTTTCAAGGGTTTTAAAGTGAGAGAGTGGAAGAATACAAGGGTTCTAGTCAAAAGGGCACCAAGGTATGAAAATTAGAGCTAGAGAGAGAAAGTTTTGAAAGCTTCACATCAAGCTTCCATGGAGGAATTGAAGAAACGTGAGAGGGAAGAGAACAAGAAGAAGAAGCTGCTAGAAATCCCAAGAAGTTGCTAGAAAGAGAGGATATTTATGGCCCAAGCTTATCCACTCCCTTAGAAATTACTACAATGCCCTTCCACAAATTAGCTTATTCTCCTCCAATCTTTTATGCATTCTTTTTACTCTTTTGACACTAAGACCAGGTCCATAATGGTCTAGACATGCTCGGGTTCTTGAAAACTTAAAAATTCTAACCCGAGGTGAAAAATGACCATTTTGCCCTTACCATGAAAATCATCAAAATTTTTATTTCCTTGTCATTTCACCCATATTTTCATCATTCATTTATGCTTTAGGCCTACTTAGGACATAATATTGTTTAAAACTTACTTTTATGGGCTTATTGAGAAAATGATGAAATTACCCCTGATTAAGGATATCACGTATATTTTTATCTACGAGTCTATAAAGGTCAAGGTCTCACACTTACCCACTCACAGAGTCTTTATGACTCACGCGTTAGTTTCCCTATTTATTTTTATTGCAGATTAGTGATAGCACTCTTGATAGTAGTTAGTCACGAGACACGATCCGTTCATCTTTTGGTAGGTGATCAGCAGCCCTTACAGCCTAAAGGTCATGTCATGTTTCATCGACAAGTCGATCTTTATTTTGTTTGTAACTAACTATTGCACTAAAATGTGAAGCCATTAAGTGACAAGTTACTTTTATGTTACTATAAAAATATTATGAATTTTAGGCCATGGAATGACAGTTTATTTTAATGAGATTATGTGAATGTTATGAATGACGGCCGGCGAGCCTATATGAGCATTTGGGATGCCTTTACAGTTACTATATATAATGTACTAGGTACATATTATATGAATAAAATGTGTACACCTTTTATGTTGAGAAGTCCATAATCACACACTTACGTTAATGCATAGATGTTTATATTTACATTTATTGATGCTTATATGTGATTGATGATTACTTGAGTTTGAAAGGCTTGCTTGGGCCTAGCGGGCCATACCCATCTAGGTCCATGCACCAATCACGATTTCTTTAGAAAATGAGATGTGACAAAGTTGGTATCAGAGCTTTAAGTTCATAGAGTCCTAAGATATCTTTAGTTGTCAGCAAAATGTTTGGAGTTATATGCAAGAATCTTGTTTTTGTTTTGTGTACTTAAGCACAAGTCAAAAACGAGAGACCCATATATAATTCCTTGTCTGTTTAACCCTTTTATATTTAAGAGATATGCCTAGTATTGTCATAAGCCTATAGTGTTGAGTTTTACAACATACGTTGCTCTTGTCTAGGTGGGACATGCCGTCTAGGACATGAGCTAATACTAGAGGCACGGCAAAGCACAAGGCTCCCTCTGAGACTACTAATAGACCATGTATGCCTACTGCTAGAGGCCATGGTAGACATGGCAGGGTCGCTAGCTCAGGGAGGACAAATACCCCAACTAATGCACAAACAGAAAGACAAGGTCTCGAAATGAGGTGGAGAGACAAGCTCCTAAGGGTATAACGCCCCCAACGAGGGTAGTGACCTTAGAAGATTTAGCCACCAGCTTACAAGGAATCTGTCAGACTATAGAGTTACTAACTTTGGAGATATTAGATTAGAGAATATAGGGTAAAGGCCACCTTACTGTTCAAGCGTCCTTTGGGTCACAAAGTCATGATGACCATCAGCAGTTTAGGATAGCCAAGGTTGTAACTAAGGTTCTATTATTAGAGTTTATGAGGTTGAGACCTCCACGATTTTTTAGATCTGATGTAATAGAGGATGCTCAAAACATCTTGGATGAGATATTGGTGATGTGTAATGCTTTGAGTTACACCAGCACTAAATCATTTCATTTTTCCATCTTCCAACTTGAGAAGATAGCCCGACAATGGTATGAGATGTTGCGCAATGATAAGGCACCTAATACTGCTATAATGACTTTGAAGGAGTTTAGCAAAGCATTTTTGGAGCATTTCTTGTTAAATAGGGTGCAAAAGGCTAGAGCATGCGAGTTTGAGACTTTAGGGCAGACATCAGGCATATTTGTGGTAGAGTACAGTGTCAAGTTCACTGAGATGGCTAGGTATGCTCCATATTTGACAGTTACGGAGAAGATGCAGACCTAAAGGTTTATGAACGGATTGTTACATCCATCGTATAAGATGGTAACGTTGCATGAGTTTACTAGCTACTTTAAAGCAGTGAATCACGCTCAAAGGTTAGAGCTTAAAAAATGGATGGTCGATCATATAGACCTAGGCCAAAAAAGGCCAAGACTAGAGGTCGTCAAGGCCATAGAGATACATCAGGTTGATAAGGCCAATAAAGAGGTTCTTAGGGATACCATCAGGGGAAATCTACTAAAGGAAAGGGAATTAGCAGAGATCATAGAGCAACTCCACCACAAATAATGAGGTGCTAGACAGAATTTTCCTTCTTTTCCTCTATGTTCCACTTATGGTAAAAAGCACAGAGAGTAGTGCATGAGGGATTTGACTTCATGTTATACTTGTGGATAATTTGGGCACTATGCTAAAAAGTCTCTTTTGAGCCATTCATCTCAAGAAGTTACTCAAGGACACACTTAGCTAGCTTTACCATCCCTACATATTATTATACAGCTTATTAGAGGCACTAAAAAAGGAAGAGGCAAAGGTATTGGTACGGCCACTTAAGGTAAAGCTCCAAGGACTAGATTTGGTACATAGAGTATTGTTGGTTGTGGACAGGCTAAAGTTTATCCCTTGACTCCCCATGATGTAAAGACATCAAATGCAGTTGTTATAAGTATTCTACCTATTTGTTCTATTAATGCATGTGCATTGTATGACCTTGGTGCTATGCATTCTTTTATTATCCTATACTTTGCATCTAGATAAGGTGTAGAGCGCTCCAAGAAGGAGCAAAATTTGGTTGTTACCACACCCTTGAGAGAGGTGTTCGTAGCAAGTTATGAGTATAGAGGTTGAGTGGTCTAGGTTGAAGTAAAGACACCTTGGCAAATTTGTTATTATTGGATATGTTGAAGTTCAACGTGATATTGGGTATGGATTAGTTATCACCCAATTATGCGAGCGTAATTGCCTTTACAAGGTGGTACATTTTAACTATCCAAGAGATGAACTCTTAGCATTTAAGGGGACCATTGAGTGATGTTGAGTAGCATAGTTTTAGCCATGAATGCTATGAGGTTGATCAGTCATGAATGTCAAGGGTTCTTGGCTCTAGTTAAGGACACCCAAATGGTGGTGGGCGATATTGTTGACGTGCTAGTTGTGAGAGATTTCATCGATGTGTTTCTCGAGGAGTTGCCAAGTTTACCTCTAGATAGAGATATAGAGTTTTACATTGACTTGGTATAGGGTACGGGTCAAATACCTATACCATTGTACTGGATGGCACCAGTAGAGCTTAGAGAGCTCAAGGATCACCTAGACGACTTATTAGACAAAGGCTTCATTCATCCTAGCGTGTCACCATGGGGTGCACTGATGTTATTCGTGAAAAGAAAGATGGGTCAATAAGATTGTGAATAGATTATAGGAATTGAACAAAGGAACAATGAAGAATAAATGTCCTTGACTAAGCATTGATGACTTGTTTGATCAGCTCCAAGGAGCAAAATGCTTTTCCAAGATTGACTTGAGGTCAGGCTACCATCAATTGAGGATTAGGCAAAAGGTTGTGCCTTGGACCACCTTTCGTACTAGGTACAGGCATTATGAGTTTCTAGTGATGTCATTTGGGCCTAAGAATACCCTAACCGCTTTTATGGACAATGATGAATTAAGTATTCAAGCCATATATGGATAAGTTTATGGTGGTTTTTATTGATGATATATTAGTATACTTGAGAAGTAGAGATAAGCATAAGTAGCATTTGAAGATAACGTTCTAAACTTTGAGAGAGCATGTGTTGTAAGCCAAGTTCTCTAAGTGCGAGTTTTAGTTTGATAGTGTTAGCTTCATAAGCCACATAGTATCTAAGGATAGTGTAATGGCGGACCTAAAGAAGATTGAGGTTGTGAAAAAATGGCCAAGGCTTACTTCAATCATTGAGATTCAGAGTTTGCTAAGAATTACTAGATATTATAAGAGATTTGTTAAGGACTTCTCCAAGATCACAACTCCCATGACTAGGTTAACATGAAAGAGTGCTAAGTTTATATGGATAGACATGTGTGAGGAGAGCTTTGGGAAGCTCAAGACATGTCTCACCACAACTCCAATATTAAGTTTACCTTATCGTTCTAGGGGTTACATGGTTTATTACGATGCATCACGAGTAGGACTTGGATGTGTGTTGATGCAACATGGCAGCGTGATTACGTATGCATCGAGGCAGCTCAAGAGGCATGAGCAAAATTACCCCATTCATGATTTAGATATGGCTACTATATTATTTACCTTGAAGAAATAGACATTACTTATATGGTGAGACATGTGAGATATATACAGATCACAAAAGCCTTAAGTATATCTTTGAGCGCAGAGATGTCAACCTTAGGCAACGTCAATGGGTGGAGTTTGTGAAACCCATAAATTTTGTCACGTGGACAATTAACTTGGTGAGGTTAAGAAATACTTTTATTGACTAAAAACTCAATTTCATCCTTGAAAAATTTATAAATAAAGGTCATAATGGTTGTGGGAGAGATTTAGAATGAGATTCGACCTTAAAAGAAACAATTTTCACAAGTTTGGACTTTGGAAGTCGATCTCAATGCGTAAAGGGTCGATCTTGTGAAGTAAAAAGTAGGAGGAGTTAAGGGTTCTAGCCAAGGATTGACTATAAACCCTTTATAGTCTATCTTAGGATGGAAAAATGGAGGAAATGCCAACCTACTAGTCCATGATCGATTATGGACCTCTTATAGTCAATCTTATGAAGGAAAATTAAGCAAAAATGGATATTTCGGTCCAGGATCAATAATAAACCTTCTATGGAGCCGATCTTGTGACAGGGAAATGGATAGAATATCAAACCTACTAGTCCAAGATCAACTATAGCCTCTCCATAGTCAAACATAAGTTGCCCCGTCAGCTTAAAACGGGGTTTAAAAGCCTTGGAACCGAAACTTACTTCATTTCTCAGATTTTCCTATGTTCTCTAACCCATTGTCTCTCAAATTTCTTACCTTTCAAAACCTTCAAACTCCATCAACAAATATTGGATTCTAAGGGCTAGAGGTAAGGATTTTCACTCCCAAAAAGCTTTATTTTGATGGATTTTATGTTTTTCTCTAAAAGCTTGAAATTTTTTTTTATTTTAAATATTTGGCTAGATCTCTCAACTAGAAGCTCACCAGGGAGAAAAATAGGTAAAATAAGTTGTTTACTTAATGGGTATGAGGTCTAGAAGAAAGTTTGGTGGAAATAATTGGACATAAGTGAAAATTAAATAGGGTTAAAAGTTACTATTTGAAGTATTCTAAAATTAGTAGGGGTGTTTAAGAATATTGATGATTAAATACCATTTTATTGGGGCATTGAGAGTATTGATGATCAAATATCATTTTTAAGTACTATTGGAGTAATTTGAGCTTGTTATAGAAGCTAAGCTTTCGATGAAAGGTACCCAAAAGAAAAAGTACGCTTTAAGAGGTGGGTAGATGCGGTGCCTTTAATTATTTTAGTATAATTAAGCATGCCTATTCTACAACGTCGCATAAAAACGTATTTGGTGAACTTTGTGATGTGAAAAAAAGGTTTCAAACTTGTTTTAAGAAAGCTAGATATGGTATGTAAATATGTTATTATGTATTTAGTTTTGAGCTTAGGGAACAAGCCCTTCAAGTGCTTGATACCTCTAAGAAAATCTATGTTTGTGTAAGACTAGTTGATGATCGACAATATACTTGCTTGAGATGAACCTTGTACACTTGCATTTATTTTATTTGAATCTTTTTTCTTGGATGGCAACTGGATTTATCTATTCATTTGTAAATGAATGTTTGGATATTTGGAATCATAACATAAAAATGTTCAATGGAGCTTACTTGAGTTATGGACTTGTAGCTAGTGATAGTAGACACTAGCCATTATGCACAATGCTTAGCTTGACTAGGTAATGCATGGTCCTATCCCTTGATTTGGTTTCGTTGGTAGTTGACATGGTCCTACCCCTTTAATATGACTTTGTTTGGTAGTTAACATGGTCCTACCCCTTTAATATGACTTTGTTTGGTAGTTAACATGGTCCAACCCTTGATTTGGTTTTGTGGTAGTTGATATGTAAAGTTGAAGCATGATTTAAGGTTGATTAACAAATATGATTTTTTGCAAATATTTGTGAAATGAAAAATGAGATTGTGGATCTGAAAAACATTTTGAAAAGGGTTTTCAATCTACTATATATAAATATGTTATGTATTAGTTTTCAACAAAGAGGGACATACACCTTATTGTTTATAACACTCAATTACTTCGATCTTCGGACTAGTGTGGGTATGAGAAATTATTTATATTTATGTATGAACATTATGATGTAAAAGCTTGTTATGTTTAAGCATGGGATGCATGATGGATTGCATAATGTTTTATTCCATCTAAGATTGATACGTTTATGTATATGATGTATATTCCATATGCTGCATAAGATGAATGAGGAAGCATGATAAATGCCATGAGATTATGTATATTATGTATGTTTCACATATTACATGAGACAATTGAGTAAGAGTGAGGAATGCCATGAGGTGCGTATATGTTGTAAAATTTCATATACCTTATGAGATGAGTAAGCATATACGTAATGGATATTCCACATACCAAACGCTATAAGTATAAGAACTCAATGAGTGTGATTGATTCCACTCTCACTGGGTGCAAGTGATGACATTACTCCTATGATGCATCATAAACACCTAAAGTGCAATGGAGATTTACATTGCTGGCCCAAGGTTGATGGGGGTCAAACCATCACAATCTATGAGTTTAATGTTAATGGAATGATTATAATTGTTATGTTTTTGATATGTTGTATGCTAAGTTCATTTGAGCATTATTTATGATTTATACTCCATGTCCATACGAGAACATGCTTGGGGAATGATTTGAGCCTTAGGGATAGTCCCAAGAGATAAATGAACTTACAGAATGGCAAAAATGCTAAATTTTACCTAAAAAATTGGGTTTTATGCTCAAAGTATTGATACATATGGAATATGTATTGATAGATTCTAAATATAATGCTTCAAGAGGCTTTCTATGTGAAATGTATCGATGCACTTCACAAATGTATCGATAGATTCTTGAAAGTATCGATACATTCGAGAATGTATTGATAGATTCATTGCAAAAAGGTTGCCTTAGTGAATTTTAATGAAAATTTCAAAGATAAAAGAATTCCAAAGGTTTATACTAAGTTGATTTCCATGCATTATTGCATGAATGATGTTTATTCAAAATGCTTCATGATTTTTCTAGAAATGAAGAAAGATTATCACTTATATGTGTTTAATATTGCATGTTTACGAAACACTCTTATCCCCTGGTTGGTCCTATTCTCGTATCCATTCACGGAGTTTTTGTGACTCACGCTATTTTTTCCCATTTATTTTTCTTGTAGATCAGTGATGGCACTCATGATAACAGCTAATGTCACAAAGATGTGATCCGTTCCTCTTTCGATTGTGATCTAGCAGCCCTTGCAGCCTAGAGGTCATGTCATGTTTCACTGACGAGTCCGTATTTATTTTGTTTTTAAATAACTATTGCACTCAAAGGTTAAGCCATTAAGTGGCAAGTTGCTTTTATGTTGCTATAAAAATATTATGAATGGTGGGCCATGGAATGAAAGTTTATTTTCATGAGATTATGCGAATGTTATGAATAACAGCCTGCGAGCCTATATGAGCATCTGGGATAACTTTATAGTTTCTATATTGAATGTACTGGGTACATATTATATGAATGAAGCGTGCACACCTTTTATTTTAAGAAGTCCATAATCGTGTACTTACATTTATGCATGGATGTTTATATTTACATTTATTTATGCATATATGTGATTGAAGATTGATTGAGGTTGAGAGGCTTGCTTGGGCCTAGTGGGCTATACCTATGTTGGTCAATGCACCGATCATGATCCCTCCATAAAATGGGATGTGACACCAACAATGTTCAATTCCTTCTTTCAGACACCCATTGTGCTCAGGAGTCCTTGGAGGAGTCCATTGTGCAAAAACCCCATTCTTTTTTAGATAATCTTGAAACTCTTGGCTAAGATATTCTTTTCCTTGATCAGATCTAAGAGTGAGAATGCTCTTCCCAATTTGTTTCTTAACCTCTACTTTGTATTCTTTGAACTTTTTAAAGGATTCATATGTATATCTCATCAAATACACATAACCATAGCAAGAATGGTCATCTATGAAAATGATGAAGTAGGAGCATCCTCCTCTAGCACTAGTATTCATAGGATAACATACATCTGAATGTACAAGTCCTAGCAACGCCCCAACTCGTTGTCATAGCCCAAATTTTGGGCCATGATTGGCGCAAGGGCCCAATGGTCATAGCCCACCAAGCCCAAGCAAGCCTCTCTTTCTTTAAGATCTAAAACTCAAAGTTTCTAATAATTGTTCTTATGAAATGATACTGTGATAATCAAATATATATATATATATATATATATAAAACGTTCCGAAGATAGGGTTACCATTTGTCAACCCTAAACGACATGATTAATCAAATCAAACATATAGAGTGCACAACAATCTCATAGTTTACATTTAAGTAACTATATACATACGCAAGAACCTTTGACTATTAGCGAAGTGAATCTGGGCTTGGGTACTACGACTGGATGTCATGGTACTTACAAAATGGCGAATTCAACTGGACTCTTCGACCTAGGCCCCAACTACCTCCAAATTTGAAACATGAAGTTGAAAGAGTGAGTATAAACCCAGTGAGTGAACATAGGAAGGGAATAAGCAAGTAATACGGAAAGTTTTAGAAAACATGATGCATTTATGTTGAAAACAATGCAATTTAGCTTAATTACTTGTTAAAACCCCTCAATTTAACCCTTGATTGTTGAGTGTAGGGCTCAAGCAAGGCAAGCATGGCAGAGTGAATCTCGCTATAGCGAAAAGGTCACTGCAGCAAGAATGAATTTTCGCTACAGCGAAATTCCAGCAAAGAAATTTTTGAATCTTTCGAGAGTTTCTCACTGCAGCGAAATTCAAAGCACATATTAAGTGAACCATCCGAGAGTTTCTCGCTGTAGTGAGAATGCGAAAACCAGGACCAGTTCAAGCCCCCAACACTCGAAAGTTTCTCACTGCAACGAGGATGTAATTTCGCTGCAGCGAGAAACAGGGCAGTTAAGTTAAAAGGATTCTAGTTACAATGAAAATCCATTTTTGCTGTAATGAAAATCAATTGAAAGCATTTGGCAATTTTAACATGCAACATTCAATACAATCACATATTATTTTCATAACCTTTCCATAACATATACAAACATGTATGCAATTTTTCCCTCACCCAGCTCATGTGCACTCCCACACCACACATAGCTAGAATCATCGTGTGCACTCTCACATCGCACACTACAATATCATCATCATCATCATCATCATTACTAGCATGTGCACTCCCACATTGCACACGCACGGTTACAATGTCACACAATAGTATCTTTCAATGCATAACATGCATGTCAACATAATATAGAACACATAAGCTAGACACATTGCACATTTCACAATGTAAAAACATCTCATCAAGGGCTTGTTCCTGGGCATTTTTAAAGCAAAAACAAGTAAAATTTTCAAATGATTCATTTAAACATGTATGCCCTTCCCAAAACATTTTGAAATGTAAGTTCACTCACCTCTTTGTTGATTCCTTGATCAATTTCAACTTCGATTATTGCTGCAAAGGGTGAGGTGGGGTCTCGTTGGAACCTTGGTGGATGTGTAATTTGAATTCCTTTCCAAGAGTTTTCAAGCTATTATGGAAAATCTCTCTCTCTCTCTCTCTCTCTAAAATATCTAGCTAGTGAGAGAGAGTATTAAGGAAAGACTTTTGGGGGTTCTTAAGGTGTAGAAGTAAAAGAGTATAAAAAACCCTATGATAAGGTGTATAAAAGCATAAGAAATGGAGTTAATTAGGGAAAGTTATAAAGGTTTCAAGGGAGGCTTCCATGGGAGATGAGAAAACGTGAAATGGAGAGAAGGGATGGGAAGAAGAAGAAGAAGCTGCTGGAAGTTAGATATTTTTGCTTAAAGTTGATTGAAGTTCCATTTATTTACAAAAATACCATTCGATAATTGACTTTGCCTTCTTTCTTTCATTTAGTTCAACATTTTTTGCTCCTTTGATACTGAGACAAGGTCCATAATAGTCTAGAAATACTCGAGTTCACGAAAACTTAAAAGTTTAGACTCGATATGCAAAATGACCATTTTGCCCCTATTATGAAAATCATCATTATTTCTATTTTCTTCACTTATTTCATTATTATATACATCATTCATTTATTCCTTGGGCCTACTTACGCCTTAATAATATTAGAAAACCCACTTCTAGGGGCTCACTAAGAAAATGACAAAATTACCCCTAGTTCGTGTTATTACGTCTATTTCTAGTTACGTGTCTATGGAGGTCGAGGTTTCACATCATCGCTCTTAAACATTCTTAATTAACCTCAATTGGCATCTAATAGGCTTCATTAGCCACCATTTTAAAGTGTGGGGTATGGGGTATTATAGTATATTGATTCCTTAAATTTCCAATGTTTTATAAGACCTTTAAACCTCATTTTTATGGCTGAAAATGAACCAATACCATGGCTGAAAAAAATCGGATTCTATCATTTAAATCACACCATAATGTCATGAGATTGAATCTTTATTTGCTAAATTAATTTATGCATCTCATGCACTTGTTAATCTGCAATATTTTGATATTAAAATGAGACTAATATTATGATAAATAAGGTTTAAAATTTGCAATTAAAATCTATCCAAAAATCAAAATAATTAGAATAAATAAAACTTACTACTTTGTGTTGAACAAAACTCGAACAGCTCATATTCCTTTTCAACAAAGCATTAACAACAATTAGACATAAAAATGTGTTAAAATCGAACCAAGGAAAGCTTTAATATTACTGATGGGTTTGTGTATGGATGACATGATCAAAATATGCATAGTGAAACAAGCATTAAAACTTGAATTAAACAACCAAATCATGGCTCCACCCCTTGGTGATATTTAGCACATAAAAGCCCATAATTAATTAAAAGTCAAAAAGTTATCTTGCCAAGTCATTTTGCAATCACAATGGTAATTCTCGAAGCAATCCCATGAACACCACAAGGAACAAGAACCATAGCTAATCAAGTGCTTGACCGCCAACAATTGTACACACGATTGCACACAAACCTTCAACAAGGAAGGAGTTTTTAACTATACTTTGTGATAGCAAAGAGAACAACAGTTGTCCTTTTCTTCTTTTTCCCAAGTTGCCCGAACATCTCTTAAAATTTTCTTCAAAAGCAATTTCGTTTTTCACACAAAAGGAGTGACAGCAAAGAGAGAAAACCTCTTTTTTTTCTTTTACTGACAAAATTAGGTTTTCATCAATTGTGAAAGTCTCTCAGATAGAAAATAGTTAAAATGTGACTTGTATAGTTAGGTCAAAATAACTTTAATTTTACAATTAAGCCCTCAATATTATAACACATTATAATATTGGACCCATTACTTAATTAAACTTTTTTAATTAAGTCTTTGGAAATTAAAATCAAAATTAATTTTATTTATATTTTGCAATCAAGGCCTTATAATTATAAATGCCTAGTATGCGATTGTGTCCAACTTAATCATCACAATCTCAATTTAATTCATAATGCAATCTATTTATGACGTATTAGGTTCCCAACATGTTGGCAATGAAATTGATTGATGGCTTAATTCCATTGATCAAGATTGGCATCTAGCAATGCATCACGGCCACCCAATTATTAGAAGAGTCCAAGGATTCTTTGACAACCTTTCAGTGTATAGTTTTACAATGTAATTCATTCTCTTATCATATATCCTAAAGATGATAAAAGTTTGGTGCAATATTGTCACAGCCCCAATTCCGGGCCATGATCGGTGCATGGGCCCAATAGGCATAACCCATAAGCCCAAGTAAGCCTATTTATGCAATCCTGATCATTAATTCCAACCATAATTTCTCAACAACATATTTTAGTTCTCAATGATGAATGTTTCAGTAATAATTTATAGCAATCGAATATTCATATTTGCATTATCTCAAAGTATCACTCATTTGCCACCTTATAGTGGCATTAGTAATCAAATATACATATATGATTTTTAACATGAATCTTAGTGGTCTTCATTACTTATACTTGTACACAAATATAAGACTCTTGACCGTCAGCTGAGTGACCGTGGGTGAGGGTACAACTACTGAGATGCCATAGTACCTACCAAGAAGGCGAGCATATGTGTGCGACTCAATCTAGGTCCCAACTGTCTTCCAAATCTGAAAACATGAAGTTTAAAAACGTGAGTATAAAACTTAGTGAGTGAACATAAGAAGGGAACAAGCAATCAATAGGAAGAATTTGGAAATCATGATGCACTTGTTTCAAAAACAATGCAATTGATTTAATTTCTTACTAAAAACACCTCATTTCAAACTTTGATTAATAACCTCATAGTGTTGCAACAACCCATGATCAATCCATGAAGTTAAATGGGTGAAAAATATGTCAAAAATCGAATAGGGTAGCATATAGGACAGAATGTTTCTCGCTGCAGCGAAGTTCATTCTCGCTACAGCGAGAAATAGTACCAGTTTGCATGTGTTTCAGTTTTTCTGAATTATCTCCCTCTACAGAAGTCCAATTTACATGATTTTTTGACCATTAGAAAGCTAAGAGGAAGGGATACAACTTTTATGTTTACCACGTTTCCCAGTTCAGAGAGGAGGGTGGTCAAAATCTTCATCAAAGTGAAGGAACTGCATCAGAACTCGAGAGTTTCTCGCTACAGCGAGATTTATTTTCGCTGCAACGAGTTTTCTGCTGCCAAAACAGAATGTTTCTCGCTGCAGTGAGAAGCAGGGCACCTAAGTGAAAAAAAGACCTCTTTTGCACTAAAAATCCATTTGGTGTTGTAATGAACTCAATTTACAAGAAAATGGGACATTCTTAAGATTCATCATGCCAATTTCAACATGAAATGCTAAAAAATTTCCAAAGTTCAACATGCCAAAATTTCACATGCATTACAACCATATACCATATATGTGTATATATATATCAATCATCATGCACACCCTCCCATCATCATCAGCTCATATGCAACGGCTTATACGCACTCCTACTAGCACATAGCCGGGTCAGCAATGACTTATGCGCACTCCTACTTGCACATAGCCGGGTCAGCAACATTACACAACATTATTCGTATATATATATCAACATAATGTAGCAGTATATGAATCCATAATATCCACATATCACAACACAAAGATAATTTATCAAGGGCTTGTTCCCAGGGGACCCATTCTTAAGAAAAGTTTGATAAAATCATTTAATGTCTTGTGCAAACACATTCACATTCCCAAAAATACTTTGAAATGCAAGTTCACTCACCGGTCTTGTTGTTTCTTTTGCTTGACTCTAACCTCAACTAATACTCCAAATGGACATGTGAGGCCTTGTTGGAACCTATACACACACAACATCACAACCAATCCAATTTACATTAATATCACTCTAAAAGCTAGTTTCTAATTCAAATTCTACTAGTCATTCCTAATTGGCTTCCAACTATATCAAATGGCTATTCCTTGCACTACTCTAATCACACTAAAAATGAGTAAACAACTCAACAATAAAACAACTCATAATCTCAATTACTAGCCATTATCAATAACTTAAAACCAAGCCTAGTTCATCACTCACCTTAAGGTTTCATTGTAGTTGAATTCTCTTCCAATAGCTTCCAAACAAATGTGAAAAATCTTTCTTTCTCTCTCTAAACCTCCAACTAGTGAGAGAAAGTGCTGAACAAGGACATTTTGATGGTTTTAAAGTGAGAGAGTGAAAGAGCACAAGGGTTCTAGTCAAAAGGGCACAAAGGTACGAAAATTAGAGCTAGAGAGAGAAAGTTGTGAAAGTTTCATATCAAGCTTCCATGGAGGATGGAAGCAACGTGAGATGGAAGAAAGAAGAAAAAGAAGCTGCTGAAAATTGAAGAAGCTGCTAGAAGGAGAAGATATTTATAGCTCAAACTTATTCAATTCCTTTAGAAATTACGAAAATGCCCTTTAGCAAGTTGACTTGTTCTTATCCAATCCTTTATGTAATCTTTTTATTCTTTTGACACTAGGATAAGGTCCACAATGATATAAACTACTCGGGTTTACGACAACTTAAAATTTTGACTCGGGGTGCAAAATGACCATTTTACCCCTATTATGAAAATTATCGAAACTTCTAGTTTTCTTCGTGTTTTCATCATTACACATTATTTATTCGGTCTTATGCCTATTTAGACCTTGAAATATCATTAAACCTTCTTCTGGGAGCTTTTTTTTTTTAGAGGAAATGACGAAACTATCCCTAGCCCGTGTTATTGCGTCTATGCGTAGTTATGAGCCCATAAGGGATGAGGTCTCACAAATATCTACTTTTATTGACCTTTATATTTGTTCCTGCAGTTTGATCATCAGCTTTATAGAGACTTATGAAACTTATTTCATAATCTCCTAATCACCTTGGCCAAGGATTTGATTAAGCTAAAATCAACCAAAAACTAATGAGATATTTCTCCTTGAATCACTTGGGGTGATGATTCCTATTTTAACCACTCATTTGTCTTTATAAGCTTCATACTATGCCCAAAAGTATCCTATGATTGGCATTGTGAGACCCCAACCTCTATAGGCTTGTAGCTAAGCATAGATGTAATAATACGAGTTAAGGGTAGTTTCGTCATTTTCTCTAATAAGCTCTCAAAAGTAAGTTTTATGATATTTTAAGGTCTAAATAGGTATAAGACTGTATAAATGATGTGTACTGATGAAAACACGAAGAAAACTAGAAGTTTCAACAATTTTCATAACAGGGGCAAAATGATCATTTTTCACCTTGGGTTAAAATTTTAAGTTTTTATGAACCTGAGTATGTTTAGACCATTATGGACCTTGTCCTAGTGTTGAAAGAGCAAAAAGATTGCATAAAAGATTAGATGAGAATAAGTTAATTGGTGGAGGGGCATTTTCGTAATTTTAAGGTAATGGATAAGATTGGCTATAAATATCTTGAATTTCCAGCAGCTTTTAGAGATTTTTCAGCAGCTTGTCTTCTTTTTCTTCTCCTCTCTCATGTTTCTTCAAAACTCCATGGAAGCTTGATTTGAAACTTGCATAATTTTCTCTCTCTAGCTCTAGTTTTCATACCTTTGAACCCTTTTGACTAGAACTCTAGTATTCTTTCACTCTTTCACTTCAAAACCCTTGATAAAGCTTATTTCCAGACTTTCTCTCACTAGTTGGGTGTTCTAGAGAGAGAAAAAGAGAATTAACCAATTGATTTGGAAGCTATTGGAAGAGAATTCAACTACAAAGGAACCCTAGGGTGAGTGATGAACCAAGCTTGATTTTTAGCTGTGAATAATGACTAGTAATTTAGATTAACAGCTGTTTTATTATTGAGTATGTTCATTACTTCTTTTGTGATTAAGATAGTGAACATAGATAGCCATTTAATGTGACAATTGAAAGCTAGCTAAGAGATAACTTTTAGGGTTCATAGTGTGTGAATTGACCTATTGTTTATGCTAATGTGATCCTAGGTTCTAATGAAGTCCCATCCTTCCGATTGGATCATTAGGAGAATTAGAGTCAACTAAAGGCTCAACAATAAATCGGTGAGTGGACTGCCTTCAAAACTTGTTTTGGGAAATATAATGTAATTGCCACCCATTTGAATGAATTATCAAGCTTTTCATGAAAATAAGTGCCTTGGGAACAAGCTTTTGCAAAATGGTTTTATGTTGTAATATGTGATTGCTATGGATTCATGCACTAATGTATTATGATAATATATATATCTATGTTGTGCATGATGAATGATATTGTGTATAATGACTGTAACCGGGTGTGTGCACGATGTGGGGGAGAATGCACATGCCGGTGATGTTGGTGGCGTGAGAGATAGATGATGATAGTGCCCGTGTGCACGATGTGGGGGGATGTACATGATGGCACTGGTTGTGCACGATGTGGGGGGATGCACACGATGATACCGGCTACGTGCACGATGTGGGGGGATGTACATGAGCCGGGTGTGATTATGATGACATTGATGTTTGTCTATGTAATTATGCATATCTAGATTTATGAAATGAAAGATAATGAATGTGATATATGGTTGACATATATGTGAAATTTGACACATTATACTTTGAGAATTTTCATGAGTTTTATGTGGATTTTGTTAGTTTAGCAGGATGACTTTTTGTTGAGTGATGGGACACTTTTCTCTTATTGCTCTGTTTTTGCTACAGCAAAATTCATGCTCATTGCAGTGAGAAACTCTCGGGTTTGAGGACCTTTCACCAAAACTGGTTCTCTCTGCAGCAAAAATGAATCTCACTGCAGCGAGATAGTCACTGTAGCATCTCGTTGCAGTGAAAACGAATCTTGCTGCAGCGAGAAACTCTCGGGTTTGGAGGGGTAGATTGGTCGAAAACTCGCTGCAGTGAAATTCATTCTCACTGCAGCAAAAAACTTTCTGTTTCTGGGTAACAACTTCGCTGCAGCAAAATTCAATCTCGCTGCAGCGAAAAACTCTCTATTTTGTCCAATTGCTACCTTATTTTTCACTTCCTTGCTACCATATCTGAGCATGGACTTCCAACATTAAGGACTAAATGAGTTAAGTTTAAAATGAGGAGGTTTAGTGAGAAACCCTTGGCCAGTTGAGAAACCCTCTTTCGGCTAATAACTAAATCCCAACGTCGCTGCAGCGAAGATTCGTCGTCACATTTGACTTGTTGGTGTATCACTGAAGCTTTTAGTTTTGGAATTATTTGTTATGTATGGGTTCCTCATTACCAATTGATTAATCATATAAGGGTTTAATGAGGGGTTTTTAATATGAATGAAATTAAATTGCATTGTTTTAAAACAAGTGCATCATGATTTGAAATTCTTCCCTATGGTTACTTGTTCCCTTCCTTGTTCACTCACTGGGTTTATACTCACCATTTTCAAATTCATGTTTTCAGATCACGAGGCAGCCGGTAACTAGGATGAGGTGTCCTTGTAGACTTGTGTCCATCTTTTGGTAGGTGTCTCAGCATTCAGTAGTTGTATATTCATCCAAGTCCCTCCGCTGGAAGTCGAGTATTATTTTGTTATGTATAGACGAACTTAATGTAAATTATTAGAATTTGTGTTGTAGATATTGTATGTAAATTTTAAATGAGTAATGCCAATACGAGTTGGCAATGTATATCACTATTTTGATTCAAAGTACGTGTTGTAGACATTGCCAACTCGTACTGGCATTACTCATTTAATAGATACATACATTGCCTATAGCATGTATCTGAATAATTTACATCAAATTTCTCTATACATAACAAAATAATACTCGACTTCCAACGGAGTGACTCGGATGAATATACAGCTACCGAATGCCAAGACACCTACCAAAAGATGGACACAGGTCTACAAGGACACCTCATCCTAGTTACCGGCTGCCTCGTGATCTGAAAACATGAATTTGAAAATGGTGAGTATAAACCCAGTGAGTGAACAAGAAAGGGAACAAGCATACCATAAGGAATCTTTAATGAAATCATGATGCATTCTTTTTCAAAACAATGCAATTTGTTTCTATTCTTATTAAAAACCCCTCATTAAACCCTTATATGATTAATCAATTGGTAATGAGGAACCCATACATAACAAATAATTCCAAAAATAAAAGCTTCAGTGATACACCAACAAGTCAAATGTGACGACGAATCTTCGCTGCAGCGGAAAGGCATTCTCACTGCAACGAAGCTGCAGCGAGAATGAATTTTTGTTGCAGTGACATTGGGATTTAGTTATTAGCTGAACGAGGGTTTCTCACTAAACCTCCTCATTTTAAACTTATCTCATTTAATCCTTAATGTTGGAAGTCCATGCTCCGATATGGTAGCAAAGAAGTGAAAGATAGACCAGCAAATGGACAAGATAGGAGACCAAAACAGAAGGTTTTTCGCTGCAGCAAGATTGAATTTCGCTGCAGCGAGTTTCTCACCCAAAAAAAAAAAGTTTTTCGCTACAGCAAGAATGAATTTCGCTGCAGCGAGTTTTCGGCCAGTCTACCCCTCCAAACTAGAGAGTTTCTCGCTGCAGCGAGATTCGTTTTCGCTGCAACGAGATGCTACAGTGACTATCTCGCTGCAGCGAGAATGAATTTCGCTACAGCGAGATCCAATTCTGGGAAAAATCTCACAACCCAAGAGTTTCTCGCTGCAGAGAGCATGAATTTCGCTGCAACGGAAACAGAGCAACATGAACAAGATTTCCATTCCCTCAATAAAAGCCATCCTGCTAAAATAATACCGATAACATAAAACACATGAAATCTCCCAAAATGCAATGTATTTATTTTCATATACATTTCAATCATATATCATATTCATGCCCTTTTATTTCATAAGTAAAGATATACATACATACATAAACAACATCCATATCATCATAATCACACCCGACTCATGTACATCCCCCCACATCGTGCACATAGCCGGCGCCATCGTATGCATCCCCCCACATCGTGCACAATCAGTGCCATCGTGTACATCCCCCCACATTGTGCACACGGGCACTATCATCATCTATCTCTCACACCACCATCATCACCGGCATGTTCATTCCCCACATCGTGCACATACACGGTTACAGTCATTATACACAATATCATTCATCATGCACAACACACATATATACATATCATCACAATACAATAGTGCATGAATCCATAGCAATCACATATTACATCATAAAACCATTTTTCAAAAGCTTGTTCCCAAGGCACTTGTTTTCATGAAAAACTTTGTAATTCATTCAAATGGGTGGCAATTTCATTATATTTCCCAAAACAAGTTTGAAGGCAGTCCACTCACCTATTGATTGTAGAGCCTTTAGATGACTCCAATTCCCTTAATTGTCCAAATGAGATGATAGGGCTCCCTTAGAACCTAGGATCACATTAGCATAAGAAATAGGTCAATTTACACCCTATGAACCCTCAAAGCTATCTTTTAACTAGCTTTCAATTGCCACATTAATTGGCTATCAATGTTCACTATCTTAATCACTAAAAAGTAATGAACATACTCAACAATAAAACAGCTCTTAATCTAAATTACTAGTCATTATTCACAGCAAAAAAATCAAGCTTGGTGCATCACTCACCCTAGGGTTCCTTTGTAGTCAAATTCTCTTCTAATTGCTTCCAAATCAATGCAGTGATTCTCTCTTTCTCTCTCTAAAATGCCCAACTAGTGAGAGAAAGTATGAAAATAAGATATTTTAAGGTTTTTGAAGTGAGAGGATGAAATAGCACAAGGGTTCATGGAAGGGTGCACCAAAAGCATGAAAATTGGAGCTAGAGAGAGAAAGTTATGGAAGCTTGAAGAAAACTCCCATGGAGGAATGGAAGAAACATGAGAGAGGAGAAGAGAAGAAGAAAACCAGCTGCTGAAAATGTCTAGAAGCTGCTGAAAATTCCAAGATATTTATGGGCCAACTTATCCATTCCCATAAAATTACGAAAATGCCCCTCCACCAATTAACTTATTCTCCTCCAATCTTTTATGTAATCTTTTTGCTCTTTTAACACTAGGACAAGATCCATAATGGTCTAGACATGTTCGGGTTCATAAAAACTTAAAATTTTAACTCGAGATGAAAAATGACCATTTTGCCCCTATTATGAAAATTGTTGAAACTTCTAGTTTTCTTCGTGTTTTCATCAGTACACATCATTTATATAGTCTTATACCTATTCAGATCTTAAAATACCATAAAACTTTCTTCTAGAAGCTTATTAGAGAAAATAACGAAACTACCCCTAGCTCGTATTATTACATCTATGCTTAGTTACAAGCCTATAGAGGTTGAGGTTTCACATTTATCATACCACCCAAAGTCCTCAATGATATCATAAATTCTCACTTCACAACTTCAAAACATGGTTCAAGTCCTCGCTCAAACCTTAAGTCATATGGTCCATCAATTATTCCTCCCAGAATTTAGCTAAGTGTCTATCACAACCCAAATTCTGGCCATGACCGGCGCATGGGTCCAATGGACGTAATCCACTAAACCCAAGCAAGCCTATTATTTATCTTACTTATAATTCCATCTAATATCTCTAAGTCATATTTCATAACTTTGAATCAAAATAGTGATATACATTGCCAACTCGTACTGGCATTACTCATTTAAAATTTACATACAATGTCTACAACATGAATTCTAATAATTTACATTAAGTTCGTCTATACATAACAAAATAATACTCGACTTCCAGCAGAGGGACTCAGATGAATATATAGCTATTGAATGCCGAGACACCTACCAAAGATGGACACAAGTCTACAAGGACACCTCGTCCTAGTTACCGGCTACCTGGTGATCTGAAAACATGAATTTGAAAATGGTGAGCATAAACCCAGTGAGTGAACAAGGAAAGGAACAAGCAACAACAAGGAAAAATTTAAAATCATGATGCACTTGTTTCAAAACAATGCAATTTAGTTCCATTCATATTAAAAACCCCTCATCAAGCCTTTAAATAATTAATCATTTGAAAATCATGAACCCATACATAGCGAATCATTTGAAGAATGAAAGCTTCAATATTGCACAAGCAAGTCAAATACAACAATGAATCTTCGCTACAGCGGAAAGGCATACGCTGCAGCGAGAATGAATTTTCGTTGCAGCGACGTTGGGATTTAGTTATTAGCCGAACGAGGGTTTCTCAACTGGTTAAGGGTTTCTCACTAAACCTCCTCATTTTAAACTTAACTCATTTAATCCTTAATGTTGGAAGTCCATGCTTCGATATGGTAGCAAAGAAGTGAAAGATAGGGTAGCAATTGGACAAGATAGGAGACCAAAACATAAAGTTTTTTGTTGCAGCGAGATTCAATCTCGCTGTAGTGAAATTGTAACCCAGAAACAGAAAGTTTCTCGTTGCAGCGAAATTGCAACCCAGAAAACAGAAAGTTTCTCGCTGCAGCGAGAATGAATTTCGCTGCAGTGAGAAGCTACAGTGTCATTCTCACTGCAGCGAAAATGCATCCTCGCTGCAGCTAGTTTTCAACCAGCCTACCCTTTCAAAACCCGAGAGCTTCTCGCTGCAGCGAGAATGATTTTTGCTGCAGCAAGAAACAAGGCATCATGCAAAATTTGCCCTTCTTCCAAAGGAAAAACCACCCTGCTGAAATATTCAAACCAACATGAAACACATAACAATTTCTCTAGGTTTAACATGTCAAGTTTTACATCCATTACAACCATAAACCATTATCCATCAATTTCCTATAACAAACATATTTACATATGTATATATGTATACGTATATACCCATCATCATCATCACACCATCCCATCATCATCATCACCAGCTCATGTGCACTCCCTACTCGCACATGGCTGGGTCATCACCGGGTTATGCATACTCCCTACTCACACATAGCCGAGTCAATATAATTATATAACACTATATTCAAACATATATGTATATCAACATAATGCAGTCGCATAGAAATCCATAATAACCATATATCATAACATAAACCATTTCTCAAGAGCTTGTTCCCAAGGTATTCATTTTCATGAAAAATTTGTATAAAATCATTTAAACACTTTGTACAAAATAGTCATATTCCCAAAACAATTTTGATAGGCAGTCCACTCACCGATTGATTATAAAGCCTTTAGATGACTCCAATTCCCCTAATCGTCCAAATGGGATAATGGGGCTTCCTTAGAACCTAGGATCACATTAGCATAAGTAATAGGTCAATTCACACACTATGAACCCTAAAAGCTATCTTTTAGGTAGCTTTCAATTGCTACATTAAATGGCTATCTATGTTCACTATCTTAATCACAAAAAAAGTAATGAACATACTCAACGATAAAACAACTCTTAATCTAAATTACTAGTCATTATTCACAGCTAAAAATCAAGCTTGGTTCATCACTCACCCTAGGGTTCCTTTGTAGTTGAATTCTCTTCTAATAGCTTCCAAATAAATTAGGTAATGCTCTCTTTCTCTCTCTAGAACACCCAACTAGTGAGAGAAAGTTTGGAAATAAGCTTTATCAAGGGTTTTGAAGTGAGAGAGTGAAAGAATACTAGAGTTCTAGTCAAAAGGGTTCAAAGGTATGAAAACTAGAGCTAGAGAGAGAAAATTATACAAGCTTCAAATCAAGCTTCCATGGAGTTTTGAAGAAACGTGAGAGAGGAGAAGAAGAAAAAGACAAGTTGCTAGAAAATCTCTAAAAGCTACTGGAAATTCAAGATATTTATAGCCAATCTTATCCATTCCCTTAAAATTACGAAAATACCCCTCCACCAATTAACTTATTCTCCTTCAATCTTTTATGCAATCTTTTTGCTCTTTTAACACTAAGACAAGATCCATAATGGTCTAGACATGTTCAGGTTCATAAAAACTTAAAATTTTAGCCCGGTGAAAAATGACCATTTTGCCCTTGTTATGAAAATTATTGTCATTTCTAATTTTCTTCGTGTTTTCATTAGTGCACATCATTTATACAGTCTTATACCTATTTAGACCTTAAAATATCATAAAACTTTCTTCTGGGAGCTTATTAGAGAAAATGACGAAACTACCCCTGGCTCTTATTATTACATCTATGCTTAGCTACAAGCCTATAGAGGTTGGGGTCTCATAGTGTCATAGTTCATACCCTCAAAGACTTAGCATATAAACCACATTCATCAAACATCCTCAAACACATTAAAATTCAAAGAAATTCTCCATAGTCCATAATAGCTCATATGCATGCTCCTAAGTACTTAGTTATACCCATAAGAGCTCTTAAGTACATAGTCAATTTGAGATACAATTGATGTAGCTGCAGGTGGAGCTCTTATGGGAAAGACTATTGATGAAGCATATGACTTATGAGAATAAATGGAGTCAAACAATTATCAATGGCCATTGGAATGATCCACACAAAAAAGAGTAACTAGAGTTCATGAGATTGACGCTATCACAACATTAATTGCACAAGTAGCTACTCTAATTAAAATGTTTGATTATTTTAGTATTAATCTTGTTTAAAGTCTTTTTGTAATGTGCGAACATTTTGGAAACAGTTCAGTTCATTGGAAACAGACAGCAAAACAACCCTTTCTCTAACTCATATAATCAGGATGGAGAAACCATCCAAACTTCTCATGGGGAAACAACTAAGGAGCATCAGCTGCAAGACCAAACATGTCATGACCCGAAACTCCAATCGAGCCTGTGACAACGGCGGCGATGTCTCGATAGACACTCATTACCCAGAATGCCAACCGGAACCTTGCAAGGCTTAATATCTATTTCTCATTTCCCCTGTGAGTAACCATTGCCAAATATCATGTTCTAAAAGATTTTAAGCTATTTTCAACTTAAAACAAATAAAAAAATGATTTTTGTCCCATAGGGGCATTTTGGTCATCTTTTCCTGAAAATTTAGAAACCAGCTAAAAATGTAATATGCAAGTACAAAACACATAATTCATAATAAAAAATAAGTTTAAACATTTAAAACCTTCATTTAAAATGAAATTATTATTATTTGGATATAATAAAAAAAATAAAAAAAATTAATAAAATATTCTATTTTCTTGTAAAACAATATTTTTAGAGTTATACGTAAATAATTTTTGCAGCATAAAAGCAAAATAAATTCATACATACTGTAATACAGTAAGCCAGAGTATTTAATTTAATTTACAATAACAAGTGGACCCTTGAATAACCAAAAGTAAGGAAGACTGTGAACCTACAGTTTGGAGGATGCAAATCCAATGGTAACCCTCGATGAAATCAGCTATCTACAGCCTATTCTGAGCTTGAAATGGGTGGAAAGGAGGGTGGTGAGATTATATAATCCCAGTGAGTAAACAAACACCATCTAAAATATCTAAAGTTGAGTAAATGAAGACGATTAAAATATTCCATCTCAATTTGTATTTCATAACATAAATATTCATTTCATTTAAATAATCAACATGGCTTATGAGTATCTTAAAAGCTTGGCTCGTGCCAAAATCATTCTCATACTCGATTGTTAGGGATACCTTGGCCGAAGGCTATCCCAACCGAGTCTGCCAAGGTTGTGAAAAAGTCATGTACACATAAATCATGTTTTTATTTTGAAAACATAGCCGTTCCTTGGCGTTGGCTGAGTTCACCCTCATGTGGTGGTTTGGCGTGAAGTGAACTCTAAAGGTTGTACCTCGAAAGTTACCCTACACGTCTCTTCAATCGAGGTAAGAATATAAAGGGATTTCGTCTCCTCTAATAGGCTGGTCCACAGAACTCGCCCACTGCAGCAAGCTAAACCCACCATACAATAAAATTTGGTATAGCATGACATGGCAATTATTTTATTTTACAGCCTTTCAAGGTAAATCAACAGTTCATGCATTTTCAGGACATTTACCAATTCAACCATTCATGCCAATATTGCCATAAGCCAATCAATTAGAATCATAAATTTACAACACATCAAGTGGTCTCCAATTACTCTATTTTCAAAGCTATCGTTCAATTTCAAGACAATTTATAAAATCATTTCATTTAAACACATTTTGTTTATAAAACCTAAAAATTAACCATTTAAACTCATTTTTCATAAATTTCACAAAATCGAATAAAAACTACTTTAGATAATTAAGATGATAATAAGGTTAGTCACAGTAATGGGAATCGAGTTCCAAGTACTCCGATTCTTGATCCTTGGGTACTATCTCTTTACTTTTGCCAGAATGCTCATCACCTAAACATAATGCACAATAAGCCATTTACTACATTTGTGTTAAACTGTTATAAAACTAATTCAGGCTCTATACTAATGCATGAAATGGAATGCGAATTGTTCGGATCATCATCTAAACACGGTGTTCTACATAAATTCAATTGTGTACCTAAATAAAACGGTATTGGCCTAATTCGATCTATCACTCGATTAATTGGCCAATATGTCCAATTTAACTCCAAATAACTCCATTTTTCTTCCAATTCTCCAAACCATCAAACACAAGTCAAATAGCATAAAATTTAGCAAAATCATCTTCACATTTTTTCTTGGGAATTTCGATCATGGTGGGTGTATCAATACTATGATTTTTCCTACTTGATTTTCTCACCGTAATTCATCATTTCCTAACCAAATCACTTGAAATAAAATCAAAATCATCATCAATATTCCATATGGAGAATTCGGCCAATGAGGGTTATGGAAGAACATGAATCTTTCTTGCTAGATTTTCATGCTACACATCACCAATCAACTAAAAACACTAGAATATATAAAAATCTAACCAAAACAACCATCAAAATCTCTCTCTAAGTGTTTGGCCAACGAGAAACCCATCATGAAATCATGTGATTCAACCATGGAAAATGCAAAAGAATGTATGGAAAAGGTAGATCACAAGTCAAAATCAAGAAATTTTACCTTTGATTAATTGGTTACTTGAAATCCACCAATTTTCTCTTGAATTTTCACTCTAAGGTTTTTGTTCTTTCTTTTCTTCCTTTGTTCTTGCGTTGGCCGGCCATAAGACTGAATGTGGAAGAGTTCAAATTGGCTTTATAAAGGAAAATATTAAATGGACAAAAATTTGCCATGTGTCACCATTCCATTGGTCCATGCGTCATACTTACCCATTAAGCAATATCTCTCCACCACTTAAATTTCCTCAATTATCCATGATAATATTGGGTAAAATCCATGTGCTGGACAAGTGTTGGGTGGTGTAAAATTACAATTTTTCCCCTAGGGTGGCAAAATGACTATTTTACCCTTATCCTCGGAAAAATGTCGGAATTAAAATTTTTCACCTCTCAAACTCAAATTATGTTCTAAATGGTCAATCTTGGTCAAACAATTCTTCCAACATTCCAATTTTAACCTCAAGTGGCAAAATGACCATTTTGCCCTTAGGTCATGAAAATTCCAATTTGACTCCAAATCGGTCTTCAAACTCTGAATCACTATTTAAAATCATTCTGGGAATTTATAATTTTAAATTTCATCTTAAGATCTTTATTTGGTCTAGTTTGAGGCTTAATTCAACTTAGTTGTACCATTCAGTACACTACCGTCTTTTGACGATTTTTCGAGGCTTTCCAAGTATGCAAGCATGTTGTCAATCACATGAATGACATGGTAAGTATTTTATAAGATCGGGCTTGACAAAACATGCGGCCTAATTTTTAACAGCAAGTGAGAACCCCCGTTCCTGATAAAAAGCCATCCATGGAGGAGTTAATGATGCAATATATAGAAAAGACAGACTCCCTCATCAATAGTCAAGCAGCCTCATTAAGAAACCTTGAGACGCAAGTTGGGTAGTTGGCAAGCACATTTAACAGTAGAGCCCAAGGGACATTGCCTAGTGACATTGAGACAAATATGAGAAAGGAAGACAAAGAACATGTAAAGGCAATCCCTTTGAGAAGTGGAAAAGAGATTGAGGGTAATACTAAACAAGTAGAAAAAGTGGAGAAACAAGCTCAGAATGAGACACAAGTAGTTAATCTTGATAATCGAAGTGCAAAAAAGAAAAATACTATCACACCACCACCACCCTTTCTTCAACGATTCAGAAAACAACAACAAGAGAATCAATTTCAAAAGTTTATAGAGGTATTCAAGAAGCTACACATCAGCATATCATTCACAAAGGATTTAGAGTAAGTGCCTTTGTACGCTAAGTTTCTGAAAGAGATATTGTTGAAGAAAAGACTACTATGTGAGTTCAAGATAGTGGCACTCACTAAGGAGTGTAGCGTAATCATACAGAACAAGCTTCCATTGAAAATCAAGGATCTTGGTAGTTTTACAATACCGTGCCCCATTAGGGCATACTATTTTGCCAAGGCATTGAGCGATTTGGGAGCTAGTATCAACCTTATGCCATTGTTTATTTACAAGAAACTGCATTTAAGAGAAACAAAGCCCACCACAATCACTTTACAACTTGTAGACCGCACCATCACATATCCTCATGGCACTGTAGATGATGTATTAGTAAAAGTGGAAAAGTTCATATTTTTAGTTGATTTTGTAATACTAGATATGGAAGAAGACAGAGAGGTTTTAATCATTCCAAGGAGACCTTTCTTACGTACTATCGAAGCACTTGTAGACATAAAGAAAAAAAAGCTTACTTTAAGAGTCCAGGAACAATAGGCAACCTTCAATATAGTTAATTGTCACGACTCGGAACCTCCCTCGGGTCCATGACAACCGCCGTGACTTCTCGATTGATACTCATTACCCAAAATACCAATCGAAACCCCGCAAGGCTTACATATCAGTTTCTTGCCTTTCTTGTGAGCAATCGTTTTTAAACATTTTGTTTTAAACAATTTCCAGTCATTTTCGACTCAAGTAAATCAAAAGACAAAAATATAGCATTTTTATATAAAATAATATTTATAGAAACACGTGTAAGTAATCTTTTGTAACGTGGAAGTAAAATAAATTCATACATACCATAATTTACAAAGTTATAATGTACAATAATAATTACAATGACAAGTGGCCCATAACTACACCAAGTGTTGGTGATAGTAACCTACTGTCTGTGAGATAGAGATGTCAACTGGAATCCTCGACAAAATAGGGTATCTACAAGCTACCACATGCCTAAAATATTTGAAAATGAGGTGGGTGAGATTTTACAATCCCAATGAGTAAACAGACATTATCATAAATATCTAAAGGCGAGTAAAATGGAGGCAAGTTTAAACAACAAATCACAAACCATTTCATAAGGTTTTCAATTTATTTCTTAAACCATTAAATATTTGTAATTTACCAAAACAGTTGTTAAGGCTTCTCACTTTTATTAAAAACAGAGCTCAAGCCAAAACTAATCCTCGGGGATACCTTGGTCGAGGCATCTAACCGAGTCCGTCAAGGTTGTTAAGATATTTACATGTGAAACACATTTTTATTTTTAAAACAAGTCATTCCTTGGCGTTGGCCGAGTTACACATTCACATAGGGGTTCGACGTGAAGTGAACTCTAATACTACATCGGGAGTTACCCTTCTCGCCTTTACAACTGGAGTAACTATGTAACCGGATTTACCGTGCCCCTCTAATAGGCAGTCCACGAAAACCCGTCACTGTAGTGACTAAACCCATCAATTTTAATAAATTTTCGACAGTATAACGTGGCTTTTATTTATTTACCCAGCCTGCATAGTAAAAAAAACAGCTTACATAAATTCCCAATGCAATTATAAAATATAGCCACATATACTCATATATCATAAGCCATTCATAAGAAAATATATTTTTCAAGACAATTGGCAGCCTCTAATTACTCAAGTTTATAATCAACACAATATATTTTTATTTGTCACATTTATTTCTAAAACATCAAAAATCCCGTTTTAATCTCATTTTTGTTTCATAAAATACATAAAGAGCATTTAAAAATAAACTCTAGATAATTTACAATAATAATAGGTTTACTCACCGTTTGTACAAACTAAAAGCTTTCTAGGTGCCCCGATCACTATTCGTCGGGTACGACTTCTTTGCCTTTACCGGAAGGCTCTCCTCCTAGACACAATGCAAAAATTTACACAATTCACCACATTAATGCTAAATCACTATATATTTGACTCAAATCCTATACTAATGCATGGTATGAAATGCAATAGCCAAAAATGGCTTAAACGCGGTATTAACCTATTTTTGGCACTTTACCCAATAAATTGCTAACGCGTTCCATTTTAGCTCTAAATTGTCCCATTCTCTCTCCAACATTTCTAACCATTAAATATCAGCAATAACCTTCTAAAATCACCAAAATCAGTTCACTTTCCTCCTTGGAAAATTTAGCCAAAAATGGGAGATTAACTCGGTAAATTTTCTACTTTGTTTTTCTATCACATTTAACCATTTTTCATCATTTTCTCTTCATTTCTCTTAGAATAAAAATCAGATCATCATCATTGTACCTCATTACAGATTCAGCCAAGGGTGGGTATTGTGAAAATTTAATGCTTTCTTGCCCAATTAATTTCTAAACACATTTAACTAACTAAAACTATCAATTTAACTAAAAATCAAAACCTAAAAATTTCAATTTCTCCCCCCTTGAAATTCGGCCAGCCCTTGATGTCACTTTTACATCTCTCTCCTCAAGCATGCTAAATGGAAACAAAGGCATAGGAAAGGTAGAAATCAAGCTAAAGTCGAAAAATCTTACCGTTAGACTCGTAAACGGGCGAAAAACGCGAATTCCCCTTTTAATTTTCTTGTTTCTCTTTGGTTTTTCTTTTTTTCTTCCTTTCCTCTCTATTTTCTCTCTTGTTCTCCCTTATGGCCGGCCATCACTTAAAATGGGGTTTAAATGGGCTGACTTTTCATTAAAATAATATTAAATCATTAAAAAGTGCCATGTGTCGTTTTTCCTTTGGTCCATTTTTCAAATTTCGTCTTTTAAACTTCAATTTTTCACCACTTAACATACCATAGTAGTTCATACCAAAAATAAATAAATCCGATGATTTTGACAAGTTTTGGGTGGTGAAAATTACGGTTTTTACCCTGAAGTGACAAAATTACCGTTTTGCCCCTATGTTCCGAAAATTGCCGAAATTGAAATTTTTCACTTCCTATCATTAAATTATACTCCAAATAGTAAATCTTGGTCAAAAATTTCACTCCATGATTAAATTATTATCTTAGGTGGCAAAATGACGATTTTACCCCTAAACATCTAAATTTTCAAATTTACCCCAAATGAACCCTCAAACTCCGAACAATCATTTCTAGTCATTCTTGGACTGTAAGATATTAAATTTCATCCTATGATTTCTATTTGAACTAGTTCGAGGTTAAATCCACTCAAGTGTACCATTAGGTACAATACGAGTTTCGTCTATTCTTAGGTGGCTTCCTAGCATAATAACATGCTACTCAGTGCATGTATGTCATGATATGTGTTTATAAGGTCGGGTTTTACATTAATGCTTTAAAATATGCTAACAATCATGATGAATGTCTTGCAGTGAATATAGTTTATATAGTTACAAGAGAAATGTTTGAGGAGAATTACCCTATGGACCCATTTGAAGCTTCCTTAGTAAATGATTCTAGGAGAGAAGATGAAGATGTTATTGAATGCATAAATTTGTTGGATGCTCTTTCCTGTGTAATGAGGACACATTATGAGAATTTGGATACTTTATTAATGATAACAAAGCCATCTATTGAGGAACCTCCAAAGTTGGAACTTAAACCCTTACAAAATCATTTAAGGTATGCCTATCTTGGTAACTTGTCTACATTTACTATTATCATTTTCATTCTAGAATCTCAAATCCTTTGATAACCAATTTTAGAGAATAAATTCAACATGCATAAATAATCTTTTTCATCAAAATCATGTTAGCTTTACATATCAAAATAATTTGAAAGTGGTGTATCCACTCACCTAATTAGAGATTCGATTCCTAGCTCCAATCACAACTCCTTTTCAGCGTTATCCGTGGAGTTTTCAAGTGTTCTTATCATACAACAATCATCACAATCATTTCCTAGATTAAGAATTTCGTAATAATCTTTTAGGTACTTTCGAAAGTACTCGACTTTGGCTAAACTAATTTTCTAGCAAAAACCCATGCTTAGAAACCCATAAATCTTCCATCCTTACCTTAGGTGAGCTTAGATGCTTAAGAAAATCATAAAAATTTTAAACTTAAATCACCAGTAGAAAGTTTGGGCAATAACACAACTATTTAAGTTATGAAAATCTGAAGCTAAAAGATTTAAAAGCTAAAAATGTCATCTTTTTCCATAAAAACCCAAATCTAAGCTTTAGAATCATAAAAATGGAATTTTGGGTTAAAATGTGTTGAAAGAGCTTAAGAATAGGTCTTTTACCTTGCAATTGTGGCTGAGGGTTGCCAACCTCAAAAAGTGTGATATATTTATAAGCTAGGGTGTGAGAATACGTTTTTACCTGTTTTATTTTTCTGAAATCAACGAAATGTATCGATATATTGGCCCATGTATTGATACATTTGCTTCTCGAGAAAATGTATCGATGCATTTTGAACATGTATTGATATATGTTCATCAAAAAACCTTTCTAGGCTAAATGTATCGATACATCATGAACATGTATCAATACATTTGAGACAGAATGCAATTTTTCTAAGACAGAATGCCTATAAAACCTGTCTAGCTTATTTACATTAAATACCATTTAAGTAAATATCCTCTTTAGTTTTTACTTTCCATTTACTTAAGATATTTAATGTGAATAAGCAAACTTTTGGATTCAATAAAAATAAAAAAATCAAAATCCAAGAGAATCAAAATCTAAATTTTGCTTTCAAGAACAAAATAAAAAAAGTTTGACTGAAGTTAAATTTATGGTTCCCATTTACCCTAGCAAATGTACTCCAAAAATTAAGAAAAAATCATTTTTGATCATATAAAAATGAAAAGAATCATTACTGCCATTTTTTATTTTTAAAAGATTATTTTATAAAAATCATATATTTTAACCCTTTTCATACTTAAAAGATTTTATGCTTCAAAAGTGACAGACAACAAAAAGTGTTAATAACTCTTTTGAAGGTTCAATCTAAGTTTAATATTCGAAACATGTAATCTATATGCTCACTTAAGGATTTCTTAACTTATCATCTTACTCAAGGTGGGATTTCACTGTTAAGGACGAGAGTTAAGATTTAGATGAAGTGTGAGGGATATTGTAATCCTAGGTTTGTTTGATTTGATCTTTACTCAAGTTAATATTACTTTGATTTTTCATTTTAGTTTAAATTTTGGTTAATTAGTTTTAGTTAATTAATTAATTTTTATTGTTTGGATAAGCTTAAATTGTTATAATTTTAGTACTTAGTAAATTTTATATCAATTCTCTGTAGCATCGATACTCTGCTTGCTTATATACTATTTATTCGATACATATACTGGCGTAGTAGAATTTTAAGTGACAAGTTTTTGGAGCCATTGCTAGAGAATTGTTTCTAGAATTTTTACTAATACTAATACCAAGTAGTNCTGCTTGCTTATATACTATTTATTGGATACATATACTGGCGTAGTAGAATTTTAAGTGACAAGTTTTTGGAGCCATTGCTAGAGAATTGTTTCTAGAATTTTTACTAATACTAATACCAAGTAGTTTAGTCTTACTTCAAATTTTATTCTTCTTGTTTTAATATTAGTTTTTGTTTGTTTACAGATATCTTTGGTCATTGTATGCAAAGGAGAAACAACTTGAATCTTGTTTCTTTTGATCCTAAGATAGAAAGAACTTTCAAAAGATGTCGAAGGGACAATTTGCAAGTTGCAACTTTAAATCAAACAATGGTTGAAGATAACAACAACAATGGCAATAATGCCTTTAATTTGGTTCTAAAAATAATAGAGTAAAGCAGGATTATGTTGTTCCTCTTTTGCAAGGTTTGCACCAAAGCATTAAGAGCCTTCCATCAATGCAAATAATTTCAAAATTAAACCAGCTTACATTCAGATGATTTACTCTTCAGTCCAGTTTGGTGGGTTACCCAGTGATGATCCTAATTCTCCTTTGGTGAATTTTCTGGAGATTTGCGATACCTTCAAATACAATGGACATTATGAGTTTCTAGTGTTGTCGTTCAGACTCATTAACACCCCTACAGCCTTTATGGACTTAATGAATAGAGTATTTTAAGCGTATTTGGATAGATTTATGGTCATATTTATAGACGACATATTGGTGTATTCTAAGAGCTCGGAAGAACACGTGAAGCACTTGAGAATCATGCTCTAGACACTAAGGGAGCACAAATTATATGCTAAGTTTTTGAAGTGTGAATTTTGGCTAAACAAATTCAGTTTCTTGGGACACGTGGTATCTGAACAAGGGGTACAAGTTGAGCCTAAAAAGATAAAGGCTGTGGAGAATTGGCTAAGGCTAACTTCTATAACAAAAGTTAGAAGTTTTCTAGGTTTAGCTGGGTATTATAGACGTTTTGTACAAGACTTTTCCAAGATTGCATCCCCTTTGACAAGATTGACTTAAAAAAAGGTTAGATTTAACTGGTTTGATGCGTGTGAGGTTAGTTTTCTAAGACTTGAAGCTTGTTTCACTTCTACACCCGTGTTGAGCCTTCTGTGTGGGTCTAAAGGGTATCCCATGTATTGTGATGCATCATGGATTGGATTACGTTGTGTGTTCATGCAACATGGGAGAATTATAGCATGTGCCTTCCGACAACTAAAAAGGCACAAACAAAACTACCCTACACATGATCTAGAGATGGTAGTGATCATATTCATTTTGAAAATATGGTTCCATTATCTCTATGGTGAAACTTGCGAAATGTATACGGATCACAAAAGTTTGAAGTATATATTTTAGTAAAGAGATTTGAATTTGAGATAGTGCAAGTGGTTGGAATTATTAAAGGACTATGACTGCACTATACTTAACCATCCTAACAAGGCAAGTGCGATGGTGAATGCCTTAAGTTGGAAATCAATGGGGAGTTTAGCATATGTGACAATAGAAAGGCGATCTTTTGTGCAAAGTCTATTTGACCTAGGCAATATGGGAATACATTTTGAGGTTAATAATTCAAATGCCACATTGGCGTCTTTCAAAGTTTAATTAATGATATTACATCAAATTGAGGATGCCCAAGATCAGGAAAAATTTTGGGTGAAAATATATGGAGACAAGAGCGAACATAAAGTTTGAGACTTTGTTTATGACATTGATGGTTTACTTAACTATCAATCACAAGTTTTTGTGTCGAATTTGGATGGTTTAAGAAGTAAATATTAGAAAAGGCTCATGTTGCAGCTTATGCGATATAGTTTGGAACCACTAAGATGTATCATGACTTACAGTCTATTTATTGGTGCTATGATTAAAGAGAGATATGGCTGAATATATCTCTAAGTGCTTGATTTGTCAACAAGTAAAAGTTGAACATCAAAGACCTTCAGGACTACTACAACTATTATTGATACTCGAGTGAAAGTGAAAACATGTAACAATGGACTTTGTGATAGGTTTACCATGAGCTAGGGGTGGCTATGATGCCATTTGGGTGGTAATTGATTGGCTAAGTAAGTTAGTTCACTCTTTGCTAGTCAACACTAAGTATGGAGTAGCTCAGTGTGCCCAAATTTATATTAATAAGATTATGAGGCTACATAGTATTTTGGAAACAATAGTGTTCGATAGAGGATCGTAGTTCACCAGTTAGTTTTGGAGAAAATTGTAAAAAGCCTTAGGCACAAAATTAGATTTTAATACGACCTTTCACCCACGAATGGACAACCAATGTGAGAGCACCATTCAAATGCTCAAGGATATGTTGAGAGCAATTGTGCTTGACTTTGGAGTCTCATTGAATCATTATTTGCCTTTGGTCGAGTTTGCTTATAACAACAACAATCAAGCCACTATCAGAATGGCATTGTATAAAGCTTTTTATGGTCAAAGAAGTAGATCGCCTATTATATTGCTTGAAGTTGGAGAACAAAAACTCTTAAGGTCAAAGATGGTCTAAGAAGTTGAGCTAGGCATTTCCAACCTCAAGAGCTAAGCATCCATGTAATTCCAGAAAGGATGCTAACGGTTCAAAGTCACCAAAAATCCTACGTCGATAATAGGCGAAAACCTTTGGAATTTGAAGTCAACGATTATGTGTTTATAAAAATTTCTCCGACCAAAGCAATTAAAAGGTTCAAAAAGAAAGAGAAATTGAGTCCTAAATACACAGGCCCTTTGAGGTGCTAAAGCATATAGGCACAGTTGCTTATCCCTTGGCTTTACCACCTAATTTGTCTGATGTTCATCCAGTTTTCCTTGTATCCAAACTTAAGAGATATGTTCTTGATCCTTCGCATGTGATTCAGTATGATGAGGTCCAGTTAAAAAATGGACTTATTTATGAGGAGTAGTTTGTAGCCATATTAAATCGGCAAGTAAAATAGCTTCGCTTCAAGGACATTCCTATCGTAAAAGTATTGTGGCAAAGTCATTCGGTTGAGGAAGCAACATGGGAACTTGAAGAGGAAAGGCGAGCAAAATATCCCCATCTTTTTGAGGTTTAAAAATATGTTTTAGTTTGTGATATGTGATTTAAATTCGGGGATGAATGTTTATAAGGAGGGGAGAATGTAACACCCTCGATTTTGATAAGAACTATGTGGTATGAACTAAGCCAATTAAGGAATTTGATTGAATGTTTTATGTATGTGTTTAAAGATTTGAGAATATACCTAAGTGTATGAAGAATGATTTTGAAACTTATTATGTCTTTGAGGACCTTTGATGATATGTTGAATATGTTAAGTGTATGAAGCCTATGCTATGACACGTAGGCAATTTCTACATTAATAATTGATGAATCTTAAAGTTTGAAGCTAAATTCAACTTTGATATGGTATTTGAGGATACATGTATGAGAACTAGGAGTTGTAATAATTGTTTAAGGCATGATTTAAACAGGGAATGATTTTTAGGTGTTAAAATTTAGATTTTTGGAAGTTAGAGTGTTGAAAATGTTCATATAGGGAAAAATGTATCGATACATTATTGGCAAGAAGAACAACATGAGGCAATCTGGGAATTTTTTATCAATACATTCAAGAATGTATCAATAGATTTGAACTAGGATGAACATCAATCAGTACATTGTCCAAATGTATCAATAGATTCATAGTAGGGGACATTTTGTGGGCAAAGTATTAATAGATTTCCAAATCTATCAATAGATTTCAGGCAGAGAGCATTTTGTTTCAAATCTATCAATACATTGCCTCGTGTATCGATAGATTTGAGGGGAATTCATGCAAATGTATCGATGTGTTTACAAATGTATCAATACATCCCTAGATATTTGACAAAAATGAAAAGGGCCTAAGGCATTTCGCCCATTTTAAAACAAAAGCAAAACTCTTCCCCTTCTCTACCCACTGAAAACCCTTAGCCTTAACTTGATTTTGGGGCTTGATTAAGGTTGATTAGAGCTTGGGAAACCACTTTAAAGGTAAGATTAAGCATTTTACTGATTGATTTTTTATATAATCAGTTTATAACATTGAAACCCATTTCTTCCAACTTTGGGTATTCTGCCCACTTGATTTTGTTGGAGATTTGGAGTTTAGATTTGGGCAACCCAGCATCCAAGTTGAGGATTTAAGCTTTTTGAACTTAAGATTTGAAACTTCGGTTTTATAACTATAAGTAGTTGGAATAAAGCCTATTTTAAAATGTTGGAAACTTTTGAAAGCTGGGAATTAATTATTATTTTGATTTGCTCAAGGGCAAAATAAAGCTACTAACGCATTTGTGAGCTAGAAAAGAATTGACGGCTAGAAGTTGAGCTTGGTTATGAAAAGTGCCTTCGACTGTCATTGTAAGTGGGAATGCATGTAATGCATCAAGCATTGAATAATGCACTGGCATGGAACGTGAAGGTTCTATATATAATATGCAAATGCCTGGATGGATGTGCCTAGGTTAATAAATTATATTTGTTATATATGATGTGCATGTGTGCCTTAGTGTAAGCCACATAGTAGCATATGTTTGACCCTTGACTAGGAGGTCTAGTGAATATGATGAATATCTAGGAGTAGTTTACTCAAAACAATTAACCTCCCACAGAATTTTGTGTATTTGATGCCTTGGAGAATTAAGGACACTTAAATATGATATTGAGCTAATTAATATCTGAAGCTCACTAAGTGTGATCTATAATGTGAATAGTATATATGTGATATCAAAGGCATGTTGGCCTTATTTGTAGATTTGTATTTTGTTTGATGATGAAAATTTCAGACGTTGATTTGACTTGAGGTTAAGTAGAGTCCTCATCCCTTCGACTACATTTTGTGCCTACGAGGATGGTGGTTAGCAGGGATGACGGTTTATGTCTGGCTTGTGATTCTCGCCTATAGTTTTTTGCTGCCATCCGTTGAGCATCTCTAGATGATGACTTTGATTCTCTGCTAGTTGCTTCAGCACTGAGTGTGATTTGTTTTCTACCGAATGTTTCAACTTCGAGCGAGATCTGACTCTTCGTTGGTTGCTTCGGCATCGTGCATGATTTAATTCTCCATTGGTGGCTTTAGCCTTGAGTGTTATTTGTCTCCACCAATTGGCCACCGTACATGATTTAATTATGTCCAAGGAAGACCACTCTACGATTGTGATTTGAACGACGAGTGTTATGACATAGCCTTAAGTAAGTAGAGATAAGTGAAATTTAAAATGATGTTTTGGCAACTATGGTGTGCCTATAGGAATTAACTCTATAATAGCTTCTAGGGTAAGCCTAATTTGTTGTGCACTATCTATGGAGACATAGTACCACATATGTCATTAGTGAGAATTGTTGACTACTCATCAACGATGAATGATATGCCCCTAATGTTGGAGGTGTTTGTTAGAACACTTTGTTTACATTGGTAATGCAATACGTTTACATATGTATATGTTTATTGACACTAATATATTTAATTTATCTGCACCTCTCACTGAGTATTAGATGACTCACCCATTTCTTGTACCATGTGTAAATAAATAAGCCACTAGGTAGTGCGTGGTAAGTGTTGTCCTTTGACAGACTAATTTTGGCATTTGATAGGTCTTTGTTATGATATCTCTACTCCATTGAGTCCGATTTTGGGTCCTTCCACTTTTGTTTAGCCTTTGGTTTATGTAGGCAACAAACTGCTAATGGTTTGACGAAAGGTTCTATGAGACGAACTGCCTTGTTACCCAAAATATGGCTTATGTATATGTTTAAGTGTTATGTACAATTATGAGGCAATGGGCAAAGTATATGTATTTGAATTTACATTATATTATGAAAATATTTGGTATGGAAACCCTTGGCTATATGATATATGATCTATTTTGATTCAAATTTCGAAGGCTTGCTCGAGTCTAGTGGGTTTTGCCTACTAGGCTCGTTCGCCAGTCACAACTCCTCAATTTGGGTCGTGATAGTATATCATTTCCTATGAGCATTATGTCATCAACATAGAGCACTAAGAAAATTATGACACTCCCACTAGCCTTTTTATAGACACATGTTTCATCCTTAATCTTGATGAAGTCAAACCCTTTTATAGCTTCATTAAAATAGATGTTCCAACTCTGAGTAGCTTGCTTGAGCTTGCACACCTTATTAGCATTATCATTAGATGTAAAACCATTAGGTTGTGTCATGCACACTTCCTCTTGCAAATTCTCATTAAGGAATGTCCTTTTCACATCCATTTTCCATATTTCAAAGTCATGGTATGCACAATTGCAAGCAAAATCGTAATGGATTTAAGCATAGCAACCGATGAAAGGTTTCCTTAAAGTCAATTTCTTGTCTTTGTTTGTAACCTTTTGTTACAGTCTAGCTTTAATGGTTTGCACCTTGCAATCTAAATCGGTTTTTCTCTTAAAGACCCAATTGAACCCGATGGGTTTTATCCCTTTAGATGGATCCACCAAAATCCATACTTGGTTGGTATCCATGGCACCCATTTCAAATTTCATGGCTTCTAGCCCATTTCTCAGAATTGATGTCCAACATTGCCTCCTTATAGGTTGTAGGCTCATCATTTATGGGTAATATGTCCCTTTCCAGGAGAAATCCATATCTCTCTGGAGCTTGACATATCCTACTAGACTTTTTGAGTGGTTGTGCCTCTTGAGATTGTGGTTGTACATCATATGTCACAATCTCAGGCTCATGTTCCAATAGAATGCCAATTTATAGTTTTTCAAGTACAACTTTACTCCCATTAGCCCCTTTAATTAAGAACTCTTTCTTAAGGAAAACGGCATATCTTGAGACAAACACCTTTTGCTCAATGGGATTATAGAAGTAATATCTGTGTTTTTTTTAGGATATTCCACAAATTTACATTTGTCTGATCTCCCTCCTAACTTATTAGACATTGTACGCTATAGATAAGCATTACATCCCTAAATCCTAACATAATACAAGTTAGGCCTTTTACTACTCCATATCTCATATGGTGTCTTATCAAATGATTTGGTAGGAACTTGGTTCTATATGCGGGTAATAGTTTCTAGGGCATATCCCAAAAAGAAATAGAAAGATCTGCAAGACTCATCAATAATCGAACCATGTCAAATTTTGAAATCCCACCCTAATGCACAATTTCTAAGTTAGAAAACTTTTAGATGAGCAAGATAAAATCTGTTTTGAACACTTGAAACTTAGTTTTATACTTAGAACATTTCATGTTTTACTGTTTTGAGCTTATATACAAACTTTGGTTTGAAAAGAAGTCCAATTGGACAAGATTCTAAGTGTAGTTCGCTTATTGGAAAAAAAATATTGATACTTGATCTTTATGTATCGATATATTTAGTGCAAAAGCTTTTAAAAAGGGGATTTGGAGAACATGTATCGATACATGTAGATTTAGATTTTTATGAACATATATCAATACATAGCCTAATATATCGATAGAATCTTTTTCTAAAACCAAATGTATCGATACATTTACCCGATATATGGATACATTACACCTATTTCAGAAAAATAAAAAGGGCAAAATGGTATTTTCAACCTTAAAACTATAAATACACCACATTTTCCACGGTTTTGCAACCCTTAGCTGTATTTTTGAAAGGTAACCCTCTTCCATAACTCTTTTAACTCATTTATGAGCAAAAATAGTTTCTTTTAATGTTTCCAAGCTTGGTTTTGAGATTTAATGATAAAAATGACATTTTTAAGCTTTGAAACCTTAACAGCTTGTCACGCTTGAGCATTTGGCTCATTGGTTGGTACATAATTCCCCTGCCTAAAGAGCAAGGTTCGAATCCCCCTCCCCTAATTATAAAAAAAAAAAACCTTAAAAGCTTGTCTTTTTTATTTTGAAAATTTAGTTTCTTGGCCCCAGAAATTTTGTTAGAGGATTAAAATTAAAGGTTTTATGGATTTTCAAGTCATCTAAGTTTATCTAAGGTGAAAGTAGAAAATTTATTAATTTTAGAATGGGTTTATTGAGTAAAAATAGACTTAGTCAAAAGTGAGTAACTTTGAAAGCTCTTAGAATGATTATTCTGAGGTTATTTGTCTAGAAATTTATTTCTATGATTTTTGTGTGATAGGAACAATCGAGAACTCCGAGGAAACCACTGGAGAAAGGTTGTGATTGAGTCTTCGATTGAGGTGAATGGATACATGATAACTCTATGATATAGAGTTATTTAAGCTTAATTTAATAGTAATTTGGCTTAGTTCTTGTAGTAATGTATAAAAATTAGTAGATTTTATTAAATTATTTTAAATTAGTTAGTTTAGGTGAGTCAAACTAATCTTAGTTAATTTTATGCTTAATTTGGTGTTAATGTGGATAAGATAGGTTGTTATTGATTTATTTATGCTATTGTAGGTGTTTGAAAGAAGAATTTTAGTAAAAGAAGGAGAGCAATTTCAAGGTGCAAACTTTTACTGCATATGTTTTGGTATTTTGATCATAACTCTACCTACAGAGCTCCAAATCCAGTGCATCCTTGACCATTGGAAAGATAAGAGAAAAATCTGAAACTTTCATGTTAACTACTTTACCCAGTTCAGCTTGTAAGATGGTCAAAAATCTTATTAAAATTGACACACTGTAGCAGTCCTAGAGCAATTACGATTTTTGTTAATTAATTGGGCAAGGCTGTGACTCACATAGTCTGGTGAGGAAATCCCAGCTGAAATTGACTTCTTTCTTCACCCAACTTGGCCTAACTTCAAAGCTTATAAAAATAACCTTTCAGAGGACTTAAAGAGAAAACGAAAAAAATACCAAATTAACAACTAATAGTCAAGCCACAGAGTCATTGAAGCTAAGAAGAATTTGCAGGATTCAAGGATATTTGGAGATCAAGAATACAATTCTTGAGTTTTTCTATATTTTTTTTTATTCTTTTATTTTCTTGGTTTTGTTTCTAATGTTTAGATTTTATTTGATGATAATGTGTGACTTGATGGGGAACTAAGTTTTTAATCTAAGATTATGATTGAACTCAATATGTAGTATGAATTATTTATCTCTCTTTTACTTATGTTTGATTACGTTAAGTTGTTAATTTTATTCTGTTCTTAATGCTTCTAGTTGACTGGCCAGCAATTAGATTTAATTGGAAACTTAGGTTAAACCTTGACGAAAGAGATTTAGGTAGACCTTGAATAGAATAACATATGATCAAATGCACTTAGTTGATTAGGTGGTTTGATTTGTATATAGGGTAGACATACACCTATAAGCTATACGTAGCCAAGATTAGAGCACAAACTTAATGAATCTTTCTTCAATTTAATTTGCATAGACATATAGTATATTAATTGAGAAAGGTATTTTTATGAGAAACTCGACAGAGACTTATAAATAATTTAGGACTCTAAGTTAGCAACTTAGTCCATTAAACCGAGTTAAGAGAGAGAGTTAATAATTAGATGAAGTATTGAGGGATATTATAATCTTAGGTCTGGTAGTTGATTGAAGTTTCAGTTTAGTAGTTTCAATTTTTCTTTTTAATAATTTTGAAATTTGGTTGTTTGAATAAATTTAAGGTGTGTTAATTTTAGTAGTTAATAGTAGGAATTAAAACAATTTTCCATGGGAACGATACTCTATTTATTACCATATTACTTGTTAAAGATATGTGCACTTGCGTGAGAAATCAACAACAATACACCACTTTCAAAACTATTTTGATATGTAAAGTTGAATGATGATTTAAGGTTTATTGAAGAATATGATTTTCTGCAAATATTTATGAAATGAAAAATGAGATTATGGATGTGAAAATCATTTTGAAAAGGGTTTTCAATCTATTACATATAAATATGTTATTATGTATTAGTTTTCAACAAGGGGGGACAAGCACCTTATTGTTTGCAACACTCGATTACTCTAGCCTTCGAACAAGTGTGGGTAAGAGAAATCTTTTATATTTTTGTATGAACATTATCATGTGAATGCTTGCTATGTTGAAGCATGGGATGCATGATGGATTGAATAATGTTTGATCCATCTAAGATTGCTATGTTTATGTATATGATGTATATTCCATACACTAAATGAGATGAATGAGGAAACATGATAAATGCCATGAGCTTATGTATATGATGCATGTTTCACATACTATATAAGATAATTGAGTAGTCATGAGGAATGCAATAAGGTGCATATATGTGGTAAAATTTCATATACCTTATGGGATGAGTAAGCATGTATGTGATGAACATTTTGCAAACCAAATACTATGAGTATGAGAACTCCATGAGGGCTATTGATTCCACTCTCACGGGGTGCAAGTGATGATTTCACTCCTATGATGCATCATAAACGCCCAAGGTGAAATGGGGATGTACATTGTTGACCCAAGGTTGATGGGGATAACACTATGACAATTTATGAGTTTAATGTTAATGGAATGATTATAATTGTTATGTTTTGATATATTGTATGCTAAGTTCATTTGAGCATTATTTATGATTTATACTCCATGCTCATATAAGAACATGCTCAGGGAATGATTTGAGCCTTAAAGATAGTCCCAAGAGATGAGGGAATTTGCGGAATGGCAAAAATGTTGAATTTTACCTCGAAAATTGGGTTTTATATTCAAAGTATTGACATATTCTAAACAGCATGCTTTAAGAGGCTTTCTATCTGGAATGTATTGATAAATTTTCAAAAGTATCGATACATCCAAAAAGGTATTGATAGATTCATTGTAGAAAGGTTGCTTGAGTGAATTTTGTTGAGAATTTTTAAGGTAAAAGAATTCCAAAGGTTTATACAAAGTTGATTTCCTTGCATTATTGCATGAATGATGTTTATTCAAAATGCTTCATGATTATTATAGAAATGAAGAAAGATTTATCAATATATTGCATGTTTATGAAACTCTTTTATTCCCTGGCTTGCTCCCTTCCCATACCTACTCACGGAGTCTTTATGACTCACACGTTAGTTTCATAATTTATTTTTGTTGCAAATCAGTGATAGTACTCTTGATAGCAGCTAGTCACTTAGACATGATCCGTTCATCTTTTGGTAGGTGATCTAGTAGCCCTTACAGCCTAGAGGTCGTGTCATGTTTCGTTGATGAGTCAGTCTTTATTTTGTTTATAACTAACTATTGCGTTGAAATGTTATGCCATTAAGTGGCAAGTTACTTTTACGTTACTATAAAAATATTATGAATGTTAGGCCATGGAAAGATAATTTATTTTCATGAGATTATGTGAATGTTATGAATGATGGCCTACGAGCCTATATGAGCATCGAGATGCCTTTACAATTACTATATTGAATAAATTGTATACACCTTTTATGTTGAGAAGTTCATAGTCGCGTACTTACGTTAATGCGTGGATATTTATATTTACATTTATTCATGTTTATATGTGATTGATGTTTGATTGGATGTTTATATTTACAAACTAAAAACGGGAGACCCATATATAAGTCCTTGTCTATTTAACCCCTATATATTTAAAAGATATGCCTAGTATTGTTGTAAGCCCATAATGTTGAGTCTTACAATATACGTTGTTCTTATCTAGGTGGGACATGCCATCTAGGACATGAGCTAATACTAGAGGCATGACAAAGCGCAAGGCTCCCATGGAGACTACTCATAGACCACGTATTCCTACTGCTAGAGGCCATGGTAGACATGGCAGGGTCACCAACTCAGGGAAGACATATACCCCAACTAGTTCACAAATAGAAAGACAAGGTCTCAAAGTTGGGGTGGAGGGACAAGCTCCCAAGGGTGTGGTGCCCCCAATGAGGGTAGTGATCTTAGAGGATTTAGCCAACAGCTTACAAGGAATCTTTCAGACTACGGAGTTACTAGCTTAGAAGATATTAGATAAAAGAAAATAGGGTGAGGGCCACCTTACTGTTCAAGCCTCCCTTGGGTCACAAAGCCATGATGACCATCAGCAATTTGGGATAGCCAAGGTTGCAACTATGGTTCTGCTATTAGAGTTTATGAGGTTGAAACCTCCACGGCTTTCTGGATCTGATGTGATAGAGGATGCGTAGGACTTTTTGGATGAAATATTGGTGATGTGTAATGCTTTGAGTTACACCAGCACTAAATCAATTTAGTTTGCCATCTTCCAACTTGAGAAGATAGCTTGACAATGGTATGAGATGTTGTGTAGTGATAAGGCACCCAATGTATAAGGTGGTAACGTTGCATGAGTTCACTAGTTACTTTAACGTAGTGAATTACGCTCAAAGGTTAGAGCTTAAAAATTGGAGGGTCGATTAGATAGACCTAGGCCAAAGAAGGCCAAGACTAAAGGTCGTCAAGGCCGTAGAGATACATCAAGTTGATAAGGCAAATGAGGAGGTTTTTAGGGATACCATCTGGGGAAATCTACTAAAGGAGAAGGAATTAACAGAGATCATAGAGCTATTCCACCACGGACAACGAGGTGTTAGATAAAATTTTCCTCTTTTTCCTCTATGTTCCATTTATGGTAAAAAACACAAAGAGTAGTGCATGAGGGATTCTACTTCATGTTATACTTGTAGACAATTTGGGCATTATGCTAAAAAGTCTCTTTTGAGCCATTCATCTCAAGAAGCTCCAAAGACTAGATTTGGTACACTAAGTACTGTTGGTTGTGGACAGGCCAGAGTTTATGCCTTGACTCCCCATGATGTAAAGACATCCAATGTAGTTGTTATAAGTATTCTACCTATTTGTTCTATTAATGCACGTCCATTGTATGACCTTGGTGCTATGCATTCTTTTATTTTCCCACACTTTGCATCTAGATTGGGTGTAGAGCGCTCTAAGAGCGAGCAAAATTTGGTAGTTACCACACCCTTGAGAGAGGTGTTCATGGCCAGTTATGAGTATAATGGTTACGTGGTCCTAGTTGATATAAAGACACTTTGGCAAATTTGTTATTGTTAGATATGTTGAAGTTTAACGTGATATTGGTTATGGACTAGTTATCACCCAATTATGCGAGCGTTAATTGCCTTTACAAGGTGGTACGTTTTAACTAACCAATAGATGAACCCTTTAGCATTTAAGGGGACCGTAGCACGATGTTGAGTAGCATAGTTTCAGCTTCGAATGCTATGAGGTTGATCGGTCATGGATGTCAGGGGTTCTTAGCTCTAGTTAAGGACACCCAAATGGTGGTGGGTGAGATTGTTAACGTGCTAGTTGTGAGAGATTTCCTTAATGCGTTTCTCGAGGAGTTGCTAGGTTTACCTCTAGATAGAGACATAGAGTTTTGCATTGACTTGGCATAGGGTACGAGTCTAATAACTATACCACTGTACTGGATGGCACTAGCAGAGCTTAAAGAGCTCAAGGATCAGCTATAAGACTTATTAAACAAAGGCTTCATTCATCCTAGCGTGTCACCATGGGGTGTACCGATGTTATTCGTGAAAAAGAAAGGTGGGTCAATGAGATTGTGAATATATTATAGGCAATTGAACAAAGCAACAGTGAAGAATAAATACCCTTTACCACGCATTGATGACTTGTTTGATCAGCTCCAAGGAGCATAATGCTTTTCCAAGATTGACTTGAGGTCAAGCTACCATTAGTTGAAGATTAGGCAAAAAGTTGTGCCTAAGACCACCTTTCATACTAGGTACGGGCATTATGAGTTTCTGGTGATGTCATTTGGGCCTAAGAATGACCCAACCACTTTTATGGACAATGATGAATCGAGTGTTCAAGCCATATTTGGATTAGTTTGAGGTAGTTTTTATTAATGATATATTAGTATACTTAAGGAGTAGAGATAAGCATAAGCAGCATTTGAAGATAGTGTTCCAAATTATGAGAAAGCACGTGTTGTGCGCCAAGTTCTCCAAGAGCGAGTTTTGGTTTGATAGTGCTAGCTTCATAGGCCACATAGTATATAAGAATGGTGTAATGGTGGACCCAAAGAAGATTGAGGTTGTGAAGAAATGGCTAAGGCTTACTTCTATCACTAAGATACGGAGTTTGCTAAGAATTACCAGATATTATAAGAGATTTGTTAAGGACTTCTCTAAGATCATAACTCCCATAACTAGGTTGACACAAAAGGGTGTTAAGTTTATATGGATAGACGCATGTGAGAAGAGCTTTGGGAAACTCAAGACATGTCTCACCACATCTCTAGTATTGAGTTTACCTTGTCGTTCAGGGGGTTACACCATTTATTACTATGCACATGAGTAAGACTTGGATGTGTGTTGATGTAACATGGCAAGGTGATTACGTAGGCAGCGAGACAGCTCAAGAGGCTTGAGCAAAATTACCCCATTCATGATTTAGAGATGACTACTATATTATTTACCCTAAAGAAATTGAGGCATTACTTATATGGTGAGACATGTGAGATATATAAAAATCTCAAAAGCCTTAAGTATATTTTTGAGTAGAGAGATCTCAACCTTAGGCAGCGTCAATGGTTGGAGTTTGTGCAACTTGTAAATTTTGTCACATGGACAATTAACTTGGTGAGGTTAATAAATACTTTTGTTGACTTAAAACCTCAATTCTGTCCTTAAAAAATTCATAAATAAAGGTCATAAAGGTTGTGTGAGAGATTTAGAATGAGATTTAGCCTTAAAAGAAACAATTTTCGCAAGTCTGGACTTTGGAAGTTGATCCCAATGCATCTATGGTCAATTTTGTGAAGTAAAAAGTAGGAGTCAAGAATTCTAGCCAAGGATTGACCATAGGCCCTCTATATTCGATCTAAGGAAGGAAAAATGCAGAAAGTGCCAACCTACTAGTCCATGATCGACTGTGGACCCTTTATAGTCGATCTTGTGAAGGAAAATCGAGCAAAAATGGACATTTTGATCCAAGAGCGACTATAAACCTTCTATGGAGCCAATCCTATGATAGGGAAATGGATAGAATATCAAACCTACTGGTCCAAGATCAACTATAGACTCACCATAGTTAAACTTAAGTTGCCTAGTCAGCTTAAAATGGGTTTAAAAGCTTTGGAACCAAAACTTACTTCATTTCTCAGATTTTCCTTTGTTCTCTCACCCATTGTCTCTCAAATTTCCTACCTTTCAAAACCTTCAAACTCCATCAACAAATCTTGGATTCTAAGGGTTAGAGGTAAGGATTTTCACTCCCAAAAAGTGTTATTTTGATGGATTCTGTGTCTCTCTCTAAAAGCTAGCAATTTTTTTAGGTTCTTAATATTTGGCTAGATCTTTTCGCTAGAAGCTCACTATCACGACCCAATTTTTCGGGCCATGACCAGTGCATGAGCTCAATAAGCATAGCTCACTAAGCCCAAGCAAGCCTATCCATTTACCTTTGCTTAACAAATTTATCATATCATGCAGACACGCACACACCTTTTCCCGGGTGTGAACATAGCCAAAACACAATGGCATTATCGATAATAATATACATGCACTATACCAGTTATGTATTTAGCAATTTACATTTTATACACATATTCGCATTGTTAGATTGTATTCACAATACAAAAGGACCCATGACTTCTAGCGGAGACATTTACAATAAAAAGGATTACTATTGAATGTCAGACACATACCCAGGAGATGCACTACGAGGACTCCTCGATCTAGGGTCCAACAGTCACTTGATCTGAAAACATGAATTTTTATAAAATGTGAGTACAATACTGAGTGAGTGAATATTAGAAGGGAACAAGCATACCATAAGGAATGTTTATCGAAATCATGATGCATTCATTTTCTCAAAACCATGCAATTGTTTAAGCTCCTTTAAACCCCTCATGTAAACCCCACATGAGTAAATCACTTTACAAAAATC
>NC_030859.1:8743991-8786415 GCF_000208745.1 Theobroma cacao | reverse complement strand
AACAAAGAGGGACATACACCTTAGTGTTTGTAGCACTCAATTACTTCGATCTTCAGACTAGTGTGGGTACGAGAAATTATTTTTATTTATGTATGAACATTATGATGTAAATGCTTGTTATGTTTAAGCACGGGATGCATGATGGATTACATAAAGTTTTGTTCCATCTAAGATTGATGCATTTATGTACATGATATATATTCCATATGCTACATGAGATGAATGAGGAAGCATGATAAATGCCATGAGATTATGTATATAATGTATGTTTCACATTACTACATGAGACAATTGAGTAAGAATAAGGAATGCCATGAGGTGCGTATATGTTGTAAAATTTCATATACCTTATGAGATGAGTAAGCATGTATGTGATGGATATTCCACATCCCAAATGCTATAACTATGAGAACTCAATGAGTGTGATCGATTCGACTTTCACGGGGTGCAAGTGATGATTTTACTCCTATGATACATCATGAACACCTAAGGTGCAATGGAGATTTACATTGCTCGCCCAAGGTTAATGAGGATCAAGCCATCACAATCTATGAGTTTAATGTTAATGGAATGATTATAATTGTTATGTTTTTGATATGTTGTATGCTAAGTTCATTTGAGCATTGTTTATGATTTATACTCCATGTCCATAGGAGAACATGCTTGGGAAATGCTTTGAGCCTTAGGGATAGTCTCAAGAGATAAATGAACTTACAGAATGGCAAAAATGCTAAATTTTACCTAAAAAATTGGGTTTTATGCTCAAAGTATTGATACATATGGAACATGTATCTATACATTCTAAACAAAATGCTTCAAGAAGCTTTTTGTGTGAAATGTATCAATAGATTCTCGAAAGTATCGATATATTTTGAGAATGTATTGATAGATTCATTGTAGAAAGGTTGCTTGAGTGAATTTTGTTGAGAATTTTTAAGGTAAAAGAATTCCAAAGGTTTATACTAAGTTGATTTCCATGCATTATTGTATGAATGATGTTGATTCAAAATGGTTCATGATTATTTTAGAAATGAAGAAAGATTTATCACGTATACGTGTTTAATATTGCATGTTTATGAAACACTCTTATCTCTTGGCTTGTCCCATTCCCATATCCACTCTTAGAGTCTTTGTGACTCACGTTATTTTTCCATTTATTTTGTTACAGATCAATGATAGCACTCTTTTGCTAGCAACTAGTGTCACAAAGATGTGATCCATTCCTTTTTTGGTAGGTGATCTAGCAGCCCTAGTAGGCTAGAGGTCATGTTATGTTCCACTGACGAGTTCGTATTTATTTTGTTTTTAAATAACTGTTGCAGTAGAAGGTTACTGCATTAAGTGGAATGAAAGTTACTTTTATGTTACTATAAAAATATTATGATTGGTTGGCCATGGAATGAAAGTTTATTTTCATGAGATTATGTGTATGTTATGAATGATGGCCTACGAGCCTATATGAGCATCTGGGATGCCTGTACAGTTTCTATATTGAATGTATTGGGTACATATTATATGAATAAAGTGTGCACACCTTTTATTTTGAGAAGTCCATAATCGTGTACTTACATTTATACATGGATGTTTATATTTACATTTATTTATGCATATATGTGATTGAAGATTGATTGAGGTTGAGAGGCTTGCTTGGGCCTAACGGGCTATACCCATCTAGGTCAATGCGCCGATCATGATCCCTCCAAAATATGGGATGTGACACCAACAATGTTCAATTCATTCTTTCACACACCCCATTATGCTGAAGAGTCCTAAGAGAAGTCCATTGTGTAAGAATCCCATTCTTTTTTAGATAATCTTGAAACTCTTAGCTAAGATATCCTCTTCCTTGATCAGATATAAGAGTGAGAATGCTCTTCCCAATTTGTTTCTTAACCTCTACTCTGTATTCTTTGAACTTTTTAAAGGATTCATATGTATATCTCATCAAATACACATAACCATAATAAGAATGGTCATCTGTGAAAGTGATGAAGTAGGAGTATCCTCTTCTAGCACTAGTATTCATAGGACAACATACATTCGAATGTACAAGTCCTAGCAACACCCTAACTCGTTCACCCTTTTTGGTGAAAGGCGACTTGGCCATCTTTCCTAGGAGACAACACTCACAAATTCCATGAAATTCATAATTAAATGGATCGATATAACTTTGTTTGTGTAACTTAGTTGAATGAGTCTCATTGATATGTCAAAGCCTACAATGCCATATGTAAAATAGTCTTGGATCATCTTTCTTTGCCTTCTTGACCTTCGTATTGAGTATGGGTATATTAAGATCAAGGATATAGAGACTATTTGAATGTGTACCTGCACCATAGTGCATTTCTCCCTTGGACAAAGAACAACAATTGCCCTTAATGTTAAATTCAAAATCATCATATAATGCCAAGTATGACACAAATATGATGTTTTGAGATATGGAAGGGACATAGTACCAGTCTCTTAATTCCAAGATCAACCCAGAAAGTAAAGATATGGTAATTGTCCCTACAACCAATGCAGCAATTTTTGCTCCATTTCCTACTCTTAGGACCATTACTCCTTTCGTTAATCCTCTACTTGTTTCCAGCGTCATTTTGTCACTACATAGGTGTGACCCACATCTAGTATCTAATGCCCATGATGACGGATCAATGGTAGATAGATTGACCGCAATCATGTACATGGTCAAAGGTGAAGCTTCTAGAACCTTCTCATTATTGGACCTTGTCAATAAGGCAAAGATATCTTCCTTTATCACATATGATCTTAATAGATGTTTGAGAACATTTCTCAACTTGATATACCAATCCAAACATTTTGGCTTGGATTTCATAATGGCATCATATATGCCTTGCAAAGTGATGTGTATTCCCATTCTATCAACTTAGACATTTAAAGAGCATATATAAGTATTCACATATTACAATCAATTTAGATGAGATAGTTAATTTTAAATTGATTGCTCCCACTATTTTCTTCAAGATGATAAGTGTCACGACCCAAATTCTGGGCCATGACTAGCGCATGAGCCTAATGGACGTAGTCCATTAAGCCCAAGCAAGCCTATTAAATAACCTTTTCACCATTCCATTAAAAGTTACTAAGCTTCATTCCATAACTTTGAATCAAAATAATACTAAACATTGCCAACTCATAGTGGCATACCGATCAAGTGTACATATATTGTCCAGACATAATTTAATAATTTACATCTCATGTACATAGTTACAACAAAAATAACTCTGGGCTTCCAGCGGAGTGACCACAGTGTAGGGGCAGCTACTGAATGCCATTGATACCTACCAAAGATACAAATCTACAAGGTCACCTCGACCTAGCTACCGGCTGCCTCTTGATCTGAAAACATGAAGTTGAAAACGGTGAGTATAAACCCAGTGAGTGAACAAGAAGGGAACAAGCAAACAATAAGGAATGTTTAACGAAATCATGATGCATTCGTTTTTTTTTTCAAAACAATGCAATTTATTCTAGTTCTTATTAAAACCCCTCATGAGTAATTCACTTTATGAAAAGGGTACATGCTCAACAAAGGATCTGGAGAATGAAAACTTTAATAGCATTCATGCGAATCTAATCAAATAAACGACGAGTCCTCGTTGTAGCGACGTTCAACTCTCATTATTAGCAGGACAAGGGTTTCCTCAACTGCCCGAGGGTTTCTCTTTAAACCTCCTCATTTCAAACTTAATTCATTAATTCCTTAACCATGGAAGTTCATGCTTAATTATGGTATCAAAGAAGGGGAAAATGGGACAACAACCGAACAAGGTAAGAAGCAAAACAGAAAGTTTTTCGTTGCAGCGAGATTCATTCTCGCTGCAGCGAAAAGCTACAGTAACATTCTTGCTACAACGAGATTCCGGCCAGCACCACCCCTCCAAACCCGAGAGTTTTTCACTGCAGCGAGAAACAGGGCACCAGCAAAAATTTCCCCATTCCCTCAAGCAAAGGCCACCCTGTTCACATGACCAACACAACATGAAACTCATATAATTTCCCAAAGTTTAACATGTCAAATTTCACATACATTTCAACCATATACATATTCATGAACTTTCTATAACACGCATATCTATACATGTATATATATATATATATATTCATCATCATGCACACTTTCCCATCATCATCAGCCCATGTGCACTCCCCATTAGCACATGGTTGGGTCATCATCGGCTTATGCGCACTCCCACTCGCACATAGTCGGGCCATCATTGGCTTATGCGCACTTCTACTCGCACATAGTCGGGTCATCATCGACTTATGCACACTCCTACTCGCACATAGTTGGGTCCACATCAACATACAAAGAAGCACCCAATGCATATGATGCATATTATCATATTGTGATAACACATAAACCATTGTATAGCACATTTTCACAAGATAAAAACACTTCACCAAACGCTTGTTCTCAAGGTACATTTTTAAAGGAAAACTGGATGAAATCATTCAAGTATATTGTGCAAATAAGTTTACATTCCCAAAACAATTTTGAAATGCAAGTCCACTCACGGGTATTTGTTGAGCCTTTTATCGACTCTACCTCTCTAATTGTCCAAATGGGGAGATGGGGCTTCGTTGGAACCTATTATCACATTAGCATCACCATTGATTCAAGCCACATACTTATAAATTCTAAAAGCTTTCTCTTAGCTAGCTTTCAATGGCCATTTAAATGGCTATCTATTCTCACTACCCTTATCACTCTAAAATGAATGAACAACCCTAAATACCAATTCACCCTTAAATCTAAACACTAATCATTCTCAACACCAAAACTCAATTCTAGTGTACTACTCACCTTGGTAGCTTGTATTTGAAATTCTTTCCAAAGCTTTCAAGCTATTTTTTTGAAGCTTCCTCTTTCTCTCTCTAAAACACCTAACTAGTGAGAGAAAGTATGGAAATAAGATTTTTTTCAAGGGTTTTAAGGAGGGGGAGTGGAAGAGCACAAGGATTTATGGAAAGGGTGCACCAAAAGCATGAAATATGGAGCTATTTGAGGAAGGTTGTGGAGCTTTCCTATCAAGCTTTCATGGGGGATGGAAGCAACGTGAGATGAGAGGAAGAAGAAGAAGAAAACCTGCTGAAGAATGTAGAAACTGCTAGAAGAACAAGATATTTATAGCCCACGCTTATCCACTTCACTTAAATTACGAAAATACCCCTCCACAAATTAGCTTGTCCTCTTCCAATCTTTTATGCAATCTTTTACTCTTTTGACACCAGGACAAGATCCATAATGGTCTAGAAATGCTCGGGTTCATGAAAACTTAAAAATTTTGACCCAATGTGAAAAATGACCATTTTGCCCCTACCATGAAAATCATCATCATTTTCCTTTCCTTCGTCATTTTACCCATATTTTCATTATTCATTCATGCCTTAGGCCTACTTAAGCCTTAATATTGTTTAAAATCTTACTTTTATGGACTTACTAAGGAAATGACGAACTTACCCCTAATCAGGGATATCACGTCTACTTCTATCTACGAGTCTATAAAGGTCAAGGTCTTGCAATAACCCTCCATATCACCTTGAGAGATCTCAGCGAGGATTCTCTTAGTAAACTAGGATCCTTATCCATTCTAATCATGACCTTGAGTATGCTCAATAAACCATGATAAGTGGATTAGGTAGATAACTGAGCTTAACAATTGTATCTCTATACAACTCCTAGATCAACTAGGTGACAACACATTGCCTAAACATATCATATATGTTTCACCTAGCCACTGCCTCTATTTTCTATAATAATCAAGTTTCCAAGCATCTAGATTTTATGAAACTAGTTGAGTGAGACCCACCAATAGCTCAAACATACTCGAGTAAAAGTGTGACCTTGAGTGTGCTCAACAAGTCTTTAAATAAAAGAACAGTCAGGTTATTTTGCTATCTGGTGGAAGGTAACTTAATCATGCTAGCATGTGACTCAATATTTATCGAGGGATTTCATTATTTATTTTTATTGAAGTCTTATCTTGGCATGCATAGCATTTATTTATTGTATAACATAAATCTATCACATGCATACTACTTTGGCTAATTATGGACTTTATCTATACTAATTTCCTTGAGCCATCAAAGGAAATTAACTTGGTCAAACCTAAGGGATAACAAACAACATCTTGTAGTCTTTCCTCTCTCTTATCTTCATGGCGTTTTTGTATTTTCATCTTCGAATTGTAAAATAACTCCTAAACTAATCCGAATTCTATACTTAGATGTAAGTATTAAATTTTAGTGAAGAAACCTTGTGGTATATCCGAAGAGAGTTAAGTGAGGAGAGAATTTTACAATTCTAGAAAATCGAGAGAAAGGTAGGATGCACAGACCTTTTTCAATAAATAAATACCATGATAAAATTTACATTCAATCATAGCACAATCATATTGGGCCTAAGTCCATAATCATCCACATACATCCATCAACATGAACATATAAATATTTAAAAAACTTGTCTCATTCAAATTGTTAATCATATGAAGTATTCGAGATTAGCAATTTTCCAACATTTATATTTTGTTAATTTCAAATTTTCATGTTTGCAATTTTAATACTAACTTTGGAGAGTTTTACTAATCAATATTAGTAACTCATTGACTCCTAATCTTATTAGTATAAAATTAAAATTTTGTTACAAATTAAAATAATTTTATTTTGTGTTCCTAAACATTTGGTAACTATCTTATTAATCTCATTTAATTAAAGATTGAATGTCTATTATTACCTAATCTCGTTAGAAAATATCTTAGACAATTTAATCTTTAAATTTTTTATGTCAAATCTAAATCAATTCCATGACAATGTCCAGCTACAGGCAACAGCAAACATGTCCTGATTTTATGGCATTATGGTGGCTTATTTTTAGGAATTTAATTCCCAATTAAATTTATCTTGATAGCCAACTTTTGGAACAATTTCAAAATAATTTTTGTAGGATTTCAAGAACTGATTTGTCTGTTTAAAATATTCAAAAACTGTTACCCGTAACTGTAGGTGGCTACAACGGTTTTGACTCTTTTTTGAAGTTTTTTGGTGACATAAAATTAGGAATTTAATTCCTAATTAAACTCATCTTGACAGCCAACTTATGAAAGAATTCCATAATAAGTTTTGCAAGATTTTAGGAAACCTTTTTGGCTATCTAAAACACTCTAAACCATGACTATATAGCTACAGAAGTAGTAATGATTTTGCCCACCTTTTTAGTTTCATGGTGGCTCAATTTTAGGGATTTAATTCCTTAAAATTTTTGTCAACAATTTACATAATTTATGAAACTATTTCCATAACAAAATACTCAGGCAATTGTTGCAACTAATTGCACAAATTAAAGTATATTCTTGGTTGCCAAGCTAACCAAAATCATGACTGAGACTACAACAGGTAATAGCGATTTCAACTATGTTTTGGTGGCTTTTCCATCACCATCAGCTATTGATCATGAACCTTTCTTGGAACACTTCCAACGTATATTGATTCCTTAAATTTCCATTGTTTTAGAAGACCTTTAAACCTCATTCTTATGGCTGAAAATGAACCAATACCATGGCTGGACAAAATCAGATTCTATCATTTAAATCACACCATAATGTCGTGAGATTGAATCTTTATTTGCTAAATTAATTTTACATCTCATGCACTTGTTAATATGCAATATTTTGACATTAAAATGAGATTAATATTATGATAAATAAGGTATAAAATTTACAATTAAATCTGTCCAGAAATCAAAATAACTAGAATAAATTGTAAAACTCAATTGGCAATGGAATTGATTGATGGCTTAATTCCATTAACTAAGATTGGCATCTAGCAATGCATCATGGCCACCCAACTGTTAGAAGGGTCAAAGGATTCTTTGACAACCTTTCAGTGTACAGTCTTATAATGTAATTCCTTCTCTTATCATATATCCTAAAGATGATAAAAGTGTGGTGCAATATCTACTTTTATTGACCTTTATATTTGTTCCTACAATTTGATCATTAGCTTTATAGAGACTTATGAAACTCAGTTCATAATCTCCTAATCACCTTGGCCAAGGATTTGATTAAGCTAATATCAACCAAAAACTAATGAGATATTTCCCCTTGAATCACTTGGGGTGATGATTCCTATCTTGACCACTCATTTGCCTTTATAAGCTTCATACTATACCCAAAAGTATCCTATGTTTGGCATCCTTGGTTAGGCATCCGTAAGGATGAAATCAAAGCATAACACTCCACATTTAAGACAACATGGTGTCTCAAGTCCAAAGAGTAGTTACACGACTGACACATAAGAAACATTGTATAGACACTAGAGTGAAATACAAAATGCACTTCTCATGTAAGGTTATGTTCAGTGAATTTGCTCATCTATGGCAAGCACTCATATGCTAGTTTCAAGTATCTCTATACTTCAACTTATGAGAGAAGTTGGTTACTTCACAAGAAACATAGCATGTGCCGATCTCTGAGCATTATTGATGCCCCGTCTCAATAATACAATGATTAAGAACTTTCAAGAACAATACTTTGATGCATAACGATATCAAAATTGTATTATAAAACAATTCCTTTGTAAAGCATATATAGTTCCATGAACTTTATGTACATAAGTATAAATAATAATTAAATCACAAACTTATAAATAAAAAACTTCCTCAATGTTATTATGAATAACAAAATATCATACATAAATATCTCAAAAATGTAATTTCTATGCAACCACAAATTAGCTAAGGCTCATACTAACATATTAGTTATGTTTGAACAACATTTAATCTATGAATGAGAAGGTTAGGACAGATTGAACGTATTTGCCATTCTTACACGGAACGTCCAGTGCATATGACAAGGGAGCCTGGACAAAGTTAATTCAGTTAGATAAAGTTGTTTGTACAACTTTCAATGCAGGACTCTTTGCTTAGGACAGTCGTATTGAGTTTTTGATAAGGTCTCAAACAACTTTATTGAGATTTCCGAGCATCCCTAAATTCGGCAAATAGGGGCCTTCGGGTTTTCTTTTTCTATATGCTACTTTTTATTTTACTACACCATATTGTAATCATAGAGTCCGTGGTGGTTCAAGCTATCGTATTGAGTAATAAAATTATTAATTTTTTTAAAAAAATAATATTTATAGTGAAATTAAAAAAGTATTTGAAATTTAATAAAAAATTGACTCATGTCCATTTCGTTATTTAGAGAAATAAATAATTAATGCAATACATTAACCTAATTACTTAAATCGAGATTTTTAATTTTAAATTCAATTATGCAGCTAAAAAATACAGAACAGATATAAAGAAAAGATAACCCATACAATTATTCCTATCTGAAAATAGAACAAACCGACAAAGGTATTTTATTGATGAAATTAAGATTACATCGAGCACACCAAATATGAAACAAGTAGTAAACAATTAGAAAAATACATCACTCAAAGTAGTGCAGGACAGGAAAAAAGAAAAATACATCACTCAAAGTAGTGCACGACAGGAAAAACTAAAGAAAACGATAGTAGCGTACGTGGATGCAAAGCAAAGCATCCCTTTCTAAGCAAGTCGAAGCCCACTCAGGAGGCATTGGTACCCCTCTCATATACTTTTTTTCCATGTAGTTTCAACTTGCGGAGGCGAGGACAGCATGCAGCAACCTTTTCAACATCAAGCGTACTGTTGAAGGTTATCGTTTTTGGCTCTATCATCAGGGAGCGAAGGTGATTAAATGTAACAGTTCCGGATTCGAAAATCTCCTAGAATGATCCTAAAGAGGCCTCATCCTCTATAACGATCACCAATTTTCTGAGATTTGTCAATGTGATGAGATCTTTTACATCTGCATGGCGTGAAGGGAAGTTAAATAGTGTCTGCAGGTTGCCAAGATTGGCAAATCGCAGTTTTTTTGTCTCACGGCCACAGTTAGGAGGGAGATACAGATGCCTCAGTTGTTGCATCTTCCAGAACACATCGGGCATTCTTGATGTTGAATAACGACGATCAAGATACAGAGTCAACAAGCAGCTCAAGTCACCCATCGATGATGGAAGTTCTCCAATCCAGGCCGATGCTACATTTAAGAGTCTTAAATGGACTAGTTTTCCTATTTCGTCAGGTATCTGAAAACCCTTAACATTGTCAAGATCTAAGACTCGAAGCAACTTGAACTTATTGACCATGGATTCCATTAACTGCTGTTGTATTCCACTATGATCTTGTAAGGAGAAGCCTAATATAGACCTAACGAGGGGATACTGTTCATTTTCCATTCCAATACGCCCACTAAAGTTCCTCAAATTAACCGAAACTCTGCGAGTTCTACCAGCTAGCTTCATCTTGGTTGTGAGGCATTGAAAAAAATCGTTGTGCTTATTTTTATCATTAAGGTTTACAACATCAAAAATGTCTTCCCCTTGAGCCCTCGACAAACAAAGATCTCGCATCAGATCGTGCATGCGACAAGTCTTAATCCTCCCTGTTGAACTTCTTTTTTCTACTTGAACCATGTACCTTTGAGCCATTTCATCTAAGTAACGATAAGCAACGTCCTCCATTGTCTCTTCCCCTTCAAAACCGGAAACAGGTGGTATCATACCCTCCGCTACCCACAAGTTAGTCAATTTCTTTACAGATATCACAAAATCCTCTGGGAATATGCCTAGATAAAGGAACAATGGTTTCAGTCGTTGTGGCAAATCATCATAACTTAAAGCCAGCACTTCAAGAATTGAGAAGCTTTGGTCTTGGTGGTTCAAATATGATTTAATATTTTCGTGGACTTTATCCCACTCATCAAATGTCTGCTTTGTGGACAAAAGACCCCCAAGCACAATGATGGCTAATGGCAAACCCTTACAATGTTTCACCATCTCCTTCCCTAACTTTTCCAAATCATAATCGTTTCTCGCAGCTGCAAGGACATGTTTAAATTAAAATAAGATATTTTTAAAAATAACCCTTAAAGATAAAATATTTTTAAAAATAGTCCTTTTTATAATTTTAACTATTTTTAACTAAATTGGACAAAATTACCCTTAATGAAATTACACGCTATGATGTTACACACCATGCACAAAAATATGTTACATGTCATTATTAGGTTGTTATACACATGTGCAAAAATATGTGACACGTCATGGTTAGGTTGTTACACATCATGTACAAAAACATGTGACACACCATATACAGAAACATGTGACACGCCATATACAGAAACATGTGACACGTAATGTACAAAAATATGTAATACGCCATGTACAAAAACATGTGACACGCCATGTACAAAAATATATGACATGCCATTGTTAGGTTGTTATACGCCATGTTGAAAAAAATTACTAGTGTTACACGCCATGTACAAAAACATGTTACACGTCATGGTTAAAAAATATTGTTGCACATCATGTATTAAAAAAAAATACTGTTGTTACACACAATGTTAAAAAAAAATAGTTTTGTTACACGCCATGTTGAAAAAATATTATTGTTACACGCTATATTCAAAAACATTTTGTTACACTTTAATTCCTAAAATGTTGTTGTTACTTACGAACCAAAACTTCCAATTCTCTCAACTCTCTTCATTTGTTTTTGTTTTTTTGACAATTTGACACCGATTAAAGTGTTTCAATCATATTTTCATAAATCAAAACATAAATTTTCTTATACAAAACACCTATTTCAACTAAAAATAAAATAAAAAATTCTTTTCAAAACTTAAGTTTATAAATTTCAAAATTTTGAGTTTATTGCTGTCTAGGTCCCGAATTGATTCAATTTAAAGCTATTTCAAACATCTATGATCATTTCTACCGTTTTAGTTTCACCCATAATACCTAAAAATCAAATTTTCCAAATAGCCTCACACCCAAGCATATCAAAATCATTGCTTGGTGTCTTAAAAGCGCAAGAAAAAAAAATCTGAAAATACGGGGAGAGAGAAATTAAAAGCATAACAAATGAATGCTGAAGAGAAAAATCGATAAAATTTGAAAAACTTGGATGGTGAGAGAGAGAAATCAAAAACACAAAATTGGGAGAAATTGTGATGAATGGTTTAATTTATTTGAAATAGTTTTAAGGACATTTTTATCAAGTCATGTCTAAATATGACTAAAAATAATTAAATTTATTTTGATAGTTATTTTTAAAATATCTTTATCAAAAAAGACTATTCCTCATAATTTCCTCAATTTTATAAAATTTAAAATTACTGTAAATGTGGCCAATAAGGTTTGTCTCAATAATAAGGAAGAGGTCTTGAAATTTGTAAATTCCAAGTTGAAGTCTCATGATATAACTCGAATTTATGCAACTTTACGTTAATTTTGTTGGTTAAACTTGTTTACTGGTTTCTTCTAATAGATATATGTTAAAAGGTTTTGATTATAATCGTAACTTTTATTTATTTATTTTTGAAATGATAATTGTAACTTTTATTGATACATGTAACTTAATTAAAACAATTTATGGTGTACTCATAAGTTGAAATGTTAGATTTTCTCATATAATAAAGTGTGGATTTACCTTATTTAATTTATTTTACCTGTTATATATATATATATATATACACACACACATTTAATGATTGTTGATGATGGAGCTGGGGAGAAATAAAGAGAAAAGTATGATGGAAGATGGAGGGATAGATGGAGTTCTAGGCCTAGAATAGATTGGAGTAATAAAGAGTGTTATTATTCTCATAAGATTGAACACATAAAACTTATTACAAGATGTTAAATAGAGGACATGAAAAATTCCATGAAAGCTAAAGGAAAGGAGAATGGGAAGAATTAAGTTGTGCCATCATCTGCCAATGAAGTTTTGATGGTGCAAGACAAAATAAAAATACAAAAATTGTATGCGTGCGGTTTTGGATTCTTCATGTTCCCAACATATATGCACAAGAAAACAATGGTTTTTGAAACTTGAGTTGTGTGAGAAACCAATTTACATGGCTAATGAAAGTGAAGAGAAAATTGAAGGCATTGCTTGTGGAAAGATTTGCTTGCATATGGTAGGGTCAAGATACTTGGGAATGTGAGGTAGGTTCCAAACTTTTCAATACATTTGATTTTTCTTGGAAAAGTTAAATAGTTTAGGTTATGGATATTCTGCTTTAAGTGGTGGTTGAAAATTGTAAAAGGTTTGATGATTGTTATGAAGGGAACAAAGAAGAATTCAAAAATTTTGTATGAGTTGATTGGAAGCGCAATTAAGGGAAATGGGTTGATATCTATCTTCATATTTTACTATTAATATGAATTTAATGAAGTAAGATATATTCTAATAATTTTTTTAACGGTGTCAAGAAAATTCTAACGATAAAAACATAGGATAGTTAACTATAATATTTTACACCTCATTGTGAAAATTTATTCCGCCTGAAATCACAAGATATATACTTTTTTTTGCTATTGCTATTAGAAGTTGTAAAAATTAGTGAGACGTAACTAAAGTTGGCATTTTAATAAAAGGTAACATTGGAAACGAAAAGTAAACATTATTTTCAAGTATCCTAAAATAGAAATTAGAAGTGAAAAAAGTAACAAATTAGAAGGAGATCAGTGTGTGAATGAAATAAGATGTGAGCAGGTTAGAGTAGAAGAGACCCAAAATATAACCCAAGTAAGAAGGTAGAAATTAAACTAGTTAACAATAAGAATGACAAAACATTTATAATAAACGAGTTACGAGTGAGATATGTCAGACCTTGATCATCCGGTAGCCGAGGGAGTGCAACTCTTTGAAATAACTCCCAGCTTCTTGCCTCATTTAGGCACCGTGGTTCATGTATATAACATCTCGGATCTGCGTGCCTGGCGACATCTTTGTTGCGACTGGTAAGTATTATTTTACTACCTGTGTCCTCGGTTGGGAACCCAGCACTCAAGATTTTCCAAGCATGCACGTGCCAAATGTCATCAAGCACCACCAAGCATTTCTTCTTCTGTAGTTCTTTAAAGACCATTTCGGCTATGTCGTCGTCCGTCATTTTCTCAATCTCCTCTCTCTGCTCCTTACTGGGGGGACTAAGCTTGAACAAAATTTGTTCCCAAGAACCCCTCTTTTCCCATTGTTGGGATACATTTATCCACACAAAGTGATCAAAACGTTGTCTAAGTTTCGCATGATTGTAGACCTTCTTAGCAAGGGTGGTCTTTCCTATACCGCCCATGCCACATACCGCGACAACCCGATGGTCCTTAAAGTTACCAGCTTGGCTAGCCTCCGCGGAGCCACCGGGGTGGTCTCCCACCAATTTTTTCACCAATAAATTTACATCTTCGTCAACTCCAACAGGATTTTCAGGAATGTGAGGATAATTCTTCCAGAGGCTTGAACTTCTCTTCGTCTTCCAGTCAATCGCAGAATTGGAGCCCTCTGGGATGGTTAATTCCCTTAAACCAAAGGTTTTCAAACTCTGTCTCAAGTCAGAAATCCGGACATTGATGTCCTCGAGCTTTGAACCAAGATTGTACTTCGATTTTGCTTGGTTCCAGATTGCAAATGTTTTACCAGCTTTCTTCTTGGATGCAACTTCGAGGGCAAGGCTTTCAACGATGTCTTCTATATCGTAAGCGAGAGTTCGGATCTCCGCCATCCAGTTTCTTATTCTCTCATCTTTGTCTTGCTTTGCATATGCATCTTTCAAGAACGCCTTCATCCACTGCAGCTGACTCTTTACGTGATCGAATTCTTGGCCAACACCTTGGAAGAATTTCACTCCTTCTATTAGGAAATAGCCAAGCCTCTCCAACGCGTAAGACATGATAAACTCCGTCATGGCACCTTTTCAAGGGAAGTGTGAGGAACGAAAGGAATTGTAATCTTTGCTTACTAATTAATTGTTTTTGGGAAAGTTAAATAGCGAGTGGTATCATATACTCTTGTCAGAACCTGTGTGACACTGTGCAAGGACTACTTAGTCATCAGCAATAACTTGCCAGGACTGCCAACAAAAGCAACGACTTCAAGGTTTTAAGTTTTTCATTGCGCAAGGATGACTTAGTCATCAGCAATAACGTGCGAGGACTGTCTTCAGCAAATGCAACAACTTCAATAACGCGTGAGGACTGCCATCAGCAAAAGCAACGACTTCAAGGATGTCAGCTTTCCATTGACCTAAAGAAAACTTATACAGAGATTGCTTATCACTTAATTTTTTTTTTTACAAAGTTAAAGAGTGAGTGGTATTTGCACACTCTTATCAGAACAATGTGACATTGAGCAAGGACAACGTAGGCATCAGCAATAACTTGCGAGGACTTAGCCATGAACAAAACAATGACGACTTCAGGGTTGTAAGCTTTTCATTGACCTAAAGAAGAACTATTCAGAGAGTATTTATTACTTAATTTTTTTCAACAAAGTTAAAGAGTGACGACACGCTAAGTTCGTAAAATAAAATAATTATTTTATAATAATAAAATTAAAAAAAAATAGAATAATTATTATGTAATTTGATTTATGGAATGGAATAGGATAAAAATTGTTATTATAATTTATTCTGATGTTTAGTTCGTAAGAATAGTTTCGGAATAGTTAAGGTATAAATGATAAAATGAAAAAATTACTTTTTATTATAATTTAGTTAACTAGACAAAAATTACTCATTATTATAATTTAATAATATTTTTTTTTTCAATTTCATTTTTTTTTCTCTCTTTGTATTTTCATTTTTGAATCTTTTATTAAAAATTTAAACATAAATAATTTATTATTAAACTATTAATATAATTTTTTATTTTGTTTTTTTCTCTATTTGTATTTTCATTTTTAATCTTTTATTAAAATTTTAAACATTAATAATTTATTATTGAATTATTAATATAATTTTTTATTTTAATTTCTTTTTACTTTTTCTTTATTTTCATTGACTATTTATAAATTGTAATTATTTTTAATAAATAGGGATATTTTTGTCCACTAAATTTTTGACTCTATTCCATAGTCATGGAATAACATGCGAGGACTAAGTCATCAGAAAAAGCAACGACAACTTCAAGGTTGTAAGCTTTCCATTAACTTAAAGAAGACTTATTCAGATATGTCCATAACATGAGCCAGACGACATTTGAGTCTGACTTCTTTGTATGTAAGTTCTAGCTATCCATGGACTTAATATTTACTATTAAAATAATACAAATACTTTAAATTCATATTTAATACTTTTAAATCTATTTTTTGAATATTAGATTTAAGTAAAGTACATATTTAAAACGTCTACATATACTTTAAAACGTCTTGGGGTCTTTACTAAAAACTAATACTAAAAACAATGATACATAAGGCAACATAGTGCCAACACATAAAAAAAACTAATCCGGAAACATATATATAATTTACTAGCCTAGGCACATTCATCTAGGGGCTTATACACATATAAATTATTCTTGTACCATGGCAATGCAGCATTCAATGCATTAAGCATCACATGCTTTTATTCAAATAATTAAATCCACTTACAGTGCCAGTCGAAGGCACTCTACTGTTGATTTCTCACGCAAGTGCATGTATTGCAAACAAGTAATATAGTGATGAAGTAGAGTATCGTTTCTATAGAGAATTATTTTAATTCTTATTTTCTAGTTACTAAAATTAACACACCCTAATCTTATCCAAACAATTAAATTTAAAATTAAAACTAACAAACTAAAAATAAAACTAATCTCAAATTTATTAGCAAATTTGTTTGAAGAATTTAATTAACTACCAGGTTTAAGATTATGATATTTCTCAACACCTCTGTCACGACCCAAACTCGAGAGCCATGACTGGTGCAAGAGCCCAACAGGCAAGCCCACCAAACCCAAGCAAACCTTAAAGTTCAAAATCATATAACACAAACGCCTAGGGATTTATAACCAAATATTCATTGCAACTTCATATATAATAAATTATACCTGGCTCATAATTCTTACAAATATTCAGAAAGCCATACGTTGGCCGTAACCTAGGGTTCATACATAATAACCCTCGAACAATTCATATGGCACATTGTGCTTGAGACATTTTACAAACTAATCAAACTTGAAGGCAAAAGACCTACACAGCTTTAGCGGAGTGACACAATGGGATGGGGGACTTATCAAATGCCAATTTCGTGTTCGCCTAATTGATGACACTTGTCACATAACCCTATCGCTTCTCTTATCTGCACATGGTACAACAGAGGGGTGAGTCAACTAATACTCAGTAAAGGGATACTATCATAGCATAATATTTCACATGTAATATATATAAGCCTATCTAGCCATAATACATTCATATTCAAATATCTTCAAATTCAAAAGGGTGCGAGGATCATCCTGATATCCTACATGCAGATCCCATTGTATTATACTTTGCCAATCTCAACTCTATGGCATATCACTTTCACAATTTGCCAAACTCTATGTCACCACTCAAATCATCTCAATTCAAGGCTTATCTTAATGTCGTTATCATCAAACTGGGCTTTATAAGCACACCTTAGTTGCCGAGCCAAACCTCATATTTCATTAAATATCATTCACAATCAGTCACCACAATTTCATATTCAAATCAAATCATGCCATATTTGATGCATGTTGTCATAGTCAATCAAAATCAAATGAGTTGTCTTGCCCTGGACATAGTCAGATCATGCACGGTGGCTAATCGACAGAATATCAAATCACGCACAAGGTAAAGCCACTGATGGAAAAATAGATCACACGTGAGTTGAAGCAACGGGTGGAGAACAGATCACTCCCAACACCGAAGCAACTAACAGAGAATCAAAATCATCGATCGGAGTAATCTCTTGATGGTCAACATCACCTCAGGTATTCTCAAACAGATAGCATCAAAGCACTGCAGGCAGGAATCATAGACGGGACTAATACAACCATCCTTGTTTACCACCATCCCTATAGGCATACAAAGGTCATAGGGCGTGGGACTCTAATTAACCGCAAGTCAAATCAACATCCGAAATTCATCTCTCAGACAAAATACATATCCATAAATCAGGCCATTGTGCTTGTGACATTCCATATGTCCACATCAAATCATATTTCAAATTTAGCAAGCTTCAGTCATCTCTTAGCTCGGTGTAATTCTAAGTAGCTTCAAATCTCTAAGGTATCATCAAATGGAACATAATCAATCTATAGGCCCTCAAGCCTTTAACTCCACTTAGGTATTCACCATGCTCAATCAAGTCAATCGTGGCTTATTAGCCTTATACATATCCTTAAAAAAATAATAAAAAAAGCCTTATACATATCATAAAATCAACAATGAATACATGGGCATTTATACACATGTCATGTTCATAAATAATCATGGCCTTTCAACCTCACAAATTTAATATCACTTAATCCCTGTGCCATTAACCTAAACACATATCGAGCCATATACCTACTTGGTAGTCCATTCATTATAATTCAACATAATCCTTAATCCATAACTCATATCACACCATGTTTAGGCCTTTTGCTTTAAGTCCTACGTACCATGGGTTCTAATACAATGCCACCTTGTGGCTCACCACAAATCACACAAACACAAATTTCCTATCCCAAATGACTAATTAGCCTAGACATCCTTATCTAGGTACACAATCATATTTGTTCCCTATCCTAGGCACATACCTCTAGGCAAACATACATACATACACACATTTATATATATATACATATTAATTCTCTAGCTTAGGCATTCTTATCTAGGCATACACAATATTCCATGGGCAGCACATACATTGTGCGAGATGCATCATATGCATTTAATTAAATCCCACTCACCTTGACAATCGGATGCACGTCGTAATTAAGCTCAAATTTTGGCCTCTAGCCATCCTCTAGCTCATAAACACATCAATAGTCTCCATTCCCCCTTTAAACGAATCAAAACATCAAAATCATAATTATTTCCTAGTTTAAAAAATATCCAACTTTTCAAAATAACCAAATTCCATAAATGAGCCCAAATCCTTCAATGATGAGCTAAATCCTTCCTTTAGAAATTAGGTTGCCTAAATCTAGGCCAAATCTCCAATAAACTCAAAGGGAGAGAGTTTGACCAAATCTGAAAATATTTAGATCCGAGATTATTAACCTATTAAATCAAAAATCAATCAGTAAAAATACTTAATCTTACCTCTAGATTGTTTTTCCAAGCTTAAATCTAGCTCAAATAGGCTCCAAGTGCCATTTGAAGGCTTATGGTTCGAAGAGGGTAGAGAGAGAAAAAGAGCAAAGAAAGGGAATAGGACTGAATGGCCTAAAACCTCTTTTTATTTTTGCCTTTTCTCTCTAATGTATTTATACATTTTCCCTAATTTTGAATGAATGTATCAATACATTGGGGGAATGCATCGATACATTTAGAGCAGAATGGTTTTAAATGTTTTTTGCTTCAAATGTATCGATACATTGGGGCAATGTATCAATACATGTTCATCCTTAACCAAATCTATCGATACATTCTTAAATGTATCAATACATTTCCTCTAGAACACCTCATTTTGTTCTTTTTGCCAAAAATGTATCGATACATGAGGGTATGTATCGATAAATTTTCCCCTGTAAGCAATTTTAAGTCTTCAAAAACTTTCAAAAAAAAAATCCAACTTAGCATCTTTAATTCATTCCTTGTTATTCTCATACCTCCAATAACTTGTAAAATTCAATTCCTCATACATATATTCTCAAATATACATCAAATTAAATCAAATCCTCAAGCTATAGGATTTATTTCTCATTTCTTATAAGAATAGCCCAAGTGTCATAACATAGGCTTTATACATTTAACTCATTTATCATACCACCCAAAGTCCTCAATGATATCATAAATTCTCACTTCACAACTTCAAAACATGGTTCGAATCCTTGCTCAAACCTTAAGTCATATGGTCCATCAATTATTCCTCCTAGAATTTAGCTAAGTGTCATAGTTCATACCCTCAAAGACTTAGCATATAAACCACATTCATCAAACATCCTCAAACACATTAAAATTCAAAGAAATTCTCCATAGTCCATAATAGCTCATATGCATGCTCCTAAGTACTTAGTTCTACCCATAAGAGCTCCTAAGTACATATTCAATTTGAGATACAATTGATGTAGCTGCAGGTGGAGCTCTTATGGGAAAGACTATTGATGAAACAGATGACTTATGAGAAGAAATGGAGTCAAACAATTATCAATGGCCATTTGAATGATCCACACACAAGAGAGTAACTGGAGTTCATGAGATTGACGCTATCACAACATTAATTGCACAGGTAGCTACTCTAATTAAAACGTTTGATTATTTTAGTATTAATCTTGTTTAAAGTCTTTTTGTAATGTACGAACATTTTGGAAACAGTTCAGTTCGTTGGAAACAGACAGCAAAACAACCCCTTCTCTAACTCATATAATCAGGATAGAGAAACCATCCAAACTTCTCATGGGGAAACAACTAAGGAGCATCAGCTGCAAGACCAAACATGTCACGACCCGAAACTCCCATCGAGCCATTGACAACCACCGCGGTGTCCCGATAGACACTCATTACCCGAAATGCCAATTGGAACCCCGCAAGGCTTAATATCAGTTTTTCATTTTCCCTGTGAGTAACAGTTGCCAAATATCATGTTCTAAAAGATTTTAAGCTATTTTCAACTTAAAACAAATAAAAAAATTATTTTTGTCCCATAGGGGCATTTTGGTCATCTTTTCCTGAAAATTTTGAAACCAGCTAAAAATGTAATATGCGAGTACAAAACACATAATTCATAATCAAAAATAAGTTTAAACATCTAAAACCTTCATTTAAAATGAAATTATTATTATTTGGATATAATAAAAAAATAAAATAAAAAAATATTCAATAAAATATTCTATTTTCTTATAAAACAATATTTTTAGAGTTATACGTAAATAATTTTTACAGCGTAAAAGCAAAATAAATTCATACATACTGTAATACAGTAAGCCGGAGTATTTAATTTAATTTACAATAACAAGTGGGCCCCCGAATAACCAAAAGTAAGCAAAACTGTGAACCTACTGTTTGGAGGATGCAAATCTAATGGTAACCCTCGATGAAATCAGCTATCTACAACCTATTCTGAGCCTGAAATGGGTGGAAAGGAGGGCGGTGAGATCTTATAATCCCAATGAGTAAATAAACACCATCTAAAATATTTAAAGTCGAGTAAATGGAGACGATTAAAATTTTCATCTCAATATGTATTTCATAACATAAATATTCATTTCATTTAAATAATCAACATGGCTTATGAGTATTTAAAAGCTTGGCTCGTGCCAAAATCATTCTCATACTTGGTTGTCAGGGATACCTTGGCCGAAGGCTATCCCAACCGAGTCCGCCAAGGCTGTGAAAAAGTTATGTATGCATAAATTATGTTTTTATTTTGAAAACATAGTCGTTCCTTGGTGTTGGCTGAGTTCACCCTCACATGGTGGTTTGGCGTGAAGTGAACTTTAAAGGTTGTACCTTGGAAATTACCCTACACTTCTCTTCAAACGAGGTAAGAATATAAAGAGATTCCGTGCCCCTCTAATAGGCTGGTCCACAAAACCCGCCCACTGCAGTAAGCTAAACCCACCATACAATAAAATTTGGTATAGCATGACATGACAATTATTTTATTTTACAGCTTCTCAAGGCAAATCAACAGTTCATGCATTTTCAGCACATTTACCAATTCAACCATTCATGCCAATATTACCATAAGCCAATCAATTAGAATCATAAATTTACAACACATCAAGTGGTCTCCAATTACTCTATTTTCAAAGCCATCATTCAATTTCAAGACAATTTATAAAATCATTTCATTTAAACATATTTTGTTTATAAAACCTAAAAATTAACCATTTAAACTCATTTTCCATAAAATTCACAAAATCGAATAAAAACTACTTTAGATAATTAAGATGATAATAAGGTTACTCACAGTAATGGGAATCGAGTTCCAAGTACTCCGATTCTTGATCCTCGGGTACTATCTCTTTACTTTTGCCAGAATGCTCACCACCTAGACATAATGCACAATAAGCCATTTACTACATTTGTGCTAAACTGTTATAAAACTAATTCAGGCTCTATACTAATGCATGAAATGGAATGCGAATTGTTCGGATCATCGTCTAAATACGGTGTTCTACATAAATTCAATTGTGTACCTAAATAAAACGGTATTTGCCTAATTCGATCTATCACCCGATTAATTGGCCAATATGTCCAATTTAACTCCAAATAACTCCATTTTTCTTCCAATTCTCCAAACCATCAAACACAAGTCAAATAGCATAAAATTTAGCAAAATCATCTTCACATTTCTTTTTGGGAATTTCGGCCATGGTGGGTGCATCAATACTATGATTTTTCCTACTTGATTTTCTCACCGTAATTCATCATTTTCTCACCGTAATTCCACATGGAGAATTCGGCCAATGAGGGTTATGGAAGAACATGAATTTTTCTTGCTTGATTTTCATGCTACACATCACCAATCAACTAAAAACACTAGAATATCTTAAAATCTAACCAAAACAACCATCAAAATCTCTCTCTAAGTGTTTGGCCAGCAAGAAACCCATCATGAAATCATGTGATTCAACCATGGAAAATGCAAAAGAATGTATGGAAAAGGTAGATCACAAGTCAAAATCAAGAAATTTTACCTTTGATTGCTTGATTACTTGAAATCCACCAATTTTCTCTTGAATTTTCACTTTAGGGTTTTCATTCTTTCTTTTCTTCCTTTGTTCTTGCTTTGGCCGGCCATAAGAATGAATGTGGAAAAGTTCAAATTGGCTTTATAAAGGAAAATATTAAATGGACAAAAATTTGCCATGTGTCACAATTTCATTGGTCCATGTGTCATACTTACCCATTAAGCAATATCTCTCCACCACTTAAATTTCTTCAATTATCCACGATAATATTGGGTAAAATCCATGTGCTGGACAAGTGTTGGGTGGTGTAAAATTACAATTTTGCCCCTAGGGTGGCAAAATGACTATTTTACCCTTATCCTCGAAAAAATATCGAAATTAAAATTTTTAACCTCTCAAACTCAAATTATGTTCTAAATGGTCAATCTTGGTCAAAAAATTCTTCCAACATTCCAATTTTAACCTCAGGTGGCAAAATGACCATTTTACCCCGAGGTCATGAAAATTCCAATTTGACTCCAAATCAGTCCTCGAACTCTGAATCACCATTTTAAATCATTTTGGGAATTTATAATTTTAAATTTCATCTTAAGATCTTTATTTGGTCTAGCTCGAGGCTTAATTCAACTTAGTTGTACCATTCAGTACACTACCGTCTTTTGACGATTTTTCGGGGCTTTCCAAGTATGCAAGCATGTTGTCAATCACATGAATGACATGGCAAGGATTTTACAAGGTCGAGTTTGATAAAACATGCCGCCTGATTTTCAACAGCAAGTGAGAACCCCCGTTCTTGATAAAAAGCCATCCATGAAAGAGTTAATGATGCAATATATAGAAAAGACAGACTCCCTCATCAATAGTCAAGCAGCCTCATTAAGAAACCTTGAGACCCAAGTTGGGTAGTTGGCAAGCACATTTAACAGTAGAGCCCAAGGGACATTGCCTAGTGACACTGAGACAAATATGAGAAAGGAAGACAAAGAACATGTAAAGGTAATCCCTTTGAGAAGTGGAAAAGAGATTGAGGGTAATACTAAACAAGTAGAAAAAGTGGAGAAGCAAGCTCAGAATGAGACACAAGTAGTTAATCTTGATAATCGAAGTGTAAAAAAGAAAAATACTATCACACCACCACCACCCTTTCTTCAACGATTCAGAAAACAACAACAAGAGAATCAATTTCAGAAGTTTATGGAGGTATTCAAGAAGCTCACATCAGCATACCATTCACAGAGGATTTAGAGTAAGTGCCTTTGTACTCTAAGTTTCTGAAAGAGATATTGTTGAAGAAAAGACTACTATGTGAGTTCGAGATAGTGGCACTCACTAAGGAGTGTAGTGTAATGATACAGAACAAGCTTCCATTGAAAATCAAGGATCTTGGTAGTTTTACAATACCGTGCACCATTAGGGCATACTATTTTTCCAAGGCATTGAGCGATCTGGGAGCTAGTATCAACCTTATGCCATTGTTTATTTACAAGAAATTGCATTTAAGAGAAACAAAGCCCACCACAATCACTTTACAACTTGTAGACCGCACCATCACATATCCTCATGGCACTGTAGATGATGTATTAGTAAAAGTGGAAAAGTTCATATTTTTAGTTGATTTTGTAATACTAGATATGGAAGAAAACAGAGAGGTTTTAATCATTCCAAGGAGACCTTTCTTACATACTATCGAAGCACTTGTAGACGTAAAGAAAAAAAAAAGCTTACTTTAAGAGTCCAAGAACAAAAGGTAACCTTCAATATATTTAATGCTTTAAAATATGCTAACAATCATGATGAATGTCTTGCAGTGAATATAGTTTATATAGTTACAAGAGAAATGTTTGAGAAGAATTACCCTATGGACCCATTTGAAGCTTCCTTAGTGAATGATTCTAGGAGAGAAGATGAAGATGTTATTGAATGCATAAATTTGTTGGATGCTCTTTCCTGTGTAATGAGGACACATTATGAGAATTTGGATACTTTATTAATGATAACAAAGCCATCTATTGAGGAACCTCCAAAGTTGGAACTTAAACCCTTACCAAATTATTTAAGGTATGCCTATCTTGGTAACTTGTCTACATTTACTGTTATCATTTTCATTCTAGAATCTTAAATCCTTTGATAACCAATTTTAGAGAATAAATTCTACATGCATAAATAATCTTTTTCATCGAAATCATGTTAGTTTTACATATCAAAATAATTTGAAAGTGGTGTATCCACTCACCTAATTAGAGATTCGATTCCTAAGTCCAATCACAACTCCTTTTCAGCGTTATCCGTGGAGTTTTCAAGTGTTCTTATCATACAACAATCATCACAATCATTTCCTAGAATAAGAATTTCGTAATAATCTTTTAGGTACTTTCGAAAGTACTCGACTTTGGCTAAACTAATTTTCTAGCAAAACCCCATGCTTAGAAACCCATAAATCTTCCATCCTTACCTTAGGTGAGCTTAGATGCTTAAGCAAATCATAAAACTTTTAAACTTAAATCACCAGTAGAAAGTTTGGGCAATAACACAACTATTTAAGTTATGAAAATCTGAAGCCAAAAGATTTAAAAGCTAAAATGCCATCTTTTTCCATAAAAACCCAAATCTAAGCTTTAGAATCATAAAAATGGAATTTTGGGTAAAAATGTGTTGAAAGAGCTTAAGAATAGGTCTTTTACCTTGCAATTGCGGCTGAGGGTTGCCAACCTCGAAAAATGTGATATATTTTATAAGCTAGGGTGTGAAAACACGTTTTTACCTGTTTTATTTTTCTAAAATCAATGACATGTATCGATATATTGGTCCATGTACCAATACATTTGGTTCTGGAGAAAACGTATCGATGCATTATGAACATGTATTGATACATGTTCATCAGAAAACCTTTCTAGGGTAAATGTATCGATACATCATGAACATGTATCAATACATTTGAGACAGAATGCGATTTTTCTAATACATAATGCTTATAAAACCTGTCTAGCTTATTTACATTAAATACCATTTAAGTAAATATCCTCTTTAGTTTTTACTTTCCATTTACTTAAGATATTTAATGTGAATAAGCAAACTTTTGGATTCAATAAAAATAAAAAAAAATCAAAATCCAAGAGAATCAAAATCTAAATTTTGCTTTCAAGAACAAAATAAAAAAAGTTTGACTAAAGTTAAATTTATGGTTCCCATTTACCCTAGCAAATGTACTCCGAAAATTAAGAAAAAATCATTTTTGATCATATAAAAATGAAAAGAATCATTATTGCCATTTTTTATTTTTAAAAGATTATTTTATAAAAATCACATATTTTAACCCCTTTCAAGCTTAAAAAATTTTATGCTTCAAAAGTGACAGACAACAAAAAGTGTTAATAACTCTTTTAAAGGTTCAATCTAAGTTTAACATTTGAAACATGTAATCTATATGCTCACTTAAGGATTTCTTAACTTATCATCTTACTCAAGGTGGGATTTCACTGTTAAGGACGAAAGTTAAGATTTAGATGAAGTGTGAGGGATATTGTAATCCTAGGTTTGTTTGATTTGATCTTTACTCAAGTTAATATTACTTTGATTTTTCATTTTAGTTTAAATTTTGGTTAATTAGTTTTTGTTAATTAATTAATTTTTATTGTTTGGATAAGCTTAAATTGTTATAATTTTAGTACTTAGTAAATTTTATATCAATTCTCTGTAGCATCGATACTTTGCTTGCTTATATACTATTTATTCGATACATATACTAGCGTAGTAGAATTTTAAGTGACAAGTTTTTGGCGCCATTGCCAGAGAATTGTTTCTAGAATTTTTACTAATACTAATACCAAGCAATTTAGTCTTACTTCAAATTTTATTCTTCTTGTTTTAATATTAGTTTTTGTTTGTTTACAGATATCTTTGGTCATTGTATGCAAAAGAGAAACAACTTGAATCTTGTTTCTTTTGATCCTGAGATAAAAAGAACTTTCAAAAGATGTCGAAGGGACAATTTGCAAGTTGCAACTTTAAATCAAACAATGGTTGAAGATAACAACAACAATGGCAATAATGCCATTAATTTGGTTCTAAAAAAAATAGAGCAAAGCAGGATTATGTTGTTCCTCTTTTGCAAGGTTTGCACCAAAGCATTAAGAGCCTTCCATCAATGCAAATAATTTCAAAATTAAACATCTTACATTCAGATGATTCAGTCTTCAGTCCAGTTTGGTGGGTTACCCAGTGATGATCCTAATTCTCATTTGGTGAATTTTCTGGAGATTTACGATACCTTCAAATACAATGGACATTATGAGTTTCTAGTGTTGTCGTTCAGACTCATTAATGCCCCTACAGCCTTTATGGACTTTATGAGTATTTTAAGCGTATTTGGATAGATTTGTGGTCATATTTATAGACGACATATCGGTGTATTCTAAGAGCTCGAAAGACCACGTGCAACACTTGAGAATCATGCTCTAGACACTAAGGGAGCACAAATTATATGCTAAGTTTTTGAAGTGTGAATTTTGGCTAAACAAATTCAGTTTGGACACGTGGTATTTGAACAAGGGGTACAAGTTGAGCCCAAAAAGATAAATGGCTGTGGAGAATTGGCTAAAGCTAACTTCTATAACAAAAGTTAGAAGTTTTCTAGGTTTAGCTAGGTATTATAGACGTTTGGTACAAGACTTTTCCAAGATTGCATCCCCTTTGACAAGATTGACTTAAAAAAAGGTTAGATTTAACTAGTCTGATGCGTGTGAGGTTAGTTTTCTAAGACTTGAAGCTTGTTTCACTTCTACACCCATGTTGAGCCTTCTGTGTAGGTCTAGAGGCTATCCCATGTATTGCGATGCATCATGGATTGGATTAAGTTGTGTGTTCATGCAACATGGGAGAATTATAGCATGTGTCTTCCGACAACTAAAAAGGCACAAACAAAACTACCTTACACATGATCTAGAGATGGTAGTGATCATATTCATTTTGAAAATATGGTGCCATTATCTCTATGGTGAAACTTGCGAAATGTATACGGATCACAAAAGTTTGCAGTATATATTTTAGTAAAGATATTTGAATTTGAGATAGCGTAGGTGGTTGGAATTATTAACGGACTATGACTACACTGTACTTAACCATCCTAACAAGGCAAATGCGGTGGTGAATGCCTTAAGCTGGAAATCAATGGAGGGTTTAGCATATGTGATAATAAAGAGGCGATCTTTGGTGCAAAGTCTATTTGACCTAGGCAATATGGAATACATTTTGAGGTTAATAATTCAAATGCCTTATTGGTTTATTTCAAAGTTCAATTGATAATATTACATCAAATTGAGGATGCCCAAGATCAGGAAGAATTTTGGGTGAAAATATCTGGAGACATGAGCGAACATAAAGTTTGAGACTTTGTTTATGACACTGATGGTTTACTTAAATATCGATCACAAGTTTTTGTGTCGAATTTGGATGGTTTAAGAAGTAAATATTAGAAAAGGCTCATGTTGCATCCTATGCAATATAGTTTGGAACCATTAAGATGTATCATGACTTATAGTCTATTTATTGGTGCTAGGCTAAAGAGAGATATGGCTGAATATATCTCTAACCGCTTGATTTGTCAATAAGTAAAAGCTGAACATCAAAGACCTTCAGGACTATTACAACTATTACCGATACTGGAGTGAAAGTGGAAACATGTAACAATGGACTTTGTGACAGGTTTACCATGAGCTAGGGGTGGCTATGATGCCATTTGGGTGGTAATTGATTGGCTAACTAAGTCAGCTCACTTTTTGCTAGTTAAGACTAAGTATGGAGTAGCTAAGTGTGCCCAAATTTATATTAATAAGATTATAAGGCTACATAGTATTTTGGAAACAATAGTGTTCGATAGAGGATCGTAGTTCACCAGTTAGTTTTGGAGAAAATTATAAAAAGCCTTAGGCAGAAGATTTGATTTTAATACGACTTTTCACCCACGAATAGATGACCAATGCGAGAGCACCATTCAAATGCTCAAGGATATGTTGAGAGCAACTGTGCTTGACTTTGGAGTCTCATGGAATCATTATTTTCCTTTGGTCGAGTTTGCTTATAACAACAACAATCAAGCCACTATCGGAATGGCACCGTATAAAGCTTTTTATGGTCAAAGATGTAGATCGCCTATTATATTGCTTGAAGTTGGAGAACAAAAACTCTTAAGGTCAAAGATGGTCTAAGAAGTTGAGCTAGGCATCTCTGACCTTAAGAGCTAAGCATCCATGTAATTCAAGAAAGGATGCTAACGGTTTAAAGTCACCAAAAATCCTACGTCAATAATAGGCGAAAACCTTTGGAATTTGAAGTCAATGATTATGTGTTTCTAAAGATTTCACCGACCAAAGCAATTAAAAGGTTCAAAAAGAAGGGGAAATTGAGTCCTAAATACACAAGCTCTTTAAGGTGCTAAAGCACATAGGCGCAGTTGCTTATCCCTTGTCTTTACCACCTAATTTATCTGATGTTCATCTAGTTTTCCTTGTATCCAAACTTAGGAGATATGTTCTTGATCCTTCGCATGTGATTCAGTATGATAAGGTCCAGTTAAAAAATAGACTTATTTATGAGGAGCAGTTTGCAACCATATTAAATTGGCAAGTAAAATAGCTTCGTTTCAAGGACATTCCTACCATAAAAGTATTATGGCAAAGTCATTTGGTTGAGGAAGCAACATGGGAACTTGAAGAGGAAAGGTGAGCAAAATATCCCATTTCTTTGAGGTTTAAAAATATGTTTTAGTTTGTGATATGTGATTTAAATTCGGGGATAAATTTTTATAAGGAGGGGAAAATGTAACACCCTCGATTTTGATAAGAAATATGTCGTATGAGCTAAGCCAATTAAGGAATTTGATTGAATGTTTTATGTATGTGTTTAAAGATTTGAGAATATACCTAAGTGTATGGAGAATGATTTTGAAACTTATTATGTCTTTGAGGACCTTTGATGATATGTTGAATATGTTAAGTGTATGAAGCCTAAGCTATGACACGTAGGCAATTTCTACATTAATAATTTATGAATCTTAAAGTTTGAAGTTAAATTGAACTTTAATATGGTATTTGAGGATACATGTATGAGAACTAGGAGTTGTAATAATTGTTTGAGGCATGATTTAAATAGGGAATGATTTTTAGGCGTTAAAATTTAGATTTTTGGAAGTTGGAGTGTTGAAAATGTTCATATAGGGAAAAATGTATCGATACATTATTGGCAGGAAGAACAATATGAGGCAATCTGAGAATTTTTTATCAATACATTCAAGAATGTATCGATATATTTGAACTAGGATGAACATCAATTAGTACATTGTCCAAATGTATCAATAGATTCATAGCAGGGGACATTCTGTGGCCAAAGTATTAATAGATTTCCAAATCTATCAATAGATTTCCAAATCTATCAATAGATTTCAGGCAGAGAGCATTCTGTTTCAAATCTATCGATACATTGCCTCATGTATCAATAAATTTGAGGGGAATTCATGCAAATGTATCGATGTGTTTACAAATGTATCAATACATCCCTAGATATTTGAAAAAATGAAAAGAGCCTAAGGCATTTCGCCCATTTTAAAACAAAAGCAAAACTCTTCCCTTTCTCTACCCACTAAAAACCTTTAGCCTTAACTTGATTTTTGGGCTTGATTAAGGTTGATTAGAGCTTGGGAAACCACTCTAAAGGTAAGATTAAGCATTTTACTGATTGATTTTTTATTTAATCAGTTTATAACATTGAAACCCATTTCTTCTAACTTTGGTTATTCTGCCCACTTGATTTTGTTGGAGATTTGGAGTTTAGATTTGGGCAACCCAGCATCTAAGTTGAGGATTTAAGCTTTTTGAACTTAAGATTTGAAACTTCGATTTTATAACTATAAGTAGTTGGAATAAAGCCTATTTTGAAATGTTGGAAACTTTTGAAAGCTAGGAATTAATTATTATTTTGATTTGCTCAAGGGGAAAATAAAGCTACTAACGCATTTGTGAGCTAGAAACGAATTGAAGGCTAGAAGTTAAGCTTGGTTGTGAAAAGTGCCTTCGACTGTCATTGTGAGTGGGAATGCATGTAATGCATCAAGCATTGAATAATGCACTGCCATGGAACGTGAAGGATCTATATATAATATGCAAATGCCTGGATGGATGTGCCTAGGTTAATAAATTATATTTGTTATATATGATGTGCATGTGTGCCTTAGTGTAAGCCACATAGTAGCATATGTTTGACCCTTGACTAGGAGGTCTAGTGAATATGATGAATATCTAGGAGTAGTTTACTCAAAACAATTAACCTCCCATAGAATTTTATGTATTTGATGCCTTGGAGAATTAAGGACACTTAAAAATGATATTGAGCTAATTAATATCTGAAGCTCACTAAGTGTGATCTATAATGTGAATGGTATATATGTGATATCAAAGGCATGTTGGCCTTATTTGTAGATTTGTATTTTGTCTGATGATGAAAATTTCAGACGTTGATTTGACTTAAGGTTAAGTAGAGTCCTCATCCCTTCGACTACATTCTGTGCCTACAAGGATGGTGGTTAGCAGGGACAACGGTTTATGTCTGGCTTGTGATTCTCGCCTACAGTTCTTTGTTGCCATCCGTTGAGTATATTTGGATGATGACTTTGATTCTCTGCTAGTTGCTTCAGCATTGAGCATGATTTGTTTTCTACCGAATGTTTCAACTTTGAGCGTGATTTGACTCTCCGTTGGTTGCTTCAGCATCGTGCATGATTTAATTCTCCATTGGTGACTTTAGCTTTGAGTGTTATTTATCTCCACCAATTGGCCACCGTACATGATTTAATTATGTCTAAGGAGGACCACTCTATGATTGTGATTTGAACTACGAGTGATATGACATAGCCTTAAGTAAGTAGAGATAAGTGAAATTTAAAATGATGTTTTGGCAATTATGGTGTGCCTATAGGAATTAACTCTATAATAGCTTCTAGGGTAAGCCTAATTTGTTGTGCACTATCTATGTAGACATAGTACCACATGTGTCATTAGTAAGAATTGTTGACTACTCATCAACGATGAATGATATGCCCCTAATGTTGGAGGTGTTTGTTAGAACACTTTGTTTACATTGGTAATGCAATACGTTTACATATGTATATGTTTATTGACACTAATATATTTGATTTATCTGCACCTCTCACTGAGTATTAGATGACTCACCCATTTCTTGTACCATGTGTAAATAAATAAGCCACTGGGCAGTGCGTGGTAAGTGTTGTCCTTTGACAGACCAATTTTGGAATTCGATAGGTCTTCGTTATGATATCTCTACTCCGTTGAGTCTGATTTTGGGTCCTTCCACTTCTGTTTAGCCTTTGGTTTATGTAGGCAACAAACTGCTAATGGTTTGACGAAGGGTTCAATGAGACGAACTGCCTTGTTACCCAATATATGGCTTATGTATATGTTTAAGTGTTATGTACAACTATGAGGCAATGGGCAAAGTATATATATTTGAATTTACATTATATTATGAAAATATTTAGTTTGGAAACCTTTGGCTATATGTTATATGATCTATTTCAATTCAAATTTCGAAGGCTTGCTCAAGTCTTGTGGGTTTTGCCTACTAGGCTCGTTCGCCAGTCACAACTCCTCAATTTGGGCCATGATAGTATATCATTTCCTATGAGCATTATGTCATCAACATAGAGCACTAGGAAAATTACAACGCTCCCACTAGCCTTTTTATAGACACATGTTTCATCCTCAATCTTGATGAAGTCAAACCCTTTTACAGCTTCATTAAAATAGATGTTCTAACTCTGAGTAGCTTGCTTGTGCTTGCACACCTTGTTAGCATTAGCATTAGATGTAAAACCTTTAGGTTGTGTCATGCACACTTCCTCTTGCAAATTCTCATTAAGGAATACCGTTTTCACATCCATTTTCCATATTTCAAAGTCATGGTATGCAGCAATTGCAAGCAAAATCCTAATGGATTTAAGCATAGCAACCGATGAAAAAGTTTCCTCAAAGTCAATGTCTTGTCTTTGTTTGTAGCTTTTTGTTACAGTCTAGCTTTAATGGTTTGCACCTTGCAATCTACATCAGTTTTTCTCTTAAAGACCCAATTGAACCCAATGGGTTTTATCCCTTTAGATGGATCCACCAAAATCCATACTTGGTTGGTATCCATGGCACCCATTTCAAATTTCATGGCTTCTAGCCCATTTCTCAGAATCGATGTCCAACATTGCCTTCTCATAGGTTGTAGGCTCATCATTTATGGGTAACATGTCCCTTTCCAGGAGAAATCCATATCTCTTTGGAGCTCGACGTATCCTACTAGACTTTTTAAGTGGTTGTGCCTCTTGAGATTATGGTTGTACATCATATGTCACAATCTCAGGCTCATGTTCCAATGGAATGCCAATTTATGGGTCTCAAACTTTTTCAAGTACAACTTTACTCCAACTAGCCCTTTTAATTAAGAACTCTTTCTTAAGGAAAACGGCATATCTTGAGACAAACACCTTTTGCTCAATAGGATTATAGAAGTAATATATGTGTTTTTTTTAGGATATTCCACAAATTTACATTTGTCTGATCTCCCTCCTAGCTTATCAGACATTGTACGCTATAGATAAGTATTACATCCCTAAATCCTAACCTAATACAAGTTAGGCCTTTTACCACTCCATATCTCATATGGTGTCTTATCAAATGATTTGGTAGGAACTTGGTTCTATATGCGAGTAATAGTTTCTAAGGCATATCCCAAAAAGAAATAAAAAGATCTGCAAGACTCATCAATGATCGAACCATGTCAAACTTTGAAATCCCACCCTAATGCACAATTTCTAAGTTAGAAAACTTTTAGATGAGCAAGATAAAATCTACTTTGAACACTTGAAACTTAGTTTTATACTTAAAACATTTCATGTTTTAATGTTTTGAGCTTATATACGAACTTTGGTTTGAAAAGAAGTCCAATTGGACAAGATTCTAAGTGTATTTTGCTTATTGGAACAAAAATATCGATACTTGACCTTTATGTATCGATATATTTAATGCAAAAGCTTTTAAAAAGGGGATTTGAAGAACATGTATCGATACATGTAGATTTGGATTTTTATGAACATATATCGATACATAGCCTAATATATCGATAAAATCTTTTTCTAGAACCAAATGTATCGATACATTTACCCGATATATTGATACATTACACCTTTTTAAGAAAAATAAAAAGGGAAAAATGATATTTTCAACCTTAAAACTATAAATACACCACATTTTCCAAGGTTTGCAACCTTTAGCCGTATTTTTGAAAGGTAACCCTCTTCCATAATTCTTTTAACTCATTTATGAGCAAAAATAATTTCTTTTAATGTTTCCAAGCTTGGTTTTGAGATTTAATGATAAAAATGACATTTTTAAGCTTTGAAACCTTAAAAGCTTGTCACACTTGAGCATTTGGCTCATTGGTTGGTACATAATTCTGCTACCTAAAGAGCAAGGTCCGAATCCCCCCTCCCCTAATTATAAAAAAAAAAACCTTAAAAGCTTGTCTTTTTTATTTTGAAAATTTAGTTTCTTGGCCTAGAAATTTTGTTAGAGGATTAAAATTAAAGGTTTTATGGATTTTCAAGTCATCTAAGTTTATCTAAGGTGAAAGTAGAAAATTTATTAATTTTAGAATGGGTTTATTGAGTAAAAGTAGACTTAGCCAAAAGTGAGTAACTTTGAAAGCTCTTAGAATGATTACTTGGAGGTTATTTGTCTAGAAATTTATTTGTATGATTTTTGTGTGATAGGAACGATTAAGAACTCCGAAGAAACCACTGGAGAAAGGTTGTGATTGAGTCTTCGATTGAGGTGAATGGATACATGATAACTCTATGATATAGAGTTATTTAAGCTTAATTTTAATAGTAATTTGGCTTAGTTCTTGTAGTAATGCATAGAAATTAGTAGATTTTATTTAATTATTTTAAATTAGTTATTTTATTTGAGTCAATCTAATCTTAGTTAATTTTATGCTTAATTTGGTGTTAATGTCGATAAGATAGGTTGTTATTGATTTATTTATACTTTTGTAGGTGTTTGAAAGAAGAATTTTAGTAAAATAAGGAAAGCAATTTCGAGGTGCAAACTTTTACTGCACATGTTTTGGTATCTGCAACTTTCATGTTAACCACTTTACCTAGTTCGGCCTATAAGATGGTAAAAAATCTTATTAAAGTTGACACACTATAGCAGTCCTAGAGCAATTACGATTTTTGTTAATTAATTGGGCAAGGTTGCGACTCACATAGTCTGGTGAGGAAATCATAGCTGAAATTGACTTCTTTCTTCACCCAACTTGGCCTAACTTCAAAGCTTATAAAAATAACCTTTTAGAGGACTTAAAGAGAGAACAGAAAAAACACCAAATTAACAACTAAGAGTCAAGCCACAGAGTCATTGAAGCTAAGAAGAATTTGCAAGATTTAAGGATATTTGGAGATCAAGAATACAATTCTTGAGTTTTTCTATATTTTCTTGGTTTTGTTTTTAATGTTTAGATTTTATTTGATGATAATGTGTGACTTGATGGGGAACTAAGTTTTTAATCTAAGATTATAATTTAACTCAATATGTAGTATGAATTATTTATCTCTCTTTTACTTATGTTTGATAGATTTAAGTTGTTAATTTTATTTTGTTCTTAATGCTTCTACTTGACTGGCCACCGATTAGATTGAATTGGAAACTTAGGTTAAACCTTGATGAAAGAGATTTAGGTAGACCTTGCATAGAATAACGTATGATCGAATGCACTTAGTTGATTAGGTGGTTTGATTTGCATATAGGGTAGACATACATCTAAAGCTATACGTAGCCAAGATTAGAGCACAAACTTAATGAATCTTTCTTTAATTTAATTTGCATAGACATATAGTAAATTAATTGGGAGAGGTATTTTTATGAAAAACTCGACAGAGACTTATAAATAATTTAGGACTCTAAGTTAGCAACTTAGTCGATTAAATTGAGTTAAGAGAGAGAGTTAATAATTAGATGAGGTATTGAGGGATATTATAATCTTAGGTCTGGCAGTTGATTGAAGTTTCAGTTTAGTAGTTTTAATTTTTCTTTTTAATAATTTTAAAATTTGGTTGTTTCAATAAAATTAAGGTGTGTTAATTTTAGTAGTTAATAATAGGAATTAAAACAATTCTCCATGGGATTGATACTTTATTTATTAACATATTACTTGTTAACGATATGTGCACTTGCGTGAGAAATCAACAACAATACACCACTTTCAAAACTATTTTGATATGTAAAGTTGAAGCATGATTTAAGGTTTATTGAAGAATATGATTTTCTGCAAATATTTGTGAAATGAAAAATGAGATTGTGGATGTGAAAATCGTTTTGAAAAGGGTTTTCAATCTACTACATATAAATATGTTATTATGTATTCGTTTTCAACAAAGGGGGACAAGCGCCTTATTGTTTGCAACACTCGATTACTCTAGCCTTTGAACAAGTATGGGTAAGAGAAATCTTTTATATTTTTGAATGAACATTATGATGTGAATGCTTGCTATGTTGAAGCATGGGATGCATGATGGATTGAATAATGTTTTGATCCATCTAAGATTGCTATGTTTATGTATATGATGGATATTCCATATACTAAATGAGATGAATGAGGAAACATGATAAATGCCATGAGCTTATGTATATGATGCATGTTTCACATACTATATAAGATAACTGAGTAGTCATGAGGAATGCAATAAGGTGCATATATGTAGTAAAATTTCATATACCTTATGGGATGAGTAAGCATGTATGTGATGAACATTCCGCAAACCAAATGCTATGAGTATGAGAACTCCATGAGTGCTATTGATTCCACTCTCATGGGGTGTAAGTGATGATTTCACTCCTATGATGCATCATAAACGCCCAAGGTGCAATGGGGATGTACGTTGTTGACCCAAGGTTGATGGGGATCAAACCATGACAATTTATGAGTTTAATGTTAATGGAATGATTATAATTGTTATGTTTTGATATATTGCATGCTAAGTTCATTTGAGAATTATTTATGATTTATACTCCATGCTCGTATAAGAACATGCTCAGGGAATGATTTGAGCCTTAAAGATAGTCCCAAGAGATGAGGGAATTTGCAAAATGGCAAAAATGTTGAATTTTACCTTGAAAATTGGGTTTTATACTCAAAGTATCGATATATTCTAAACAACATGCTTTAAGAGGCTTTCTGTGTGGAATGTATTGATAGATTTTCAAAAGTATCGATACATCCAAGAAGGTATTGATAGATTCATTGTAGAAAGGTTGCTTGAGTGAATTTTGTTGAGAATTTTTAAGGTAAAAGAATTCCAAAGGTTTATACAAAGCTGATTTCCTTGCATTATTGCATGAATGATGTTTATTCTAAATGCTTCATGATTATTATAGAAATGAAGAAAGATTTATCAATCATATTGCATGTTTATGAAACACTTTTATTCCCTGGCTTGCTCCCTTCCAATACCTACTCACGGAGTCTTTATGACTCACACGTTAGTTTTACAAATTATTTTTGTTGCAAATCAATGATAGTACTCTTGTTAGCAGCTAGTCACTGAGACATGATCCGTTCATCTTTTGGTAGGTGATCTAGCAGCCCTTGCAGCCTAGAGGTCGTGTCATGTTTCGTTAATGAGTCAGTCTTTATTTTGTTTATAACTAACTATTGCATTGAAATGTTATGCCATTACGTGGCAAGTTACTTTTATGTTACTATAAAAATATTATGAATGTTAGGCCATGGAATGATAATTTATTTTCATTAGATTATGTGAATGTTAGGAATGACGGCCTACGAGCCTATATGAGCATTTGAGATGCCTTTACAATTACTATATTGAATAAAGTGTGTACACCTTTTATGTTGAGAAGTTCATAGTCGCGTACTTACACTAATGCGTGGATGTTTATATTTACATTTATTCATGTTTATATGTGATTGATGATTGATTGAGTTTGAGAGGCTTACTTGGGCCTAGCGGGCCATACCTGTGTAGATCCATGCATTAGTCATGATCTCTCTAGAAAATGGGAAGTGACAAAGTTGGTATGAGAGCTTTAATTTCATAGAGTCATAAGATTTCTTTGGTTGTTAGCGAAATGTTTGGAGTTATGTGCAAGATTTTTTTTTTTGTTTTGTGCACCTAGTCACAAACTAAAACGGGAGACCCAAATATAAGTTCTTATCTATTTAACCCTTACTTATTTAAAAGATATGCCTAGTTTTGTTGTAAGCCCATAGTGTTGAGTCTTACAATATACGTTGCTCTTATCTAGGTGGGACATGCCATCTAGGACATGAGCTAATACTAGAGGCATGACAAAGCGCAAGGCTCCCATGGAGACTACTGATAGACCACGTATGCCTACTGCTAGACTACAGAGTTACTGGCTTAGGAGATATTAGATCAGAGAAAATAGGGTGAGGGCCACCTTATTGTTCAAGCCTCCCCTGGGTCACAAAGTCATGATGACCATCAGTAGTTTGGGATAGCCAAAGTTGTGACTATGGTTCTGCTATTAGAGTTTATGAGGTTGAGACCTCCTTGGTTTTCTGGATCTGATGTGATAGAAAAATGCTTAGGACTTTTTGGATAAAATATTGGTGATGTGTAATGCTTTGAGTTACACCAGCACTAAATCAATTTAGTTTGCCATCTTCCAACTTGAGAAGATAGCTTGACAATGGTATGAGATATTGTGTAGTCATAAGGCACCCAATGTATAAGGTGGTAACGTTGCATGAGTTCACTAGTTATTTTAAAGTAGTGAATTACGCTCAAAGGTTAGAGCTTAAAAAGTAGAGGGTCGATTAGATAGACCTATGCCAAAAAAGGCCAAGAATAAAGGTCGTCAAGACCATAGAGATACATCAAGTTGATAAGGCAAATGAGGAGGTTCTTAGGGATACCATCAGGGGAAATCTACTAAAGGAGAAGGAATTAGCAGAGATCATAGAGCTATTCCACCACGAACAATGAGGTGTTAGACAAAATTTTCCTCTTTTTCCTCCATATTCCATTTATGGTAAAAAACACATAGAGTAGTGCATGAGGGATTCTACTTCATGTTATACATGTAGACAATTTGGGCACTATGCTAAAAAGTCTCTTTTGAGCCATTCTTCTCAAGAAGCTCCAAAGACTAGATTTGGTACACTGAGTACTGTTGGTTGTGGACAGGCCAGAGTTTATGCCTTGACTCCCCATGATGTAAAGACATCCAATGTAGTTGTTATAAGTATTCTACCTATTTGTTCTATTAATGCATGTGCATTGTATGACTTTGGTGCTATGCATTCTTTTATTTTCCCATACTTTCCATCTAGATTGGGTGTAGAGTGCTCCAAGAGCAAGCAAAATTTGGTAGTTACCACAACCTTGAGAGAGGTGTTCATGGCCAGTTATGAGTATAAAGGTTACGTGGTCTGGGTTGAAGTAAAGACACTTTGGTAAATTTGTTATTGTTAGATATGTTGAAGTTTAACGTGATATTGATTATGGACTAGTTATCACCCAATTATGCGATCGTTAATTGCCTTTACAAGGTGGTACGTTTTAACTAACCAATAGATGAACCCTTTAGCATTTAAGGGGACCGTAGCACGATGTTGAGTAGCATAGTTTCAGCCTCGAATGCTAGGAGGTTGATCAGTCATGGATGTCAGGGGTTCTTAGCTCTAGTTAAGGACACCTAAATTGTGGTGGGTTAGATTATTGACGTGCTAGTTGTGAGAGATTTCATTGATGTGTTTCTTGAGGAGTTGCTAGGTTTACCTCTAGATAGAGACATAAAGTTGTGCATTGACTTGGCATAGGGTACGAGTCTAATAACTATGCCATTGTACTGGATGGCACTAGCAGAGTTTAAACAGCTCAAGGATCAGCTATAGGACTTATTAGACAAAGGCTTCATTCATCCTAGCATGTCACCATGGGGTGTACCGATGTTATTTGTGAAAAAGAAAGGTGGGTCAATGAGATTGTGAATAGATTATAGGCAATTGAACAAAGCAACAGTGAAGAATAAATACCCTTTACCACGCATTGATGACTTGTTTGATAAGCTCCAAGGAGCGTAATGCTTTTCCAAGATTGCTTGAGGTCAAGCTACCATCAATTGAGGATTAGGCAAAAAGTTGTGGCTAAGACCACCTTCCATACTAGGTACGGGCATTCTGAGTTTCTGGTGATGTCATTTGGGCCTAAGAATGACCCAACCACTTTTATGGACAATGATGAATTGAGTGTTCAAACCATATTTAGATAAGGTTGTGGTAGTTTTTATTAATGATATATTAGTATACTTGAGGAGTAGAGATAAGCATAAACAGCATTTGAAGATAGCGTTCCAAACTATGAGAGAGCATGCGTTGTATGCCAAGTTCTCCAAGAGCGAGTTTTGGTTTGATAGTGCTAGCTTCATTGGCCACATAGTATATAAGAATGGTGTAATGGTGGACCCAAAGAAGATTGAGGTTGTGAAGAAATGGCCAAGGCTTACTTCTATCACTAAGATACCGAGTTTGCTAAGAATTACTAGATATTATAGGAGATTTGTTAAGGACTTCTCTAAGAACACAACTCCCATAATTAGGTTGACACAGAAGGGTGTTAAGTTTATATGGACAAACGCATGTGAGGAGAGCTTTGGGAAGCTCAAGACATGTCTCACCACAGCTCTAGTATTGAGTTTACCTTGTCGTTCAGGGGGTTACACCGTTTATTACTATGCACATGAGTAAGACTTGGATGTGTGTTGATGTAACATGGCAAGGTGATTACGTATGCAGCGAGACAGCTCAAGAGGCATGAGCAAAATTACCCCATTCATGATTTAGAGATGACTACTATATTATTTACCTTGAAGAAATTGAGGCATTACTTATATGGTGAGACATGTGAGATATACAAAAATACAAAAGCCTTAAGTATATTTTTGAGTAGAGAGATCTCAACCTTAGACAGCATCAATGGTTAGAGTTTGTGAAACTTGTAAATTTTGTCACATGGACAATTAACTTGGTGAGGTTAAGAAATACTTTTGTTGACTTAAAACCTCAATTTTTTCCTTAAAAAATTCATAAATAAAGGTCATAAAGGTTGTGTGAGAGATTTAGAATGAGATTTAGCCTTAAAAGAAACAATTTTCGCAAGTCTGGACTGTGGAAGTTGATCCCAATGCATAGAGGGTTAATCTTGTGAAGTAAAAAGCAGGAGTTAAGAATTCTAGCCAATGATTGACTATAGGCCCTCTATAGTAGATCTGAGGAAGGAAAAATGCAGAAAGTGCCAACCTACTAGTCCATGATCGACTGTGGACCCTTTCTAGTCGATCCTGTGAAGGAAAATTGAGCAAAAATGGACATTTTGATCCAAAAGCGACTATAAACCTTCTATGGAGCCAATCCTATGATAGGGAAATGGATAGAATATCAAACCTACTGGTCCAAGATCAACTATAGACTCACCATAGTTAAACTTAAGTTGCCTAGTCAGCTTAAAATGGGTTTAAAAGCTTTGAAACCGAAACTTACTTCATTTCTCAGATTTTCCTTTGTTCTCTCACCCATTGTCTCTCAAATTTCCTACCTTTCAAAACCTTCAAACTCCATCAACAAATCTTGGATTCTAAGGGTTAGAGGTAAGGATTTTTACTCCCAAAAACTTTTATTTTGATGGATTATGTGTCTCTCTCTAAAAGCTAGCAATTTTTTTAGGTTCTTAATATTTGGCTAGATCTTTTCGCTAGAAGCTCACTATCACGACCCAATTTTTCGAGCCATGACCAGTGCATGAGCTCAATAAGCATAGCTCACTAAGCCCAAGCAAGCCTATCCATTTACCTTTGCTTAAAAAATTTATCATATCATGCATACACACACACACCTTTTCCCGGGTGTGAACATAGCCAAAACACAATGGCATTATCGATAATAATATACATGCACTATACCAGTTATGTATTTAGCAATTTACATTTTATACACATATTCGCATTGTTAGATTGTATTCACAATACAAAAAGACCCATGACTTCCAGCGGAGACATTTACAATAAAAGGGATTACTATTGAATGCCAGACACATACCCAGGAGATGCACTACGAGGACTCCTTGATCTAGGGTCCAACAGTCACCTGATCTGAAAACATGAATTTTTGTAAAATGTAAGTACAATACTCAGTGAGTGAATATTAGAAGGGAACAAGCATACCATAAGGAATGTTTATCGAAATCATGATGCATTCATTTTCTCAAAACCATGCAATTGTTTTAGCTCCTTTAAACCCCTCATGCAAACCCCACACTAGTAAATCACTTTACAAAAATCTATGCTCAACTATGGTACCAAAGAAGAGGAAATATGGCAAAAATCCACAAGTTAGCAAAATGGATAGAAAGTTTCTCGCTGCAGCGAAACAGAGCAACAAGAGAAAAGTTTCCCTTCACTCAACAAAAGGGCCATCCTACGAAACCAACAAAATCAACATAAAACTCATGAAAATTCCCAAAGTGCAATGTATCAAATTTCACATATATGTCAACCATATATCACATTCATGAGCTTTCATTTCATAAGTCTAGATATGCATAATTTGATAGACAAACATCAATATCATCATAATCACACCCGGCTCATGTACATCC
>NC_030859.1:8726377-8735954 GCF_000208745.1 Theobroma cacao | reverse complement strand
GTGAAAAATGACCATTTTGCCCCTACCATGAAAATCATCATCATTTTCCTTTCCTTCGTCATTTTACCCATATTTTCATTATTCATTCATGCCTTAGGCCTACTTAAGCCTTAATATTGTTTAAAACTTACTTTTAGGAGCTTACTAAGGAAATGACGAACTTACCCCTAATCAGGGATATCACGTCTACTTCTATCTACGAGTCTATAAAGGTCAAGGTCTTGCAATAACCCTCCATATCACCTTGAGAGATCTCTGCGAGGATTCTCTTAGTAAACTAGGATCCCTATCCATTCTAATCATGACCTTGAGTATGCTCAATAAACCATGATAAGTGGATTAGGTAGATAACTGAGCTTAACAATTGTATCTCTATACAACTCCTAGATCAACTAGGTGACAACACATTGCCTAAACATATCATATATGTTTCACCTAGCCACTGCCTCTATTTTCTATAATAATCAAGTTTCCAAGCATCTAGATTTTATGAAACTAGTTGAGTGAGACCCACCAATAGCTCAAACATACTCGAGTAAAAGTGTGACCTTGAGTGTGCTCAACAAGTCTTTAAATAAAAGAACAGTCAGGTTATTTTGCTATCTGGTGGAAGGTAACTTAATCATGCTAGCATGTGACTCAATATTTATCGAGGGATTTCATTATTTATTTTTATTGAAGTCTTATCTTGGCATGCATAGCATTTATTTATTGTATAACATAAATCTATCACATGCATACTACTTTGGCTAATTATGGACTTTATCTATACTAATTTCCTTGAGCCATCAAAGGAAATTAACTTGGTCAAACCTAAGGGATAACAAACAACATCTTGTAGTCTTTCCTCTCTCTTATCTTCATGGCGTTTTTGTATTTTCATCTTCGGATTGTAAAATAACTCTTAAACTAATCCTAATTCTATACTTAGATGTAAGTATTAAATTTTAGTGAAGAAACCTTGTGGTATATCCGAAGAGAGTTAAGTGAGGAGAGAATTTTACAATTCTAGAAAATCGAGAGAAAGGTAGGATGCACAGACCTTTTTCAATAAATAAATACCATGATAAAATTTACATTCAATCATAGCACAATCATATTGGGCCTAAGTCCATAATCATCCACATACATCCATCAACATGAACATATAAATATTTAAAAAACTTGTCTCATTCAAATTGTTAATCATATGAAGTATTCGAGATTAGCAATTTTCCAACATTTATATTTTGTTAATTTCAAATTTTCATGTTTGCAATTTTAATACTAACTTTGGAGAGTTTTACTAATCAATATTAGTAACTCATTGACTCCTAATCTTATTAGTATAAAATTAAAATTTTGTTACAAATTAAAATAATTTTATTTTGTGTTCCTAAACATTTAGTAACTATCTTATTAATCTCATTTAATTAAAGATTGAATGTCTATTATTACCTAATCTCGTTAGAAAATATCTTAGACAATTTAATCTTTAAATTTTTTATGTCAAATCTAAATCAATTCCATGACAATGTCCAGCTACAGGCAACAGCAAACATGTCCTGATTTTATGGCATTATGGTGGCTTATTTTTAGGAATTTAATTCCCAATTAAATTTATCTTGATAGCCAACTTTTGGAACAATTTGAAAATAATTTTTGTAGGATTTCAAGAACTGATTTGTCTGTTTAAAATATTCAAAAACTGTTACCCGTAACTGTAGGTGGCTACAACGGTTTTGACTCTTTTTTGAAGTTTTTTGGTGACATAAAATTAGGAATTTAATTCCCAATTAAACTCATCTTGACAGCCAACTTATGAAAGAATTCCATAATAAGTTTTGCAAGATTTTAGGAAACCTTTTTGGCTATCTAAAACACTCTAAACCATGACTATATAGCTACAGAAGTAGTAATGATTTTGCCCACCTTTTTAGTTTCATGGTGGCTCAATTTTAGGGATTTAATTCCTTAAAATTTTTGTCAACAATTTACATAATTTATGAAACTATTTCCATAACAAAATACTCAGGCAATTGTTGCAACTAATTGCACAAATTAAAGTATATTCTTGGTTGCCAAGCTAACCAAAATCATGACTGAGACTACAACAGGTAATAGCGATTTCAACTATGTTTTGGTGGCTTTTCCATCACCATCAGCTATTGATCATGAACCTTTCTTGGAACACTTCCAGCGTATATTGATTCCTTAAATTTCCAATGTTTTATAAGACCTTTAAACCTCATTTTTATGGCTGAAAATGAACTAATACCATGGCTGGACAAAATCGGATTCTGTCATTTAAATCACACCATAATGTCGTGAGATTGAATCTTTATTTGCTAAATTAATTTTGCATCACATGCACTTGTTAATATGCAATATTTTGACATTAAAATGAGATTAATATTATGATAAATAAGGCATAAAATTAACAATTAAATCTGTCCAGAAATCAAAATAACTAGAATAAATTGTAAAACTTTAAAACATACTACTTTGTGTTGAACAAAACCCGAACATCTCATATTCCTTTTCAACAAAGCATTAACAACAATTAGACATAAAAATGTGTTAAAATCAAACCAAGGAAGGCTTTGATATTACTAATGGGTTTGTGTATGGATGACATGATCAAAATATGCACAGTGAAACAAGCATTAAAACTTGAATTAAACAACCAAATCATGGCTCCACCCCTTGGTGATATTTAGCACGTAAAGGCACAAATTTAATTAAAATTCAGAAAGTTACCTTGCCAAGTGATTTTGCAATCACAATGGCAATTCTCGAAGCAGTCCCAAGAACACCACAAGGAACAAGAACCATAGCTAATCAAGTGTTTGGCCGCCAACAATAGTACACACGATTACACACAAACATTCAGCAAGGAGAGAGCTTTTAACTATACTTTGTGCTAGCAAAGAGAACAACAATTATCCTTTTCTTCTTTTTCACATGTTGCCCAAACCTTTCTTGAAATTTTCTTCATATGCAATTTCGTCTTTCATACAAAGGGAGTGGCAGCAAAGAGAGAAAGCTTTTTTTTTTCTTTTTCTAGATAAAATTAGGTTTTCATCAATTGTTAAAGTCTCTCATATCGAAAATAGTTAAAATGTGACTTATATAGTTAGGTCAAAATAACTTTAATTTTACAATTAAGCCCTCAATATTATAACACATTATAATATTGGACCCATTACTTAATTAAACTTTTTTAATTAAGTCCTTGGAAATTAAAATCAAAACCAATTTCATTTATATTTTGCAATCAAGGCATTACAATTATAAATGCCTCGTATGTGATTCTGTCTAACTTAATCATCTTACTCTCAATTTAATTTATAATGCAATCTTTGTGTATAACGCATTAGGTTCTTAACATGTTGGCAATGCAATTGATTAATGGCTTACTTCCATTAACTAAGATTGGCATCTAGCAATGCATCATGACCACCCAATTGTTAGAAGAGTCAAAAAATTGTTTGACAACCTTTCAGTGTACAGTCTTATAATGTAATTCATTCTCTTATCATATATCCTAAAGATGATAAAAGTGTGGTGCAATATCTACTTTTATTGACCTTTATATTTGTTCCTACAATTTGATCATTAGCTTTATAGAGACTTATGAAACTCAGCTCATAATCTCCTAATCACCTTGGCCAAGGATTTGATTAAGCTAATGTCAACCAAAAACTAATGAGATATTTCTCCTTGGATCACTTGGGGTGATGATTCCTATCTTGACCACTCATTTGCCTTTATATGCTTCATACTATACCCAAAAGTATCCTATGTTTGGCATCCTTGGTTAGGCATCTGTAAGGATGAAATCAAAGCATAACACTCCACATTTAAGACAACATGGTGTCTTAAGTCCAAAGAGTAGTTACACGACTGACACATAAGAAATATTGTATAGACACTAGAGTGAAATACAAAATGCACTTCTCATATAAGGTCATGTTCAGTGAACTTGCTCATCCATGGCAAGCACCCATATGCTAGTTTCAAGTATCTTTATACTTCAACTTATGGGAGAAGTTGGTTACTTCACAAGAAACATAGCATGTGCCGATCTCTGAGCATTATCGATGCCCCGTCTCAATAATACAATGATTAAGAACTTTTAAGAACAATGCTTTGATGCATAAGGATCTCAAAATTGTATTCTAAAACAATTCCTTTGTAAAGCATATATAGTTCCATGAACTTTATGTACATAAGTATAAATAAAATTTAAATCATAAACTTATAAATAAAAAACTTTCTCAATATTATTATGAATAACAAAATATCACACATAAATATCTCAAAATGCAATTTCTATGCAACCACAAATTAGCTAAGGCTCATACTAGCATATTAGTTATGTTTGAACAACATTTAATCTATGAATGAGAAGGTTAGGACAGATTGAACGTATTTTCCATTCTTACACAGAACGTCCAGTGCGTATGACAAAGGAACCTGGAAAAAGTTAATTTAGTGAGATAAAGTTGTTTGTACAACTTTCAATGCAGGACTCTTTGCTTTGGACAGCCGTATTGAGTTTTTGATAGGGTCTTAAACAACTTTATTGAGATTTTCGATCATCCCTAAATTCGGGAAATAGGAGCCTTTGGGTTTTCTTTTTCTATATGCTACTTTTTATTTTACTACACTATATTGTAATCATAGAGTCCGTGGTGGTTCAAGCTATGGTATTGAGTAATAAAATTATTAATTTTTTTTTAAAAAATAATATTTATAGTGAAATTAAAAAAGTATATGAAATTTAATAAAAAAATTGACTCATGTCCATTTAGTTATTTAGAGAAATAAATAATTAATGCAATACATTAACCTAATTACTAAAATCGAGATTTTTAATTTTAAATTCAATATGCAGCTAAAAAATACAGAACAGATATAAAGGAAAGATAACCCATACAATTATTCCTTTTTGAAAATAGAACAAACCGACAAAGTTATTTTATTGATGAAATTAAGATTACATCGAGCACACCAAATATGAAACAAGTAGTAAACACTTAGAAAAATACATCACTCAAAGTAGTGCAGGACAGGAAAAACTAAAGAAAACGATAATAGCGTACGTGGATGTAAAGCAAAGCATCCCTTTCTAAGCAAGTCTAAGCCCATTCAGGAGGCATTGGTACCCCTCTCATATACCTTTTTTCCATGTAGTTTCAACTTGCAGAGGCGAGGACAGCATGCAGTAACCTTTTCAACATCAAGAGTACTGTTGAAGGATATCCATTTTGGCTTTATTATCAGGGAGCGAAGGTGATTAAATGTAACAGTTCCGGGTTCGAAAATCTCCTGGAATGATCCTAAAGAGGCCTCATCCTCTATAACGATCACCAATTTTCTGAGATTTGTCAATGTGATGAGATCTTTTACATCTGCATGGCGTGAAGGGAAGTTAAATAGTGTCTGCAGGTTGCCAAGATTGGCAAATCGCAGTCTTTCTGTCTCATAGCCACAGTCAGGAGGGAGATACAGATGCCTCAGTCGTTCCATCTTCCAGAACACATCGGGCATTCTTGATGTTGAATATTGACGATCAAGATACAGAGTCAACAAGTAGCTCAAGTCACCCATCGATGATGGAAGTTCTCCAATCCAGGCCGATGCTACATTTAAGAGTCTTAAATGGACTAGTTTTCCTATTTCGTCAGGTATTTTAAAACCCTTAACGTTATCAAGATCTAAGATTCGAAGCAGCTTGAACTTATTGACCATGGATTCCATTAGCTGCTGACTTATTCCACTATGTTCTTGCAAGGAGAAGCCTAATATAGACCTAATGGGAGGATACTGTTCATTTTCCAATCCAATATGCCCACTAAAGTTCCTCAAATTAACCGAAAGTCTGCGAATTCTACCAGTTGGCTTCATCTTGGTTGTGATGGATTGGAAAAAATCGTTGTGCTTGTTTTTATCATTAAGGTTTGCAACATCACAAATGTCTTCCCCTTGAGCCCTCGACAAACAAAGATCTCGCATCAGATCATGCATGCGACAAGTCTTAATCCTCCCAGTTGGACTTCTTTTTTCTACTTGAACCATGTACCTTTCAGCCATTTCATCTAAGTAACGATAAGCAACGTCCTCCATTGTCTCTTCCCCTTCATAACCGGAAACAGGTGGTATCATACCCTCCGCTATCCACAAGTTAGTCAATTTCTTTACAGATATCAGAAAATCCTCTGGGAATATGCCTAGATAAAGGAACAATGGTTTCAGTCGTTGGGGCAAATCATCATAACTTAAGGCCAGCACTTCAGGAATTGAGAAGCTTTCGTCTTGGCGGTTCAAATATGATTTAATATTTTCATGGACTTTATCCCACTCATCAAATGTCTGCTTTGTGGACAAAAGACCTCCAAGCACAGTGATGGCTAATGGCAAACCCTTACAATGTTTCACCATCTCCTTCCCTAACTTTTCCAAACCATAATCGTTTCTCGCATCTGCAAGGACATGTTTAAATTAAAATTTAAGATTACTGTCAACTTGGCCAATGAGGTGATTAGAAGCACAATTAAGGGAAATGGGTCGATATATATCTTCATGTTTAACTTGAGAACAAAGATGTGAATTTGCAAACAAAACAGCAAGCCTCTTTCGCAAGCTTGGTGACGAAGTGGAGTCAATTAGCTCAAGTATTTTATTCTTTGGCAAATACCCTACGGTTTGAGGGAGAATAAATTTGTCCTCTGAACTTTAAAATATAACACTTAATTACCTTGTGTTTATTTCTGCTTTTTGAAGAATTTTTAAAAAGTTTATATTTTATTTTACTATTAATATTAATTTAACCAAGTAAGATATATTCTGATAATATTTTTAACGGTGTCAAGAAAATTCTAGCCACAAAAACATAGGATAGTTAACTATCATATTTCACACCTCATTGTGAAAATTTATTCCGCCTGAAATCACAAGATACTTTTTTTGTTATTGCTATTAGAAGTCGTAAAACTTAGTTAGTATTTTAATAAAAGGTAACATTGGAAACAAATTTTTTATTATGGAAAAATAAACGTTATTTTCAAGTATCCTAAAATAGAAATTAGAAGTGAAAAAAGTAACAAACTAGAAGGAGATCAGTGTGTGAATAAAATAAGATGTGAGCCAGACGGGATCCAAAATATAACCCAAGTAAGAAGGTAGAAATTAAACTACTATATAACAATAAGAATGAGAAAGCATTTATAATAAGGAAGTTACGAGTGAGATATGTCAGACCTTGATCATCCGGCGGGCGAGGGAGTGCAATTCTTTGAAATAACTCCCAGCTTCTTGCCTCATTCAGGCACCGTGGTTCGTGTATATAACATCTCGGATCTGCGTGCCTGGCGACTTCTTTTTTGCGAGTGGTAAGTATTATTTTACTACCTGTGTCCTCGGTCGGGAACCCAGCACTCAAGATTTTCCAAGCATGCACATCCCAGATGTCATCAAGAACCACCAAGCATTTCTTCTTCTGTAGTTCTTTGAAGACCATTTCGGCCATGTCGTCGTCCCTCATTTTCTCAATCTCCTCTCTCTGCTCCTTACTGGGGGGACTAAGCTTGAACAAAATTTGTTCCCAAGTACTCCTCTTTTCCCATTGTTGGGATATATTTATCCACACAAAGTGATCAAAACATTGTCTAACTTTGGCATGGCTGTAGACCTTCTTAGCAAGGGTGGTCTTTCCTATACCGCCCATGCCACAAATCGAGACAACCCGATGCTCCCTCAGGTTATCGCCTTGGCTAGTCTCTGCAAAGCCACCCGCACAACACCGCCAAACACTTCCACGACGTTCTTCACCTACCAATTTTTTCACCAATAAATTTACATCTTCGTCAACTCCAACAGGATTTTCAGGAATGTGAGGATAATTCTTCCAGAGGCTTGAACTTCTCTTCGGCTTCCGGTCAATCGCAGAATTGGAGCCCTCTGTGATGGGTAATTCCCTTATACCAAAGGCTTTCAGACTCTTTGTCAAATCAGAAATCCGGACATTGATGTCCTCCAGCTTTGAACCAAGATTGTACTTTGTTTTTACTGGGTTCCAGATTGCAAATTTTGCACCAGCTTTCTTCGTGGATTCAACTTCGAGGGCAAGGCTTTCAACGATATCTTCTATATCGTAAGCGAGAATTTTGATCTCCGCCATCCAGTTTCTTATTCTCTCATCTTTGTCTTGCTTTGCAGATGCATCTTTCAAGAACGCCTTCATCCACTGCAGCTGAGTGTTTACGTGATCCAATTCTTGGCCAACACCTTGGAAGAATTTCACTTCTCCTATTAGGAAATCGCCAAGCCTCTCCAACGCGTAAGACATGATAAACTCCGCCATGGCAACTTTTCAAGGGAAGTGTGAGGAACGAAAGGAACTGTAATCTTTGCTTTTTTTGGGGGGAAAGTTAAATAGCGAGTGGTATCATAAACTCTTGTCAGAACCGGTGTGACATTGTGCAAGGGCTACTTTGTCATCAGCAATAACTTTCTTCAAGGTTGTAAGCTTTTCGTTGAGCGAACTAGAATTATTGAGAGATTATTTGTTATTTAATTTTTTCAAAAACAGTGAATGGTATCTACACACTTTTATTAGAATGATGTGAAGACTTAATCATCAAATGACGTGTGAAGAGTTAATCTTCAACAAAACAATGACGACTTTAAGGTTGTAAGCTTTTCATTGATTTAAAGACGACTTATCCACAGATTATTTGTTTTTTTTTTAATAAAGTTAAAAAGTGATGATACGTTTTATTTATAAAATAAAATAATTATTATATAATTTAGTTTATAGAATGAAATAGAGTAGAAATTATTATTATAATTTATTTTTATAATTAATTAATAAAAATAATTTTAAAATAGTTAAAGAAAAAATGATAACATGATAAAATTATTTTTTTTATAATTTAGTTAACTATACAAGTTAACTCATTACTATAATTCAATCATATTTTTCCTTTTTAATCTTTTAATTTTATTTTCATTAAAATTTTAAAAAATATTAATAATTTATTATTCAATTATTAATATGATTTTTTCTTTCAATTTCTTTTTAATTTTTTCTCCATTTTTATTTTCAGTTTTTAATCTTTTATTAAAAATTTAAACATTACTAATTTATTAATAAATAATTAATATAATTTTTTATTTTAATTTTTTTACTTTTTTTTTATTTTTATTTTTTATTTTTAAATTATAATTATTTTCATGACTGAATATGGTCGAATAAGATTCAAACGGAGATCCAGCCAGATCTGGTGCTCAACGGTCAAATCTGATTGCGATAAGCACCGAATCTGATGTTTTCCGATCAGATCTCACCGTTGGATCTAGCACTTCACGGCCAGATCTAGCCTCGGGGAAGCACCGACCTGGCGCCGTAGTGGCCAGATCCGGCCACATGGTGCCTAAGATTTGCGTTTTAATACACCGGTCACCTTTTCAGCAACCGACCCATGAAGAAGAAAAAAAGGAAAAGAAAAAATAGAATAAAAAAGAAAAATTATTTGTAAAATTTAAAATATTAATATTTTATATATAATTTAAACATTATTAATATTAATAT
>NC_030859.1:8714017-8725625 GCF_000208745.1 Theobroma cacao | reverse complement strand
TATCAAGTTATAGAATGTCGACAATTTTAGTTCACAAAATTAAATTCAATAAAATAAAATAATTATTTTAAAAATATATAATAAAATAATTATTATATAATTTAGTTAATGAAATAAAATAAAGTAAAAATTATTATTATAACTCATTTTAATATTTAATTGATAAGAATAATTTTATAATAATTAAAAAAAATAATATAATAACAAAATTACCATTTATTATAATTTAGTAAACTATTAAAATTACTCATTATTATATTTTTAATAATTTTTCCTTTTTTAATTTTTTAATTTATTTTCATTAAAATTTTAAAATATTAATAATTTATTATTAATTTCTTAATATGATTTTTTATTTCAATTTCTTTTTATTGTTTCTCTATTTGTATTTTCAATTTTAATCTTTTACTTAAAATTTAAACATTAATAATTTAATATTGAATTATTAATATAAAATTTTATTTTAATTTCTTTTAATTTTTTAATTTTTATTTGTAAATTATAATTATTTTCAATATAGAGATATTTTTTTCTAATATTTTTTTATTCTATTCATACTCATAAAATAACGTGCAAGTACGACTTAGTCATCAACAACAGCGTGCGAGGACTTTGACATCAACAAAACACAACGACGACTTCAGTGTTGTAAACTTTCCATTTACCTGTTGACCGAGATAAGACTTATTCAGAGATTGCTTATTATTAATTTTTTTTTTTTACGAAGTTATAGAGTGTTCACAATTTTAGTTCACGAAATAAAATAAAATAAAATAAAATAATTATTTTATAAAAATAGAATAAAAATAAAATATAACAAAATGATTATTATGTAAGTTGCTTCATGCAATGAAATAGAATAAAAATTGTTATTATAATTTATTTTTATGTTTAATTGGTAAAAATAGTTTTAGAATAGTCAAAGAATAAATCATAAAATAACAAAATTACCTTTAATTATAATTTAGTAAATTAGAAAAAATTACTCAATATTATAATCTAACAATATCTTTTTAAAAATTTTTAATTTTATTTTCATTAAAATCTAAAAATATTAATAATTTATTATTAAATTGTTAATATGAATTTTTATTTCAATTTCTTTTTATTTTTTCTCCATTTGTATTTTCATTTTTTAATCTTTTATGAAAATTTAAACATTAGTAATTGATTATTAAATTGTTAATATAAAATTTTATTTAAATTTTTTTACTTTTTTTATTTATAAATTGTAATTATTTTTACTAAATAGGGATATTTTTATCCAATGAACTTTTATTCTATTTATAGTCATTGAGTAACGTGCAAGGACTTACACATCAACAACACACAATGGCGACTTCAATGTTGTAAACTTTCAATTGACTTATTGACCTACAGAAGACTTGTTTAGAGATTGCTCATTACCTAATTTTTTTTTTTAGGAAGTTATAGAGTGTTGGCAGTTCTGGTTTGCAAAATCGAATTAAATAAAATAAAATAATTATTTTATAGAAATAAAATAAAAAATAGAATAAAATGATTATAATGTAGTTTGATTAATAGAAAGAAATAAGGTAAGAATTGTTGTTATAATTCATTTTGATGTTTAATTGATAAAAATAAGTTTAGAATAGTTAAAGAATAAATGAAAAGCAAGAGACACAAATCGGACTCAGCGGATTGGACATATTGGAAAGGAGACCTAGCAGATGCCAAATTTGGTCTGTCAAAAGACAATCCTAACCACGCACTACCTAGTGGCCTATTTATCTGCACATGCTACAACAAATAGGTGAGTCATCTAGTACTCAATGAGTGGTGTAGATAAGTCAAATATATTGATCCCAATAAACATATATAAAATATATTGCATTATCAATGCAAACACAACATTTTACCAAACATCTCTAAAATTTAAGGGCATATCATTTATCCTTAAGAGTATTCCATAAATCTCACAAATCCCATATATGCTACTATGTCTCCATAAGTAATGTGTGTCAAATCAGGCTTATCCATGAAGCCATTACCAAATTAATTCTTCATAGGCACACCATAGTTGCCAACGTATCACATCAAATTCAAATCTGTCTCTGCCTACTCGAGGTTATAACATATCATTCATATTTCAAACCATGATCATTGTAAAACCCGACCCTATAAACACATGTCATGACATACATGTACTGAGTAGCATGTTATTATGCTAGGAAAGCACCTAAGAATAGACGAAACTTGGTATCGTACCTAACGGTACACTTGAGTTGATTTAATCTCGAAGTAGTTCAAATAGGAATTGTAGGATGAAATTTAATATTTTATAGTCTAGGAATGACTAAAAATGATTGTTCGGAGTTCGAGGGTTCATTTGGGGTAAATTTGAAAATTTTGATGTTCAGGAGTAAAATCGTAATTTTGCCATCCGTGATAAAATTTGAGATTTTGAGAGAATTTAGATCAAATTTGACAAATTGGGGAATGGTATGAGTATAAGGGATGAAAAATATGTCTATGGGCAATTTTTCAGTTTTTTGGGTAAAAATGTAATTTTTTACTTTTACGAGGGCAAAAGTGTAAATTTCAAAAATTACTCCACCAAGACTTTGGATAAGTCTGAGAATTTTATCTAAGCTATGGATATGTGGGACAAGTGTATGGTGAAAATTTGGAAACAAATGGATGAAATTTTAAAAATGGGCCATGGGAAAGTAACACATGGCACTTTTTAATTGTTTAATATTATTTTAATGGAAAATCAGCCCATTTAAACCCCATACTAAGTGTTGGCCGGCCATAAGGAAAGAACAAGAGAGAAAATAGAGAGGAAAGGAAGAAAAGAGAAAAACCAAAGAGAAACAAGAAAATTCAAAAGGGAATTCGCGTTTTTCACCCGTTTACGCGTCTAATGATAAGATTTTTCGACTTTAGCTTGATTTCTACCTTTCCTATGCCTTTATTTTCATTTTGCATGATTGAGGAGAGAGATCTAAAAGTGACATCAAGGGCTGGACGAATTTCAAGGGGGGAGAAATTGAAATTTTTAGGTTTTGATTTTTAGTTAAATTGATAATTTTAGTTAGTTAAATGTGTTTAGAAATTAAATTGGGCAAGAAAGCATTAAATTTTCACAATACCCACCCTTGGTCGAATCTGCAATGAGGTACAATGATGATGATCTGATTTTTATTCTAAGAGAAATGAAGAGAAAATGATGAAAAATGGTTAAATGTGATAAAAAAATAAAGTGAAAAATTTACCTAGTTAATGTCCCATTTTTTGCCGAATTTTCCAAGGAGGAAAGTGAGTTGATTTTGGTGATTTTAGAAGGTTATTGGCTGATATTTAATGGTTAGAAATGTTGGAGAGAGAATGGGATGATTTAGAGCTAAAATGGAGCGCGTTAGCAATTTATCGGGCAAAGTGCCAAAAATAGGTTAATACCGCGTTTAAGCCGTTTTAGGCTATTGCATTTCATACCATGCATTAGTATAGGATTTAAGTCAATTATATAGTGATTTAACATCAATTTGGTGAATTGGGTAAATTTTGCAATGTGTTTAGGAGGAGAGCCTTCCGGTAAAAGCCAGGAAGTCGTACCCAACGAACAGTGATCGAGGCACCTAAAAAGCAATTAGTTTGTACAAATGGTGAGTAAACCTATTATTATTGTAAATTATCTAGAGTTTATTTTTAAATGCTCTTCATGGATTTTATGAAACGAAAATGAGATTAAAATGAGATTTTTGATGTTTTAGAAATAAATGTGACAAATAAAAAATATGTTGTGTTGATTATGAAATTGAGTAATTGGAGGCTGCCAATTATTTTGAAATATATATTTTCCTATGAATGGCTTATGATATATGAGTATATGTGGCTATATGTTATAATTGCATTGGGAATTTATGTAAGCTGTCTTTTACTATGCAGACTGGGTAAATAAATAAAAGCCACGTTATATTGTCGAAATTTTATTAAAATTGGTGGGTTTAGTCACTGCAGTGACGGGTTTCCGTGGACTGCCTATTAGAGGGGCACGGTAAACCTGGTTGTATAGTTACTCCGGTTGTAGAGGCGAGGAGGGTAACTCTTGGGGTAGTATTAGAGCTCACTTCACGTCGAACCCCCACGTGAATGTGTAACTCGGTCAACGCCAAGGAACGGCTTATTTTAAAAAGAAAAATGTGTTTCACATGTAAATGTTATAAGAACCTTGGCGGACTCGGTTAGATGCCTTAGCCAAGGTATCCCCGAGGATTAGTTTTGGCTTGAACCTTGTTTTTAATAAAAGACATAAGCCTTAACAATTATTTTGGTAAATTACAAATATTTTATGGTTTAAGAAATAAATTGAAAACCTCATGAAATGGTTTGTGATTTGACGTTTAAACTTGCCTCCATTTTACTCGCCTTTAGATATTTATGATAATGTCTGTTTACTCATTGGGATTGCAAAATCTCACCTACCTCCTTTCCAAATATTTTAGGCCTGTGGTAGCTTGTAGATACCCGATTTTATCGAGGATTCCAGTTGACCCCTCTATCATACAGATAGTTGGTTACTATCACTAACACTTGGTGTATTTATGGGCCACTTGTCATTGTAATTATTATTGTATATTATAACTTTGTAAATTATTGTATGTATGAATTTATTTTACTTCTAAGTTACAAAAGATTACTTACACGTGTTTCTATAAATATTGTTTTATATAAAAATGCTATATTTTTATCTTTTGATTTACTTGAGCCAGAAATGACTAGAAATTGTTTAAAATTGATATGTAAGCCTTGCGGGGTTCCGATTGGTATTCCAGGTAATGAGTATCAATCGAGACGTCACGACGGTTGTCATGGGCCCGAGGGAGGTTCCGGGTCGTGACAATTCAATTGGTATCAGAGCTTTTGGTTTAAAAGCTTATGGTTTTGAAAGAAGTTTTTGATTTTTAAAGTTCTTGTATTTAAAGTTATTGTTAAAATAATTTACAATGTCAGTGTGGCCTAGTTAAGATTAGTTAGTTGCATGTAATTGCATATAGAGTCTTAAGTTGTCTAAACCAATTCCGTTCTTTTTGTAGATCATTATGCTTCCTCGACGTAAGCTACCACTTATTACTAGATCTACCGATAGGGGAAGAGGTCGCCCTAGATAGAGTCGATCGGATTCCATAGAAGAGGAGTCAGTTGCATCTTTTTTTAGAACAGTTCCTACTACTAAGTCTACTAACATTCCTATACCTCCTCTACCACTTGTTGCTGCTCCTAGTGTACTTGTCATGTCACCCGAGGCAGCTCAGGCATTAGCGACTTTTCTCGCTGCTCTTGCAGGCCAAGCTCAAGCTGGTCTAGTTCCACCCGTTGATTCTCCTGTAATAGCCCCAGTACCACCACCTCCTATTCCACCCCAGACACCGGACGTCTCCATTTCTAAGAAATTGAAGGAATCTAGACAGTTAGGTTACATCTCGTTTACTGGTGAATTGGATGTGACCGTAGCTAGGGATTGGATTTTTCAAGTATCGGAGACATTAGCAGATATGAGATTAGATGATGAGATGAAATTGAAGGTGGCTACACGGTTATTTGAGAAGAGAGCCCGTAATTGGTGGAATTCAGTAAAGTCTCGCTTTCCTATACCATTGACTTGGACAGATTTCCTTCGAGAGTTCAATGGTCAGTATTACACTTATTTTCATCAAAAAGAGAAAAAGAGAGAATTTTTTAGCTTGAAACAAAGGAACATGACCATTGAGGAGTATGAAACTCGTTTTAACGAGCCGATACTTTATGTACTTGAGTTGGTGAGATTGGAGCAAGATCAGGTAAACTACTTTGAGAAGGGACTCCGTAATGAGATACGGGAGAGTATGATAGTGACTGGCAAGGAGTCATATAAGGAAGTTGTGCAGATGGCCTTATGGGCTGAGAAACTCGCCACTGAGAATAGACGGATCCGAGCTGAGTTTGCAAAGAGAAGGAATTCGCCTATGTTACTGGGTCAGTCTTCAAAAAGAGGCAGAGATTCGACATCTACTGCAGGAAGTAATACCTCAGTGTCTGTGGCATCCACTAGACCTCAATCTCAACAGTCACAGTCGAGATCTTCTAGACTTGATCGGCCCGTGATGAGTAGTCAAGGGGAGACTTCAGGAAGATTGGACAGATGTCGTAATTGCGGAGGATTTCATGTTGGGTCATGTAGACAGCTTGTAAAGTGTTTTCAATGCAACCAACAGGGGCATATCAAGAGAGATTGTCCTCAGTTGAGACGGGGTACAGTAGCTACTTCTACTCTCCGACTTGTCCTAGTATACCGCGGAGAGACATTTCGGGATCACAATCCAAACAAGGGGCGGTGATACGGTCAAGCATGGGGACTAATACCCCAGAGCAGCCATCTTCCAGACCGTAGCCCCAAATTTTGACCAAGGTCTTTGCAGTGACTTAGGATGAAGCCCGAGCTCGACCTAGCACCGTGACAGGTACTATGATTGTGTTTGATAGAGATGGACATGTTTTGATAGATTCAGGCTCCGATAGATCATACGTGAGCATATTATTTGCATCATTCTCAGATAGGAACTTGTCATCATTAGAGGAAGAGATTGTAGTGTATACTCATCTAGGCGAGCGATTAGTAAGAAATACGTATTATAGAGATTGTGGTATTAAAGTTGGGGAAGAAGAATTCATGGGTGATTTAATCCCTTTGGAGATTCGGGACTTTGATTTGATCTTGGGTATGGATTGGTTGTCCACTCATCGAGCAAAGGTGGATTATTTTAAGAAAGAAGTGATTCTCTAGAGTTTAGAGGGAGCAGAAGTTGTATTAACAGGGGAGCGTCGAGTATTACCGTTTTGTGTAATCTCGGCCCTCAAAGCTTTGAAATTGGTGCGAAAGGGATATCCGACATACTTGGCTCACGTGATTGATATATCGAGGGAGGAACCTAACTTAGAGAATGTCCCCGTAGTAAGTGAGTTCCTTGATGTATTTCTTGATGAATTACCGGGACTTCCTCCCGATCGTGAGTTCGAATTCACCATTGACTTACTTTCGGGTACTGCTCCTATCTCTATTCCTCCATATAGAATGGCTCCGGTAGAGTTGAAGGAGTTGAAAGTACAATTGCAAGAGTTAGTGGACAAGGGTTTTATACGCCCTAGTACATCTCCATGGGGAGCACCGATTTTATTTGTGAAAAAGAAAGATGGTACACTTCGATTATGTATAGATTACAGACAGCTTAACAAAATGACCATTAAGAACAAGTATCCGTTACCGAGGATTGATGATCTTTTCGATCAATTACAGGGAGCTACAGTGTTTTCTAAGATTGATCTAAGGTCTGGGTATCATCAATTGAGGATTAAAGAACAGGATGTACCTAAGACAGCGTTCAGGACTCGGTACGGTCATTATGAGTTCTTGGTCATGCCTTTCAAGTTAACTAACGCACCGGCAGCTTTTATGGATCTCATGAACAGGGTGTTTCACCCTTACTTGGACAAGTTTGTTATTGTGTTCATTGATGACATACTAGTTTACTCGAGAGATAATGATGAGCACGCTGCCCATTTGCGTATAGTATTACAAACTTTGCGGGAAAGACAGTTGTATGCAAAGTTTTCGAAGTATGAGTTTTGGTTACAGGAAGTGGTATTCTTGGGACATGTAGTATCGAGAGCTGGAATATATGTTGATCCCAAGAAGATAGAGGCAATTTTACAATGGAAGCAACCTAAGACAGTGACGGAGATTCGTAGTTTCCTTAGATTAGCCGGTTATTATCGGAGGTTTGTTCAGGGGTTTTCCTTAATAGAAGCTCCTTCGACCCGTCTAACTCGTAAAGGAGTTTGAGTGGGATGATGTTTGTAAGAATCGATTTCAGGAGCTAAAGAATCAGTTAACCTCCGCTTCCATTTTAACACTTTCTGTGAGTGGTAAGGGATTTATGGTGTACAGTGATGCATCTAAGTTGGGGTTAGGGTGTGTGTTGATGCAGGATGAGATAGTAATAGCTTATGCTTCCCGGCAGTTGAAGAAGCATGAAGCAAATTACCCTACCCATGGTTTAGAGTTAACAGTAGTGGTGTTTGCTTTAAAAATCTAGAGGCATTACTTGTATGGTGAGCATTGTCAGATATTTACGGATCACAAGAGTTTAAAATATTTGCACACCCAAAAGGAGCTTAATTTGAGGCAAAGGCGATGGTTGGAGTTGATAAAAGATTATGACTTGGTGATAGATTATCATCCGGGAAAGGCGAACGTTGTAGCTGATGCCTTAAGTCGTAAGTCTTCATCGTCTTTAGTAGCACTTCAGAGTTGTTATTTTTCAGCATTAACAGAGATGAAATCTCTTGGGATCTAGTTGAGAAATGGTGAGGATGGATCCTTATTGGCAAACTTCATTGTGCGACCTTCGTTACTTAATCAGATCAAGGACATTCAGAGGTCTGATGATGAGTTAAGGAAAGAAATTCAAAAATTGACCGATGGGGGAGTTAGTGAGTTCAGACTCAGAGAGGATAACGTCTTGATGTTTAGAGACCGAGTTTGTGTTCCTGAGGAAAACCAGTTGAGACAGGCGATCATGGAAGAAGCCCATTCATCTACCTATACATTACATCCCGGAAGCACCAAGATGTATAAGACTATCAGGGAAAATTATTGGTGGCCGGGTATGAAGCGAGACGTAGCAGAATTTGTAGCAAAGTGTCTCGTATGTCAGTAAGTTAAGGCGGAGCATCAAAGGCCAGCAGGTACACTTCAGTCTTTACCTATTCCCAGTGAAAATGGGAGCATGTAACTATGGATTTTATTTTGGGATTGCCGCGGACACAGAGGGGAAAGGATGCGATCTGGGTGATCGTAGATCGGTTGACTAAGTCCGCTCACTTTTTAGCTGTCTATAGTACATACTCTATTGAGAAGCTGGCTCAGCTCTGTATAGATGAGATTGTGAGGCTACATGGAGTTCCCATTTCTATAGTGTCAAACCGAGATCCTCGATTCACTTCTCGATTCTGGCCAAAATTTCAAGAAGCTCTTGGAACCAAATTGAAATTTAGCACTACTTTTCACCCACAAACGGATGGTCAATCAGAGAGGACTATCTAGACTATGAAGGATATGTTGAGGGCTTGTGTCATGGATTTTCTTGGGAGTTGGGATAGACACTTGCCGTTAGTGGAATTTGCTTACAACAACAGCTTCCAGTCTAGCATTGGTATGGCACCGTACAAAGCTTTATATGGAAGGAAATGTCGTACTCCACTTTGTTGGGATGAAGTGGGTGAAAGAAAGATAGTTAGTGTGGAATTGATCGATCTAACTAATGACAAGATAAAGGTTATACGAGAGAGGCTAAAGGTAGCCCAGGATAGGCAGAAGAGCTATACAGATAAACGGAGAAAAGACTTGGAGTTTGAGGTCGATGATAGATTTTTTCTTAAGGTGTCTCCTTGGAAAGGTAATAATTTGAATGCTTTGTGGTATTAAGTTTTATTTGATTATATTATTATGGTAAATTATGATATCTTGTTGGATAATGAAAGGTGTGATTCGATTTGCGAAGCGGGAAAAGCTTAACCCGAGGTATATTGGACCATTCTGAATCATTGAGCGAATTGGACCAGTGGCTTATCGGTTATAATTACCTCCGGAGTTAGATCGGATCCACAACATTTTCCATGTCTCTATGCTTAAGAAATATGTACCAGATCCCTCTCACATCTTCGAAGCACCTCCGATCGAGTTGCATGATGATTTGAAGTTCGAGGTGCAACCTGTGAGTATCTTGGATCGAAAGGATCGAGTACTGAGGAACAAGAGTATTTCAATGGTTAAAGTGTTGTGGAAAAGTGCTCGAATGGAGGAAATGACATGGGAAGTAGAGCATCAGATGAGGAACCAATACCCGCATCTATTTGTCGAATCTGGTAAGTGAAATTTTGAGGTCAAAATTTTATTTTAAAGGGGGTAGAATTGTAAAACCCGACCCTATAAACACATGTCATGACATACATACACTGAGTAGCATGTTATTATGCTAGGAAAGCACCTAAGAATAGACGAAACCTGGTGTCGTACCTAACGGTACACTTGAGTTGATTTAACCTCAAAGTAGTTCAAATAGGAATTGTAGGATGAAATTTAATATTTTATAGTCTAGGAATGACTAAAAATGATTGTTCGGAGTTCGAGGGTTCATTTGGGGTAAAATTGGAAATTTTGATGTTCAGGGACAAAATCGTAATTTTGCCATCCGCAACAAAATTTGAGATTTTGAGAAAATTTAGATCAAATTTGATAAATTGGGGAATGGTATGAGTATAAGGGATGAAAAATATGTCTATGGGCAATTTTTCAGTTTTTAGGGCAAAAATGTAATTTTTCACTTTTACGGGGGCAAAAGTATAAATTTCAAAAATTACTCCACCAAGACTTTGGATAAGTCTGAGAATTTTATCTAAGCTATGGATATGTGGGACAAGTGTATGGTGAAAATTTGGAAACAAATGGATGAAATTTTAAAAATGGGCCATGGGAAAGTGACACATGGCACTTTTTAATTATTTAATATTATTTTAATGGAAAATCAGCCCATTTAAACCCCATACTAAGTGCTGGCTGGCCATAAGGAAAGAACAAGAGAGAAAATAGTGAGGAAATGAAGAAAAGAGAAAAACCAAAGAGAAACAAGAAAATTCAAAAGGGAATTCGCGTTTTTCGCTCGTTTACGCGTCTAATGGTAAGATTTTTTGACTTTAGCTTGATTTCTACCCTTCCTATGCCTTTGTTTCCATTTTGCATGCTTGAGGAGAGAGATCTAAAAGTGACATCAAGGGCTGGACGAATTTCAAGGTGGGAGAAATTGAAATTTTTAGGTTTTGATTTTTAGTTAAATTGATAGTTTTAGTTAGTTAAATGTGTTTAGAAATTAAATTGGGCAAGAAAGCATTAAATTTTCACAATACCCACCCTTGGTCGAATCTGCAATGAGGTACAATGATGATGATCTGATTTTTATTCTAAGAGAAATGAAGAGAAAATGATGAAAAATGGTTAAATGTGATAGAAAAACAAAGTGAAAAATTTACCTAGTTAATGTCCCAGTTTTGGCCGAATTTTCCAAGGAGGAAAGTGAGTTGATTTTGGTGATTTTAGAACGTTATTGGCTGATATTTAATGGTTAGAAATGTTGGAGAGAAAATGGGACAATTTAGAGCTAAAATGGAGCACGTTAGCAATTTAACGGGTAAAATGCCAAAAATAGGTTAATACCGCGTTTAAGCCATTTTAGGCTATTGCATTTCATACCATGCATTAGTATAGGATTTAAGTTAATTATATAGTGATTTAACATCAATGTGAGGAATTGGGTAAATTTTGCAATGTGTTTAGGAAAAGAGCTTTCCGGTAAAGGCAAGGAAGTCGTACCCGAGGAACAGTGATCGAGGCACCTAAAAAGCAATTAGTTTGTACAAACGGTGAGTAAACCTATTATTATTGTAAATTATATACAGTTTATTTTTAAATGCTTTTCATGGATTTTATGAAACTAAAATGAGATTAAAATGGGATTTTTGATGTTTTAGAAATAAATGTGACAAATAAAAA
>NC_030859.1:8699426-8713311 GCF_000208745.1 Theobroma cacao | reverse complement strand
AGTAGGTTACTATCACCAACACTTGGTGTATTTATGGGCCACTTGTCATTGTAATTATTATTGTATGTATGAATTTATTTTACTTCTAAGTTACAAAAGATTACTTACACGTGTTTCTATAAATATTGTTTTATATAAAAATGCTATATTTTTGTCTTTTGATTTACTTGAGCCAGAAACGACTGAAAATTGTTTAAAACTGATATGTAAGCCTTGCGGGGTTCCGATTGGTATTTCGGGTAATGAGTATCAATCGAGACGTCGCGGCTGTTGTCATGGGCCCGAGGGAGGTTCTGGGTCGTGACAATCATAAAGTGATATTCCCTGGACATAATCCAATCATACACGGTGACCAATTGGTGGAAACAAATCACGTTTTAGGCTAGGGTGCTGGTGGAGCATCAAATCATGTGCGTGCCAAAGCAATAGGTGGAAGGTCAAATCACGCTCGGAGTTGTGACATCCGACAGAGAACAAATCATGCTCAGCACCAAAGCAACTAGCGGAGAATCAAAGTCATTATCGGGGGATATTCGATGAATGACATTAAAGCATTGCAGGCAAGAATCACAGGCGGTGTTGGTCACAATTTAATCTGCTAGAGGGGGAGTGAATAGCACAATTTAGCTCTTTTAAAAATTATCTTTAAGTGTAGACAAATGTAAGATAAAAAAGAATGAAAATAAAACAAAAAATAGAGTAAATAAGACAGTAAAATTTAGAGTGGTTTGGTCCAAGACCTACATCTACTATCTTGATTATCCAACCAAGGATTTTCCAACCAATCCACTAAGAACCGGTGAAATTAACAAGCTTTCATCAAACTTTACAATGGCTTTTATCAGGCTTAGCCAAAACCTTTCACAATAGTTTTTCCCGAGCTCAACTATAACCCAACACCTAACTTTTCAAGGCTAAGTTAGAACCTTAACACAATCAAGCAATCCTAGCTTGATTGAACCCCTTAGAGTGACCCTTTCACTCTAAGAACATAAAGCGAAATGAAATAGAAGTGTACCTATGATCACAAACTTGATCTAAGTGGTACAAGTTGAAGTGCAAAACACAATTACAAGGATGGGCATTTAGTGTAATAAAGTGTAGAGAGATTTTTGCTAGTTTTTGAGCTTTTTTTTACTTAGAAGCCTTCTCTTTTTGATTTCTAGTAGTTAGAACCCTTTTTTATACTTTGAGAAACAACTCTGATGGCAGTTTGATAGTTTTCTGGCTGTTAAAAATAGTTTGGAGTTAGTTTTAGCCGTTAATCTGTCTTTTAGTGCAGACTTCAAAACTACAGGTAGAATGCTCTTAGTCAACTGACCGATATCTTAGTCGACTAAGTCGTCTCTGTTTTCTGTTCCTAGTTTCTGGCAGTTTTGGCAGTGTGCACTTAGTCGACTAACTTATTCCTTGGTCGACTAAGTTGGTTCTGTTTCTCAATATTCTTTAGCCCACCAACCTTTGATTTAAATCTTAGCTAACTAACTCTTCATTAATTGATTAAGGGGCTCCTGTCTAGTTAATCAATTATGACTTCTTTATTCTTACGCTCTTTGATATGTGCATTTTAATGATTGATTATTTATTTGCATATAATTTAGTCCTGCACACTCAAGTAGAAATATTAGATATAAATGAAATGAGAATGTTTTATTATCATCAAAAACTAATGGAGCCAACAATCTCCCCATTTTTGATGATGACAAAACATTCATTAATTAACAGCACAGTGTCTTTTTATTCTTTTTAATTCTGTAGAAAATGGGAATTGTTCTCCCTAAGTATGTGCATATTTTGCTTATTCATTCCAGCAAATTTTATTCAAGTCATATAGAAAATGTCATTATATATTCAGAGTATATATAAGCAGAAATATAAAGTGATTTATAGAAGGTGAATGTTGACAGATTTTCATCTTTATTTCAACAGTGTCTGTCAACAATGTATTGTTACTAGATTTTGTCTTTGCCATCACTTTTTCATCAGATATAATATACTCAGCATTCATATGTATTCACAAACACAATCCATTCACAATGTCATAATAAAAATCAGTCATCAGCATACTATCCCAATGTCAGTACAGCACCAGATTTTTATCATCAATAGTAAAAATACCATAGGCAGTCATAGACAGTAATACATCATCAGATATTCAATTACCAACAATAAAATAACATAAACATATTAGCATCCCATTTCTCACACCAAAGCATAAATAGCAAGGTTAAAATCAAGTGTTCAACTGTCAGCTGGGTAACAACAGCAGAAAACCAAAAAATAACAGTTAATGCTCTTTAACTACCCCTAGACAGTTTCTACTTCCTATCTCCCTTAAATTCTCCCTTAAGGTCCCTGCCATACTTCTCCCCCTTTTTGTCATCATCAATTCCTAATCATCTTGGGAGGAGGATGAGGGAGAGGATTCATCATCAATGTAGTACTTGACATTGAGGGGTTAAGGAGAAGATTTTGGTTGAGGAGAGGGTTGAGGTGGTGATTTTTCAAGGGATTGTTTAGGGGATGAAATCAAAAGAGGGTCTTGAGGAGAGGAGATTGGTGCTGGCTTGGCCTTCTTAACCAATCTAGATGATTTCCTCCTTTTGATGAACTTTGTTTTAGTTGCCATTGTTTTCTTACCCATGCTAGGTGGTTTGGACTTGACTTGGGGAGCAGTAGTGGTCTTTGGTTTTCCTTTTCCAAGTTTCCTTTTTGTAGTAGGAGTTGATGCAGATGCTTCTTGTTAAGCTTTTGCCTTAGCTACCTCTTTCTCAGCTTGCTCTTTTTGAACCATTTGATGGAAAAGTCCCATGATTGAAACCTCTTCAGAATGTTGAGGAGATGGTTGAGGTTCTGGTTGAGGTTGGGGTTCAGTGGGAGGATTTTTATTGAGTAATCCAAGCACCTCGGTTCCTTGTACTGATTCTTCTTTGTCCTAAAGCTTAGGTGAGGGGGATTTTCTCGGTTGTTCCACTTTAAGTTCATGACCTTCAGCTTGCACCTCAGCTTCCTGTCCTGCTGGAGCTAGGCTAGGAGTTGTAGAGCCGTCTGCAATAGTTGGCTCAGATGGCATTTTTTTCTTTTCCTTTCATTTTGCTTTCCATTTCTGTTAACCTTTCTTCAATTTTCTGAATTCTTGCTCCTTGATTTGTGAGCTTTCCATCAATTTTCATTGGCAGATTAAAGATTACTTCATTTGAGAATTAAGATGGTGCTGCCTCTAGTTGAGCAAGTAAGGAGGATTCTTTTCCTAGACCAGCTTTGGGGGTTTTAATGTACCTTTCTTCGTCAAGTTTGTACCTCATTTTAGGTAAGCTTCTTAAATAAATGGCTTGGTCTCTGGTTTTGACCTTGTCTGCCTCATATCTAGAACTCCAAATTCCTTTCTTCTACATTAAAGAAGTGATGATATTTCCATAAGGCAAGTTTATCTTCTCCAATCTGCATGCTCCCCTCATTCTTTCGATCATAAACCTTCCTAGATTGATTGAAACACCACTAAATGCATATTCCATTAGCCATAAATCTTAGAGGCTAATGTAGCTTAAGCTTTCACTCTTGCCATGAAGATTAGCGGCAACAAAGTGATGCAGAATCCTTATTTGAGGACTTGTGATAAGCCTTGCATTACTCTTAGAGCAATACTTTTCTTTCTTCCTTGTAATAACTTCCCACAAGGACGAGGGGTCATACTTCTCAAGGAATTCAAATTCTCCCTCATTACACTTTATTTTAAGAAGTTCCCCTAAGTTTGCAGTAGTGACAGTAAATTCTTTCCCATTCAAAAACACATTCAAACCCTCATCAAAATAATCATCTGGTTCCTCCAGTTCATCCTTGTCAACAACAATACTCGAATAAAATTCCTTAACTAAACTAGCACTATATGATCGATTTTTAAATGTGTTGAACTCTTTCAATTTTAACTCTTCAAAATAATCTGATAGACTTGTTTAGATTTCAAGCATTTCACTAAAGCTTTCCCAGTCAATATATTTTCCACAAGTGATTGGTGCATTCTCTATTTTCCTAAATCTCTCTTCATGTACTTTATTTCTAAATTTATAAGATGAAGAAGTACCTTTCTTATGCGATTTGCCATTTTATTTCTTCTTTTTAGATTTCTGTCTCTTCGATTTTCCAGATTCTTTACTTATAGATTCTGACTCAATCCTCTTTTTTTTCTTTAGTATTTCAGCTTCTAGATTTTCTTCCATTGGCCGTTTGCCTTTCTTCTTTTCTAGAAGTTCTTGAGATTTTCCTGACTTCACCATTTGGTTTGGATGATTTTAGACTCAGAGTTTCGAATGGTTGAGAAAGGAGGGTTTTAGTTTCAGGCTTCGATTTCAGCAAAGGGAAGATGTGGAGAGAATAGGTTGAGTGCAGTTTAATTCTAAACGAAAAACTGTCTAACTCCCTTTATTTAAGTGCAATTGGTAACTCCCCCTTCAAAATTCAAAAATTATCTCCTAATTTTATTTTTGGTTTGGGCGGTTTTTCTTCTCTAGTTTATTTCCCTATAGGAATTTTCTTCTTATTATTTTATTCCTCTTGCCTTTAACTTAACTGTGTCTTATTATTTAATGAAACAGAATGCTCTTAGTTGACTAAGATTTTCTTTAGTCAACTAAGTGCCTTTTGTTTTATGTGTATAAGTCAAAAATTTTACCTACAACTCCTGCATATGAATCATTCCTAAATTCCTTCTAATCTCACAAAATCTATCTTCATTTAGAGGTTTAGTAAAGATGTCAGCTAATTGATGCAAAGTATTCACAAACTTAATTTTAACATCTCTCTTCACTACATGGTTTCTAACAAAATGGTGCCTAATCTCAATGTGTTTAGTCCTAGAATGTTGCAAAGGCTTTTTGACATATTGATTGCACTTGTATTATCACAATATATTGGTATATTATGTACTGTTATTCCATAGTCCTTTAATTGTTTTTTAATCCACAAAATTTAGGCACAGCAGTTGCTTAGAGAAACATATTCTGCTTCAACTGTGGATAGAGTTACTGAATTCTATTCTTACTTGACTAGGATACTAGCATACTTCCTAGAAATTGGCATGTTCCACTAGTACTTTTTCTATCGATTTTTCTTTCTGCAAAGTCTGCATCTGAATAGCCTTCAAGATTAAATAATGATTCTCTAAAGTACCAAATTCCTAAGGTTTGTGTTTCTAAGAGGTATCTAAAATTCTCTTAATAGTAGTTAAGTGTGATTCTTTAGGTTGTGACTGAAATCTGGCACACAAACACATATTGAACTGAATAGCTGGTTTGCTTGCTGTTAAGTAAAGTAATGATCCGATCATACCTCTATAGAGCTTTTGATCAACATCCCTTCTTTTCATCTAAATCAAGTTTGGTGGATGGACTCACTAGTGTACAAATTGATTTTAGTTTTAACATATCAAACTTTTTGAGCATGTCTTGAGTGTATCTTTCTTGGTTGATGAAGATTCCTTTCTCACTTTGCTTGATTTGAAGGCCAAGAAAATACTTCAGCTCACCCATCATGCTCATATCAAATTCACCCTGCATTTCTTTTGCAAAATTCTTGCATAAAGCCTCATTAGTTACACCAAACACAATGTCATCCACATAAATTTGAAGAATAATTAAATCATTTAAATATCTTTTGATAAATAATCTTGTATCAATACTACCCCTAACATAGCCTTTTTCAACCAAAAATTTTGAAAGCCTCTCATACCATGCTCTAGGAGCTTGTTTTAATCCATATATGGCTTTATGAAGTTTGAAAACATGATTTGGCTTTTCAAAGTCTTCAAATCCTGGTGGTTGTTCAACATACACTTCCTTTTGAATGAATCCATTTAGAAATGCACTATTTACATCCATTTGGTACAATTTAAAATTCATAAAGCATGCAAAAGCAAGCAACAACCTTATGGCTTCAATCTTAGCAACCGGCGCAAAGGTTTCATCATAGTCAATTCCTTCCTCTTGGTTGTATCCTTGGGCTACTAACCTAACTTTATTTCTAACTACATTCCCTTGCTCATCTACCTTATTTCTAAACACCCATTTTGTTCCAACAATAGGGTGATTTAAAGGCTTAGAGACTAATGACCACACATGGTTTCTTTTGAATTGATCTAGTTCCTTTTGCATGGCCAATATCCAGCTTTCCTCTTTTTCTGCTCCCTTAAATGTTTTAGGCTTAATTTGAGATATGAAAGCTGAAAACTCACAAGTCTCTCTTGTTGCTCTTCTAATTTTAACACCTTGTGAAATATCACATATAATTAGTTTTTGTGGGTGATCTTTTGCATATCTCCAACTTCTTGGAAGATCGCTTTGCTGAATTTCTATTCTTTGCAAATTTTCTAGAGGTGGAATCTCATTTTCTCTTCTAGGTGAGCTTTCTTCATTATTCTTATTATTTTCTAAGCTCATTTCTTCCATTTGCTTTTCTAGGATCTCTACATCATCATCATCAACATGAATTTCCTTTTGTAAAGTATTGGACTCATCAAAAACTACATGGATTGATTCTTCAATAGTTAAAGTCCTTTTGTTGAAAACTTTATAAGCCTTTGAGTTTAATGCATGTCCTAAAAATATTGCCTTATCACTCTTTGCATCAAACTTGCCTAAGGACTATTTTCCATTGTTTAACACAAAACATTTACAACCAAAACTCCTAAGATGTGAAATATTTGGCTTCCTACCCTTGTAAAGTTCATAAGGAGTCTTTGATATCATGGCTCTAATTGAAACTCTATTAAGTATATATGCTGCTGTGTTCACTGCCTCAACCCAAAAATATTTTAGAAGGTTATTCTCACATAGCATAGTTCTAGCCATTTCTTTCAAGGTTTGGTTTTTCCTCTCTACAACTCCATTTTGTTTGGGTGTTCTAGGTGTAGAGAAATTATGATCCAACCCATTTTCATTGCAAAAATTCTCAAATTCATCACTTTCAAATTCTCCTCTATGATCACTCCTAACACTAACTATGGTTAGTTCTTTTTCATTCTCAACTTTCCTACAATGACTTATAAATATAGGTAGGGCATCATTCTTATGAGCAAGAAAATAAACCCAAGTGTACTTAGAGTAGTCATCAACTATTACAAATCCATAAGATTTTCCTCCTAGAGTAGTTATACTTATTGGACCAAATAGATCAATGTGTAGCAATTCAAGAGGTCTAGATGTGGATACAATCTTCTTAGTCTTAAAGGATGTTCTAACTTGTTTTCCTAGTTCGCAAGCATCACATATTTTATCATTTTCAAATTTTATATCCGGCAATCCAATAACTAGATTTTTCTTAATTAATTTTGACATCACGCTTATTTGAATCAAAGCATCACATGCATGCTCACATGTCCTAGTCTCCTATGCCATAGCCAGCTATCGTTTTCAGCATTTGCCATTAAACACATTTCACAATTCATTTCAAGATCTTCAAAAAATACAACATACATATTCTTTAATCTTCTTCCTATAAATGAGACTTTATTTGTGCTTCTATTTATCACTTCACACTTATTTGAATCAAAGCATACTTTACATCCTTTATCACATAATTGACTAATGTTCAATAAATTATGTTTTAAGCCTTCAACCAGTAACACATGACTGGTTTGAGTTTGGGAGTTCTTACCAACCGTTCCTATACCATGGATTTTGATAACCAAAGTATACGATACCTCTCTTTCTTTTGTCCAACTTAGTAAATAGCATTTCATCTCCTGTCATATGTCTTGAGCAGCCACTGTCCATATACCAAGGCTGCTTCTTCTTGAGTTGAGCTCTTGAACATGTCTCCTTTAAGTGCAGCTCAACCTACAAAACCAATATTTAGTTTTTCTTTATAGGTACCCATACCTTGATGGGTCATTGATTGTTAGTTGCAATATAGGATCTTTTTGGAACCCATATTTTTCTTATTTTCTGCATGCTTCTTTTCTTAAAACAATCATATGATAAATGACCAATTTTATTACAAATATAGCATCTAGATGTTGTATTAGCAGAATTTTTCTTGTAGTGGACATTTCTTTTTGAAGTTTCGTTTTTCAAACTTTTAAGAGTAGTGTTTTCATCAAGTGTTTTTGCAAAGCTTTATATTTATTGTCTAGCTCTAATTTTAAAACTTTAAAATCTGTTTTTGAATGTTCTAACTCAACTTGCAGAAAATTTCTTTGCTAAAAAATAGAACTGAACTCTTCTTTTATCTTTTTCAAATCATTTTCAAGTGATGCAGTCTTTTTTTTTAAAGTATTGTATTTTGAAAAGAGATTTCAAATTCATCATAAAGGCACTCATACTCATCTTGTAGATCATTAATAAAAATATCACAGAGAGATGAAGTTACCTCAGATTCATTATCTTGTGCCATTAAACATAGGTTTACTCTTTCCTCAGCTTTTTCTTCCTCACTTTAAGAACTTGAAGTGTCACCGTCTGACCAAGCAGTTGCTACCATTGCCTTCTTTGATTTCTTGTTTTTCTTTGAAGTCTCATCTTTCAGCAATGGGCATTCGGACTTAAAATGTCCAAGCTTCTTACATTCAAAGTAAGTCAACTCCTCCTTTTTCTTGGGGTTATTTTTGTTTTTGGTTTTCCATGAAGGATCTTGATCTTTTTTAAACCCTATTCTAGCTAGTCTCCATTTTCTTCTTCCCATAAGCTTTCTGAATTTCCTTGCAACCAATGCTAACTCCTCATCATCATCACAGGATAACTCTTTTAGCTATTTTTCAAGAATGCTGGCTTTTAGTATAATGCTCTTTTTCTTTTCTTTTGCTTCTTCTTATCTTTTTCTTGCTTTTCCTTGAGTTCCAGCTCATGAGTGAGTGAGGAGAGAATCACAAATCTCATATAGAGTAATAACATTTAGGTCTTTGGCTTCTCGAATTACAGTCACTTTAGGCTTTCAATTTTTTAGTAGGCTTCTGAGAAGTTTTTTAACAATATCATGATCAGGTATTGGTTTGCCTAGCTGACTAAATTTGTTTGTGACATTTGCAAATCTATCTAACATGCTGGTGATATCTTCACCAGGCTCCATCTTAAACATTTCATAATTATGGGTCAAGAGGGCTATCTTGGACTCTTTGACTTAAAAAGTCCCTTCATGGATAATCCTACACTTATCTCACACTTGTTTAGCTGTTGTATAGCTTGATAGTTTGTTGAATTTGGTGGGAGTCAAGGCACAATGTAATGCATTGATAGCCTTAAAATTTGTTTGAACTTTCTTAGTTTCAGCCTCTTTCCATTTAGACCTTGGCTTTGGGATCATCTCATTTGTCACTACATTTAGAGTTGAGGGAATGAATGGTCCATTGGTTATGACGTCCTACATCTCATAATCTATAGCTCTAATGCATATTGACATTCTAGTGCTCTAATAAGGATAGATAGAGCCATCAAACAGATATGGTCTGTTTGTTGATTGTCTCTCAGCAATTATGGATTTTTAGAGAGCCATTTGGATCCTCCCAAAGGGTGTTAGACCTTAAGAATAGGGAACTAGATTTAATACCACTTGTTGGTCCCAATTAAATGTGGTAGAGGGGGGGTGAATAGCACAATTTGGCTCTTTCAAAAATTGTCTCTAAGTGTAGACAAATGTATAATAAAAGAAAGAATGAAAATAAAACCAAAAACAAAGTAAACAAGACAGTAGAATTTAGAGTGGTTCGGTCGAAAACCTACATCCACTACCTTGATTATCCTACCAAGGATTTTCCAACCAATCCATTAAGAACTGGTGAAATTAACAAGCTTTTACCAAGCTTTACAATGGCTTTTTCCAGGCTTAGCTAAAACCTTTCACAATAGTTTTTCCCGAGCTCAACTATAACTCAACACCTAACTTTTCAAGGCTAAGTTAGAACCTTAAAACAATCAAGCAATCTTAGCTTGATTGAACTTTTTAGAGTGACCCTTTCACTCTAAGAACATAAAGAGAAATGAAATAGAAGTGTACTTATGATCATAAACTTGATCTAAGTGGTACAAGTTGAAATGCAAAACACAATTACAAGGATGGGCGTTGAGTGTAGTAAAGTGCAAAGAGATTTTTACTAGTTTTTGAGCTCTTTTTACTTGGAAGCCTTATATTTTTTATTTTTAGCCGTTAGAACCCTCTTTTATACTTTGAGAAACAATTATGATGACAATTTGATAGTTTTTTAGCCGTTGGAAATAGTTGGGAGTTGGTTCTAGCCGTTAATCTGTCTTTTAGTGCAGACTTCAAAACTATAGGTAGAATGCTTCTAGTCAACTAATTAATATCTTAGTCGACTAAGTCGTCTCTGTCTTCTATTCTCAGTTTCTGGCAGTGTGCACTTAGTCGACTAACTTATTCTTTGGTTGACTAAGTTGGTTCTATTTCTCAATATTCTTCAGCCCGTCAACTTTTGATTTAAATTTTAGCTAACTAACTTTTCATTAATCAACTAAGGGGTTCTTGTCTAGTTAATCAATTGTGACTTCTTTATTCTTGTGCTCTTTGATATGTTCATTTTAAGGATTGATTATTTATTTGCATATAATTTTGTCCTGTACACTCAAGTAGAAATATTAGATATAAATGAAATGGGAATGTTTTATTATCATAAAAAACTAATGGAGCCAACAGGCAAGACCAATACCACCATCCCTGCAAGCATAGGAAAAAGTCATAGGAGGTAAGACTCCACTTAACCTCAAATCTTATCATCGTTTGGAATTTTCATCATCGGACATAATACAAATCTACAAAATAAGGCCATCATGCCTTTGGTATCAGACATATAAGCCATTCACATCAAAGGTCACACTTAATGAGCATTCAAATATTAATTAGCTCAATATTGTTCATATGTGTCCTTAATCCTTTGAGGCATCAAACTCTCATAATCCTCCAGGAGGCTAATTGTCTTAAGTAAAACTACTTTTAGACATTTATTGAATCGACTAAATCTCCTATTCTAGCTCAACATACGCCATTATGTGGCTTGTAGTAAGACACACACATACACAACACACATAACATATATATAATTTACTAGCCTAGGTAGATTCATCTAGGCATTTATATACATATAAATTATTCTCGTACCATGGCAGTGCAACGCTCAATGTGTTAAGCATCACATGCTTTTATTCAAATAATTAAAGCCATTCACAATGACAGTTGAATGCACTTTGTTGTTGATTTTTCATGCAAGTACATGTATTGTAAACAAGTAATATAGTGATTATTGATTTCCCTATTGTTGATTTCTCATGCAAGTGCACGTGTCGAAGTAGATTATTGTTCCCATAAAGAATTGTTTTAATTCCTATTTGCTAATTATTAAAATTGACATACCCTAATGTTATCCGAACAATTAAATTTAAAATTAATACTAATAAACTAAAAATAAAACTAATCTAAAATTTATTAGCAAATTTGTTTTAAGAATTTAATTAATTACCAGGCCTAAGATTATGATATCCTTTAATACTTCATTTGAATATTGTTTTTCTCTCTTAACTTACTTAAATGGATTAAGTTACCAACCTAGAGTCCTAAATTATTTACAAGTCTGTCTCAAGTTTCTCATAAAAATATCTCTTCCAATTAACTTATTATATGTCTATGCAAATTAAATTTAAGAAAGATTCATCAAGTTTATGCTCTAATCTTGGCTACGTATGGCTTATAGGTGTATGTCTACCTTATATGCAAATCAAACCACCTAATCAACTAAGTGCATTGGATCATATGCTATTCTATTCAAGGTTTAATCTGAATTATCTTCGTTAAGGTTTAACTTAGGTTTCAAATTCAATCTAATTAGTGGCCAAACAATTAGAGGCATGAAGAATATAATAGGATAAACAACTTAATACCATTAAAACATAAGCAAAAGAGAGATAAATAATTTAGACTATTGATGGTGAGTTGCTATATGAAGCTTGGGATAGATATAAGGACCTACTTAGGCGTTGCCCACATCATGGTCTTTCGAAGTGGCTTCAAGTGTATACATTTTACAATGGGTTATGCAACCAAGTTCGAGATACAATTGAAGTAGTTGTAGGTGGAGCTCTTATGGGAAAGACTATCGATGAAGCATGTGACCTATTAGAAGAGATGGCATCAAACAATTATCAATAGCCATTCGAATAATCCACACATAGGAGAGTAACTGGAGTTCATGAGATTAACGTCATCACGACATTAACTACATAGGTAGTTGCTCTAACTAAAATGTTTGATTTTTTTAGTACTAATCTTGTTCAAAGTCCTTTTGTAGTGTGTGAACATTGTGGAAATGATTCAGTTCATTAGAAACAGACAGCAAAACAACCCCTTCTCTAACACATATACTTCGAATGGAGAAACTATCCAAACTTCTTATTGGGGAACAACCAAGGAGCATAAGCTTCAAGACCAAACATACCCCCTAGTTTTCAATAGTAAGCGAGAGCCCCTATTCTTGATAAAAGGCCATCCATGGAGGAGTTAATGGGGCAATTTATAGACAAGACAAACTCCTTCATCAATAGTCCAGTAGCCTCATTAAGAAACCTTGAGACGTAAGTTGGGTAGTTGGCAAGCACAATTAATAGCAGAGCTCAAGGGACATTGCCTTGTGACATTGAGACAAATTTGAGAAATGAGGGCAAAAAACTGTGAGACCTTGACCTGTATAGACTCATAGTTAGAAGTAGACGTGATATCCCTAGTTAGGGGTAATTTCATCATTTCCTTAGTAAGCCCATAAAAATAAGTTTTAAACAATATTAAGGCCTAAGTAGGCCTAAGGCATAAATGAATGATGAAAATATGGGCAAAATGACAAGAAAATAAAAAATTTGATGATTTCCAAGGTATGGGCAAAATGGTCATTTTTCACCTCGGGTTAGAATTTTTAAGTTTTCATGAACTCGAGCATTTTTCAACTATTATGGACATTTTCCCAGTGTCAAAAGAGTAAAAAGATTGCATAAAAGATTAGAGGAGAATAAGCTAATTTGTGGAGAGGCATTTTGGTAATTTAAGTAGAATGGATAAGCATGGGTTATAAATATCTCTTCCTTCCAACAGCTTCTTCATTCTCCAGCAGCTTGTCTTCTTCTTCCTTCTTCCCTCTCATATTGCTTTCATCCTCCATGAAAGCTTGATAAGAAAGCTCCACAACCTTCCTCAAATAGCTCCAAATTTCATGCTTTTGGTGCACCATTTCCATAAACCCTTGTGCTCTTCCATCCTCTCACTTTAAAACCCTTGAAAAATCTTGTTTCCATACTCTCTCTCACTAGTTAGGTGTTTTAGAGAGAGAAAGAGGAAGCTTTATTAATAGCTTGAAAGTTTTTGGAAAGAATTTCAAGCACAAAGCTACCAAGGTGAGTAGTACCCTAGAATTGAGTTTTAATGTTGAAATTGATTAGTGTTTAAACTTGGGGTGAATTGGTAGTTGGGATTATTCATTCACTTTAGAGTGATTAAGATAGTGAATTTGGATAGCCGTTTAATGGCAAATGGAAGCTAGCTAAGAAAAAGCTTTTAGAATTCATAAGTATGTGAATTGACATATTTGTGATGCTAATGTGATGATAGGTTCTAACGAAGTCCCACAACCCCAATTGGACCATTAGGGAAGTTAGAGTCAGTTAAGGGTTCAACGAAATACTGATGAGTGGACTTGCATTTCAAACTTATTTTGGGGAATTTGAATGATTTTATCCAACTTGTCTTTGAAAATGTGTGCCACGGAACAAGCCTTGATTAAATGTTTTTGATATTGTGGAATGTGAGACGTGTATAAGGATGAATCCATGTGTTTTATGTTATGTCGGTATGTATATATATATATATATATATATATATATATATATATGTGTTGTGTTAGTTAGTA
>NC_030859.1:8665634-8698134 GCF_000208745.1 Theobroma cacao | reverse complement strand
AAACATGTTAAGGCCATCACTTTGAGAAGTGGAAAAGAGATTGAGGATAATACTAAACAAGCATAACAAATGGAGAAACAAGCTCAGAATGAGATACTGGTAATTAGCTTTGATAATTGAAGTAAAAAGAAGGAAAATATAGTCACACTGCCACCACTTTTTCCTCAGCAACAAGAGAATCAATTTCAAAAGTTTATGGAGGTATTCAAGAAACTACACATCAACATATTACTTGTAGAGGCTTTAAAGTAAATGCCTTCGTACGTTAAGTTTCTGAAAGAGATATTGTTGAAGAAAATATGACTGGGTGAGTTCAAGATAGTGGCACTCACTAAGAAGTGTAGTGCAACCATACAAAACAAGCTTCTGTCGAAACTCAAGGATTTTGGCAGTTTTACAATACCATGCACCATTGGTGCATTCTATTTTGCCAAGGCATTGAGTAATCTGGGGGCTAATATCAACCTTATGCCACTGTTTATTTACAAGAACTAGGTTTAGGAGAAATTAAGCCCACCACATAATGACTTTACAACTCGCAGACCTCACCATCACATATTCTCATGGCATTGTAGAGGATGTATTAGTAAAAATGGACAAGTTCATCTTTTTAGTTGATTTTGTATACTAGATATGGAAGAAGATAGATAGGTTTCAATAATTCTAAAGAGACCTTTCTTACGTACTAGCGGAGCATTTGTAGATGCAGAGAAAGGAGAGCTTACTTTAAGAGTCTAATAACAAGAGGTAACCTTCAATATATTTAATGTAGTACCCCATATTTTGATACGGTGGCTAATGAAGTTTATGAATGTTAATTAAGGTTGATTACTGAGTTAAAAGGGTAATTCAGAAGTGAACCTGTGAAATCTCGGTCTCCATAGGCACATAACTGAAGTAGACGCGATAATGCGAATCATGGGTAATTTCGTAATTTCTCTTGGTGAGCTCCTACGAGTGGGTTTTTTAATGCTAATAAGGTCTAGATAGGCTTAAGGAATGAATGAATGATGTTTATGATGGTAAATAAATGAGGAAGATAAAAATAAAAATAATTTCCACAGTAGGGGCAAAATGGTCATTTTGCATCTTGGGTCTAAATTTTTAAGTTTCATGAACCCGAGTACCTTTAGACTATTATGGACCTTGTCCCAGTGTCAAAGGAGTAAAAAGATTACATAAAGGGTTGGAAGAGAACAAGCTAATTTGTGGAGGGGTATTTTGGTAATTTAAGTAGAGTGGATAAGCATGGGCTATAAATATCTCTTTCTTCCAACAGCTTTTATATTCTCCAACAACTTTTCTTCTTCTTTTTCCTCTCATCTCACGCTGCTTTCATCCTTCATGAAACCTTTATATGAAAGCTCCATAACCTTCCTTAAAATAGCTCCACTTTTCATGCTTTTGGTGCACCCTTTCATAAACCCTTATGCTCTTCCACTCTCTCTCTTTAAAACCCTTGAAAAAATTTTATTTCCATACTCTCTCTCACTAGTTAGGTGTTTTAGAGAGAGAAAGAGGAAGCTTTATTAATAGCTTGAAAGCTTTTGGAAAGAATTTCAAGCACAAAGCTACCAAGGTGAGTAGTACCCTAGAATTGAGTTTTAATGTTGAAATTGATTAGTGTTTAGACTTGGGTTGAATTGGTAGTTGGGATTATTCATTCACTTTAGAGTGATTAAGATAGTGAACTTAGATAGTCATTTAAATAGCAATTTGAAAGCTAGCTAAGAGAAAATTTTTAGAATTCATAAGCATGTGGCTTGAATTAATGGTGATGCTAATATGATAATAGGTTCCAACGAAGCCCCACCACCCCATTTGGACAATTAGAGAAGTAGAGTCGACTAAAGGTTCAACAAAATACCGGTGAGTGAACTTGCATTTCAAAACTGTTTTGGGAATGTGAATGTATTTGCACAATGCCTTTGAATGAGTTTATTCAACTTTTCTTAAAAATGGGTACCTTGGGAACAAGCTTTGGATTATTGTCTATATATATGACATGTGGCTGTTATGGATTCTTGTTCTATGTCATTGTGTTGATATACATATATGTTGTGCATTGATGGCTGACATGGTGTGATGATGATAATCGTGCGTGTGCACGATGTAGGGCGATGCAGATGCCGATGATGACGGTGGTGAGGGTGTTGGATGATGATAGTGCCCATGTGCACGATGTGGGGGGGATGTACACGATGACACTGATTGTGCACGATGTGGATGGATGCACACAATGACTCTGGCTATGTACACAATGTGGGGGGATGCACATGAGCTGGATGAGATGATGGTGGTATTGGTATTTATCCATGTATGTATATGTATATATGTTTAGAGAATGAAAACTCATGAATATGGTTTATGGTTGAAATGCATATGAATTTGGCATGTTGAACTTTGGAAATCTTTATGTGTTTCATGTTGATTTTGTCATTTCAGCAAGATGGCCTTTTTATTAAAAAAAAGGAAATATTTCTTTGGTGCTCTGATTCTCGCTGCAGCGAGAAACTCTCAAGTTTGGATGGGTAATGTTGGCCGAAATCTCGCTGCAGCGAGAAAGTTACTGTAGCTTCTCGCTGTAGCGAGATTCATTCACACTGCAACGAGAAACTTTATGTTTTATGGCATAAATTTTGCTGTAGCGAAAAACTTTCTATTTTGCTCCTCATTTTGTTCAATTGCTGTCCTATTTTCCACTTCTTTGGTGCCATAGTTGAGCACGGACTTCTAACATTAAGGAATGAATTAGTTAAGTTTGAAATGAGGAGGTTTGGTGAGAAACCCTCGGCCAGTTGAGAAACCCTCATTTGGCTAATAACTTGAATCCTAACTTCACTGCAGCGAGGACCCGTCGTTTATTTGACTTGATTCGCATGAATGCTATTAAAGTTTTCACTCTCCAAATCCTTTGTTGAGCATGGACCTTTTTCATAAAGTGATTTACTCATGTGGGGTTTACATGAGGGGTTTAATAAGAACTAAAAATAAATTGCATTGTTTTGAAAAATGAATGCATCATTATTTCGTTAAACATTCCTTATGGTATGCTTGTTTCCTTCTTGTTCACTCACTAAGTTTTATACTCACGTTTTTAAACTTCATGTTTTCAAATTCGAAGGCAAGTTGGGACCTAGATTGAGTCGCACACATATGCTCACCTTCTTGGTAGGTACTATGGCATCTCAGTAGCTGTACCTTCACCCATGGTCACTCTGCTGACGATCAAGAGTCTTATGCTTGTGTACATGTATAAGTAATGAAGACCACTAAGATTCATGTTAAAAATCAAATATGTATATTTGATTATTGAAGCCACTAAAAGGTGGCAAATAAGTGATACTATGTTAGCATAATACAATTGTGAGTATTGGATTACTATAAAATGTTATTGAATTATTTTTAGTTGAGAATTATAATATGGGTTTGAGAAATGATGGTTTAAAATGATGATCGGGATTGCATAAATAAGCTTGCTTGGGCTTGGAATGATGATCAGAATTGCATAAATAGGCTTGCTTGGGCTTAATGGGCTCATGCGCCAATCATGGCCTGGAATTTGGGTCGTGACATTAATGCTTAAAAATATGCTAACGATCATGAAGAATGTCTTGTAGTGAGAGAATTGTTTGAGGAGAATCACGTTATGGAACCATTTGAAGCTTCCTTAGTAAATGATTACGGGAAAGAGGATGAAGATGCTATTGAATGCATAAATTGTTGGATGCTCCTTTTCGTTCATGAGAACACATATGAGAATTTAGATACTTCATTAACAATAGCAAAGCCATCTATTGAGGAACGTCCAAAGTTGGAATTTAAACCCCTAACAAATCATTTGAGGTATGCCTATCTTGGTTACTCGTCTACATTTCCTATTATCATTTTAGTTGGTCTTACTAATGTGTAGAAGGCCAAGTTGTTGAGACTTCTAAGAGAACATAAGAAAGCATTAGGGTGGATAATTGCATAAATAAAAGGGATTAGTCCCTCGATCTTGATGCATAAGATCCTAATGGAGGAAGGTCACAAAGCCACCATCGAGCATCAACGAAGACTTAATCCAATCATGAAAAAGGTGGTAAAGAAAGGGATCATCAAATGGTTAGGCATTGGCATTATCTATCTTATATTAGATAGTGCTTGGGTAAGTCTGATACAATGTGTAGCAAAGAAGAGTGGGATGACAATAGTAGCTAACGACAATAACGAACTCATCCCCAAGAGAACTGTATCTAGATGGAGTGTATGCATGGCTTACTGAAAAGTCAATAAGGCCATAAGGAAAGACCATTTTCCATTACCATTTATTGATCAAATGTAAGATATGCTAGCCCTCAATAAGCCAAGAGATGCAAACCGCTCTCAACCCAAGAGACTTTCCAAACCTCCCTTCCACTCATTGCTTGCCCTTTGGTCGGCCTCCGGACCCTCCCCAGCAGCCATCGGAAGCGCCCCCCCAACAGCCGCTGGTAGCCACCCCCCCTCAGCCTTGCATGCCGGCAGCAAACCCACCCACCGTTTGGACTAGGCACCCACAGCCGCCAATGACAGAAGACAGTCCCTAAGAGTCTCAAGTCCAGCCCCAGCCTCCAACATCCCCCAAAACAGCCAAAAAATCTTTCCTTTCTGTCGTTAATGCAGCAAAACCTGCCTTGATACCGCCCACACGTCCCACTTTTCGCTACAAAGACAAGCCCGCTGTGCGTTTTTTTGAGGATGAGATTGAAACTTTAGCACAGCCCTTCAGGTTTGCCATTGTCGGGAAATTCTCAAAGATGTGGTTGATTGAGATTCGGCAATCCTTTGTGGGTCTGGGTTTATCGGGTGTCTACAATATCAGGTGGATGAACTATAAACATATTTTGATTCACTTGTCGAATGAACAAGATTTTAACAGAATCTGGACCAAACAGACATGGTTCATCGCCAACCAGAAGATGAGAGTTTTTAAATGGACTCCAGAATTTGAAACGGAAAAAGAACCATCCACAGTCCCGGTTTGGATCTCTTTTCCAAACTTGAAAGCTCATTTATTTGAGAAATCTGCTCTGTTATTGATTGCCAAAGCCATTGGTAACCCGCTTTGGATCGATGAGGCCACTGCAAATGGAACTAGACCAAGTGTGGCTCGGGTTTACATTGAGTATGATTGTTTGAAGCTGCCGGTGGACAGTGTTTGGATAGTGGTTAGCAAAAGAGGATCAAAAGATATGTTGGGGGGTTACCTTCAGAAGGTGGAATTTTCTCCGATGTCGGAATACTGCAATCATTGTTGCCACGTTGGCCATAGCGTCTCGGAATGTTTGATCGTGGGCACTAAGTCGACCACACATAAACAGGGTGGAAAAACAGCCTTTGAATCGTCCCATGGACGCACACATAATAATGCACTGTCGGATCAGAAAGACACCGAGGAGAGGACTACGATGGATGGCAGAGAGAATGTAGCTTTAGTGGAAAAAAAAAAAACTCGCTCTAGGAGGTACCTGCGAAACCTAATCTACGGTGGCAAGAGGTACGGCACCTAGACAGGTCGAATGTGAAGGGTTCTAAGGGTGCAGATATGATGCTAGAAGATAAGGAGAAGGAACAGTCTAAAAAGCATAACAGATTTGCAGTCCTGGAATCGGTAGAGGAGGATGAAAACCAAGAGCAAGATCAGATGGAAAAACACGGGATAACAGAGGACATGAACAACATTCTTGCGAAGGAGAAAACTTCTTTGGGTCGGTCAGTTGATGTGGGTAAACGGAAGGAAAGTGATACAGGCGAGACCTACGAGCTTGAAGATGGCCGGAGGCTGAGCTGTGAGGACCCAAACACTAAACAACAACTGCAGTGCAAGATTGGGAAAGGAAAAGAAAGGCATGTCGAGAAGGAAATTGCCAACGCAGGTAATGTCAGCTGCCACCTTACGGGGCATGGAGATCGACGTTCAGGTAACAGACGACGATAAGACGGCGAGTATAGCTTAACTGCATGTAAGAGAGGGAGATCCACGCGATAGCCATGTGCATGGGGAACGGATTCCAAGCGAGAGGCATGCAAATAGGAAGGATATCGAGGCAGCAGCACCTAACGAGGGAACGGTAATACCAACAGCAGGAGGGTCGGGTTCACATATTTCCTTTACGTGCATGGCCAGCCTAACTACTCCAACAAAGTCACGAGTGAGAAGGAAAAGATGCCAACAGCTGCAGCTGCGAATGATGGGACGTTACTGCAGGAGAATTTGAACATAGCTGCAAAGCAAAATTTAAAAAATATTTCTATGGCCCCAACAACACAGATAGCAAGGAAAAGTCAGCAAAGGCCGACTGCCCAGGCAGCAGGTGAAAATTCAAACAATTTTTTAAATAAACCATCTGGGCGGACAATTTCCTTTCTACAGGGGGACGGACAGCTGATGGAGAAAAAAGAGTTAAAAGCAGACGTAGGCGATGGGACAGGGCAGCAAGAAGTAGGACATACGGGTGGGGATGAAAATCTAAACAATTTTTTTATTATCCAGCAAACAATGCAGGCAGCAAGCACGCTGCATGGGGATGACGTAGAACACGATGGGACATTCCAACAGAAAGCTGGGCAAGTGGGTACAAGTCAAAGTATTAAAAAAGACCTTATAAAGCCAATAGTAGAAAAAAATCAGCTATGGCCGAGTGTACAAGTTGCAGAATCAAGTGGGCATGGAGAGGATGTATAGCCTCCTATGAGTGCATTGGACCGTGAATCAAGGGATGCAACAACACAACTCGGGGTAGTGGGGCCATTGGCAGCAACGGCAGGGAAGTCTGCAGCAAGGCATGACCGGCGGAACTCTACAAGTGAAGACTAGGGTAGCAAAGAAAGGACTCCCTTAATGTCTACTGTAGGAGACGGGATATTGGCACAAGATTCCATGCAAGCTACAGTATGTGATAAAGAAAAAAATAATACAATAAAGCAAACAGCAAGGGTAGCGGCTATAGAGCACGAGGAAGGCCAATAAAAAATATCGACAGTTGATGCAACGGGAGATGGGACGTGGGTGCATTCAAAAAATTATTTTGTTGGACCTTTACAGCAGAAAAATTCTTTCCTACAAGAGGAACATCCACAGAGAGCAGAAAATGGGTCAGGAGGCCAAAATGTGTCAGTGTACATGTTGGAAGGCAGTGGAGAACATAGCCCAATGGGGAACAAGATGCAAGTCAAACAAAGAGCTTAGGTGGAAATAACCGAGCTGTTTTAGCAACCACATGCCTACAGGAAAGAATGGCAGGCCTTATTGACAATCCTCCCACTCAAGAGTCTACTTCGGGTAAGTGCATTTATAACAAAGAGCTAAGTGACATTCATTCTGTTTCAGGAACTAACTCCACGGAATTTGAAGTTCATCCAAGAGTGCGGCATAGGAGACACTCTGAAACTGGAGCTTCAATACGTAAAATACTCAGTTTAACCTCAAAAGAAGCAATGAATATGGGGAAAAATGATGAAGTCTCTGATGATGACTCTATCTCAGTGAGTTTTGCAGCTAGAACCCAATCATGATTAGTGCACTAGTTTAGAATGTGGGAGGTATCTCTAGTGCTGTAATCCAAAGAAGAATCAAGAAATTACAATTAATGCATAAAATAAAAATTTTAGTAGTTTTGGAACCCATGGTTGATTCTTCTAAGGCAGAATTTATCAGAAGAAAATTAGGCTTTGAAAAAGTCCTCAAGAATTGCTCTCAGAAGATATGGCTGTTTCATTCTTTCAATTTGAGTTGTGAAGTGTTGCTGGATCATGTACAGTGTCTGCATGTTAAACTCACCATGCCGTGGCTGAAAGTCCCTCTGTTGGCATCTTTTATCTATGCAAAATGTACCAAGTCAGAGAGGTTAGTTCTTTGGGATTGCTTGAGGAGCTTAGCAGTTAATATCAATTCACCATGGATCGTTGGGGGCGACTTTAATGCCATTATTCACAGTGGAGAACAGTTGAATGGAGCTGTGCCACATGCAGGTTCCGTGGAAGATTTTGCTACAGCTTTGCTTGATTGTGGGTTAATGGATGGTGGCTATGAAGGAAATCAATTCACTTGGACTAATAATCGCATGTTTCAACGGCTAGACAGAATGGTTTACAATCATTATTGGGCAGACTTTTTTGTTTCTACACGCATATAGCACCTGAATAGGGACGGATCCGATCATTGTCCACTGCTGATTACTTGCTCTAAGAACCAGGATAGAGCTCCATCATCTTTTCGATTCTTGCATGCATGGGTTCTTCACCATGGTTTTAAAAATTTCGTGGAACAGAATTGGACTTCCCCAATTATTGGCTCTGGATTACAAGCTTTCTGGGTGAAGCAACGACGCTTAAAACTAGCTTTGAAACAGTGGAATAGGGAGGTTTTCAAAGATATCTTCCACAATTTGAAGGTGGTGGAACAAAGAGCTACAGATTGTGAAATAATTTTTCAACAGGAGCAATCAATGGAGAACCGAGCTACCATGAATAAAGCTTATGCACAGCTTAATCATCTGCTAAGTGTTGAAGAATTATTTTGGCAACAAAAATTTGGCATTAAATGGTTAGTGGAGGGTGAGTGTAACACCAAATTTTTCCACATGCGGGTCAAGAAGAAGAGAATCAAAAGCCATATCTTAAAAATACAAAATCCGGATGGGAGTTGGATTGAAGAACCAGATACGGTGAAGTTTTCTGCAGTGGAATATTTTTCCTCCCTCATGAAAAAGGAAACGTGTGACATGTCCAGGTTTGATACTTCATTGATTCTTGCTATTATTTCTGAGAATGACAATTTTAGTTTATGTGCAGTGCCTTCAATGGAGGAGCTGAAAGATGTAGTTTTCAATATTGATAAGGATAGTGTTGCTAGGCCTGATGGATTCACCTCCTATTTTTATCAACAATGTTGGGATATTGTTGCTAAGGACCTCCTAGATGCAGTAGTTGATTTCTTTCATGGAGCTGACCTCCCAAGGGGAGTAACGTCTACAACTATTGTGTTGCTGCCTAAATATAACAATGCCTCGAAATGGAGTGATTTCAGATCGATAAGTCCTTGTAATGTTTTAAATAAAATCATTACTAAGATTTTAGCTAACCATCTTGCAAAGGTGCTTCCTTCCATGATCACAGATAATCAGAGTGGCTTCGTAGAGGGGAGACTGATCAGCGACAATATCCTTCTTGCACAAGAGCTAATTGGGAAAATTGATCGAAAGTCAAGGGGTGGAAATGTAGCTCTCAAGTTAGATATGATGAAGGCTTATGATCGGCTTGAATGGGACTTCCTCTATAGAATGCTTCAACAGTTTGGATTTAATTCTCAGTGGATTGGCATGGTTCACCGTTGCATTCTAATTATTGGTTTTCTTTGCTGATAAATGGGGGTGTTGTGGGTTATTTTAAGTCAGAAAGAGGGCTAAGACAGGGCGACTCCATCTCTCTGTTGTTATTTATCCTGGCTGCAAAATATTTATCTCGAGGATTGAACGCTTTGTTTGCCACTTATGCTTCTCTGCATTATCTTTCTGGTTGCTCTATACTAGTTAGTCATTTAGCATTTGCAGATGATATACTTATATTCATTAACGGTGTGAAATCCTCCTTGTAGAAAATTCTATTGTTCTTACAGGAATATGAGGTGATTTCTGGGCGACGAATAAACCATGCAAAGAGTTGCTTCATCACTCACCGAAATATGGCAAACAGTCACATCCAGATCATTTCTCAAGCCACTGGCTTCATTCATAAGTGCCTGCTAATCACTTATTTGGGGGTGCCTCTTTATAAAGGGCCAAAAAAGGTAATTCTATTTGATGACTTGGTTGCAAAAATCCAAGACAGTGTAGCAGGATGGGACAACAAAGTATTATCTCCGGGAGGGCAAATAACATTTTTACGTAGTGTATTATCTTCTAGGCCTATTTATTTGCTCCAAGTCCTCAAACCTCCTATTAGTGTGATCGAAAGAATTGACCGATTGTTCAACAACTTCTTGTGGGAAGGTTCGGCAGGTGCTAGAAAAATCCATTGGGCTTCGTGGCATAAGATCACTCTTCCATCTAATGAGGGAGGATTAGACATTAGAGGCCTAGGTGATGTGTTGAAGGCCTTTAGCATGAAACTTTGGTAAAGGTTTTTAACTTGTAACAGCATTTGGATGCATTTTATGTTGAGTGAATATTGTTCTGGTCAAGTTCCAAGGAATGTACAATCAAAGCTTCATGATTCGCAGACATGGAAACGGATGCTAGCTAGCTACTCGGTCACAGAGCAATACACTAGGTGGCGGATTGGTAAGGGTGGGTTATTTTTTCGGCATGACTGTTGGATGGGTGAAGCACCATTGGTTAGTCGATTTCCATCCTTTGCATCTTCTACGACAAGAGTCCACTATTTCTATGATAATGGCAAATGGGATGTGGGCAAGTTGAACGATGTGTTGCTAGAGGATGTTGTGGCAGAAATCTTAAAAATTTCGATTGATCTACCTAGTGATGATAGGGCATATTGGGTACCTACCTCGGATGGCCAATTCACTACTAAGTCCGCTTGGGAGATAGTTCGACAGCGATAGTCGGTAAATCCTGTATTCAATTTAATTTGGCATAAATGCATTCCTCTTTCAACTTCCCTTTTTCTATGGAGGTTATTACAGGATTAGATCCCAGTTGATTCGCGGTTGAAAACCAAGGGATTCCAATTAGCTTCCAAATGCCAACACTGTAACTCCGAGGAGTTTCTCTTGCATGTCATATGGGAATGCTCAATAGCTACACAGGTTTGGAATTATTTTGTGAAATTTTTCCAAATCAACATCGTTCGTCCCCAGACTGTTTATCAGATCATATGGGCATGGTTGTGCTCTGGTGATTATACGAAAAAAGGACACATACGCACGTTAATGCCTCTTTTTATTTTTTGGTTCTTATGAGTTGAAAGGAATGATGCGAAGCATAGGGACCTTGGTATGCACCCTAACAGGGTGGTGTGGAGAGTACTTAAACTTATCCACCAATTATTCCAAGGGAGGCAATTCCACCGGTGGCAATGGAGGGGAGATCCACAGATTGCTCAGGCATGGGGTATAATATTTCAGCAAACAGTCCCACATCCTCCAAAAATATTCTCTTGGCATAAACCATCAGCAGGTGAGTTTAAGTTGAATGTTGATGGTAGTTCCAAGCATAATCGTCAGAATGCTGCAGAAGGAGGACTTCTTCGAGACCATACAGGTACCATGATTTTTGGATTTTCTAAAAATTTTGGACCTTGTGATTCATTACAGACAGAATTAATGGCACTTCATAGGGGTTTACTTCTGTGCATCGAGCATAATGTTTCTAGACTTTGGATAGAAATGGATGCAAAAGTAATGGTACACATGATAAATGAGGGCCATCAAGGATCTTTTAGGACTCGGTATTTGCTTGCTTTCATTCGTAGATCCTTGAGTGGTATCTCGTTTCGGATTTCACACATTCATAGAGAGAGGAACCGGGCAGTAGACCATGTCGCAAATCAAGGGCATATGCACCAGATCCTACAAGTATTTTCATAAGCAGAAGGTTAACTCAAAGGCATTATTAGGTTAGATAAAATTTGTTTACCTTATGTTTGATTTAAATGAATGTAAAGGAGTAGTACTCCTAGTTTATTTTCCTTATTTGGTTTTACACATAGAATTTTGTAATATGGATGTGTTTCAATTTTATGACGATAGTAAAAAAGATGGTCATAAAATGAAACACTCCATTCTAGGTGTTTTTCTTATTTACATTTTCTATTTTAAATGTTACTTTAGTATATGGTCTCAATGTAATAGTAAGGAATATCTATTTTATTGTAGTATCAAAAGTTATGCACATAAAATAGATTTCCTTACTCTAGGTGGTTCTCTGAAACTTTCTTATGATCATGCAACTTGGAGGTACGGTTTATGCCCCCCTCTTTTGTACTTCTTATTTCATTATTAATAAAATTTAACAGGGTAGCTGGGCCCTGCGTGAATTTTCAGCATAAAAAGAATGTAAGACAGGCTAGAAGTGAAACAATTTTATTGTTTCTTGGATGGGTATTCAAGATGCAACCAAATAGTGATAGCTCTAGAAGATCAAGTGAAGATGAATTTACCTATCCTTATCACGCATTTGCTTTTCAAAGGATGCCATTTGAACTCTGCAATGCCTCAGCTAGCTTTTGACAATACATGATGGCTATATTCTTTAATATGGTGGAGCAATCACTTGAGGTATTTATGGATGACTTTTATGTCTTTGGTAGAAACTTTGATGAATATTTGTTAAAATTTGACAAGATTTTAAGATGATGCGAGGAATCCAAGTTGGTTTTGAATTAGGAGAAGTGCCATTTTGTGGTATAAGAAGGTATAGTTCTCGGACATAGGTTTCCATGAAGGGATTGGAGCTGGACAATGCGAAGATAGAGACAATCGAGAAACTCCCACCACCAAATTCGATAAGAGGTATTAGAAGTTTCCTTGGTCATGTCGGATTTTATCGACAATTTATTAAGGACTTTTCCAGAATCTCTAAACATATATGTAATTTGTTGGAAAAAGACGTTCTCTTTAGGTTCTATGATGATTGTCATGTAGCATTTGTAGAATTAAAAAATAGGCTAATATCATCACCCATTATTTTAGTTATTGATTGGTCACTTCAATTTGAACTCAGGTGTGATGCTAGTGGCTATGTTGTAGGAACTGTGCTAGGACTGAGAAAAAAAATAAAATTTTCATTCTATATACTATGCTAGTAAGACTTTGACAAACACGCAAATGAATTACACCACCACTGAAAAGGAATTATTAATTGTTGTATATGCTTTTGATAAATTTCATTCTTACTTAATTGGCCCGAAAGTTGTTGTTTACACTAACCACTTCGCACGCCAAGTCAAGATTAATAAGATGGATATTGTTGTTACAAGAATTCAACTTGGAAATTAAAGATCAAAAAGGTACAGAGAATCAAGTGGCAAATCATCTGTCAAGGTTGGACAATTTGGCTGAGGTACCAACCTAACTTTGATCAATGAGAATTTTCTTGATGAGTAATTATTATTTGTGGAACAAAAAAAGGTAGCATGGTATGCTGATTACGTTAACTACATTGTAAGTAAACTTCTTCCTCCTAACTTAAATTTTCATCAAAAGAAAAAGTTTCTCCTTGATGTTAGATTTTATGTATGAAATGAACCGTATTTGTTTAAGCAATGTGTAGATAAAGTTCTGAGGAAGTGCATTCCAGAAGAAGAGGTTGAAAGTATGTTGAAGCATTGCCATTCATTAGATTATGGGGGTCATTTTGGAGGAAAACGTATAATAACAAAAGTCTTACAATCAGGTTTGTTTTGGCCCACACTTTTTAAGGATGCTAATAATTTTGTCTTGTGTTGTGATAGGTGTCAATGTGTGGGGAATATTTCATGAGAAAATGAGATACCATTAAATAACATCATAGAAGTAGAGTTATTCGACGTTGGGGGGATTGATTTTATAGGACCTTTCATCTCATCATTCAACAATCGCTACATTTTGGTAGCTATGGATTATTGTATAGAAGTGGGTGGAAGCTGCAGCGTTGCCTACAAATGATGCAAAGGTCATATTAAAATTCTTAAGGAAGAATAATTTCACAAGATTTGGCACACCAAAAGCGATAATAAGCAATAAAGGTAGCCACTTTTGCAATAAATTCTTCACTGCTTTGCTCACAAAGTTTGAAGTGACTCATAAGGGGCCAATTGCATATCATACCTAAACAAGTACACAAGTTGAGGTTTCTAATCGAGAAATCAAGAAAATCTTAGAAAAGATCGTATCTCCATCAAGGAAGAACTGGGCCAAGCGACTTGATGATGTATTATGGGCTTATAGGACAACATACAAAACCCCCATTGTTATGTGCCCTTGCCATTTAGTTTATGGAAAAAACATGTCATTTGCCAGTGGAATTAGAGCATAAGGCATTTTAGGCTATCAAAAAGTTAAACTTTGATTTAGAAGTTGTAGGTGAAAAATGACTGCTCCAATTAAACGAGACAGATGAAATACAATTAGATTCTTATGAGAATGCCAGAATTTACAAAGAAAAGACCAAATGATGGCCTGACAAGAAGATTGTTGAACGATACTTTGAGCCAGGTCAACAAGTGTTGTTGTTCAATTCTCGTTTGAAGCTGTTTCTTGGAAAATTGAAGTCCTAGTGCTCAAGACCGTTTTTCATCTTAAGAGTGTTTCCACACGGTGTCATGGAATTAATGGATGGCACAACAAATGCAAAATTTAAAGTGAATGGGCATCGATTAAAGCACTATTGGGGGGGTGACATAAATCGTCAGTACTCTTCATTTAATCTTTCTGAACCCAGTTGAGCTGAAACTAGAGTCTAGCTAAAGATGTTAAAGAAAATGCTGCTTGGAAGGCAACCCGAGTTTTATTTACATTAGCAATTTTTGGTTATTCATTAATTATTTTTTGTTAGTAAATATTAATTTCATTTTTAATATTACTTTTCATATTACTAATTACTTTTATTTTCTTTTTGCAGGTGATGAATACTTATAATAATAATAATAATAATAATAATAATAATTGATTCAATTCAAAAAAATAAAAAAAATAAAATACCAATGTCATGGCATTGGCCATGGAAAGTAGTGGCGTTGGAGCATCCCTTAGGTTCCATAGTGGAACCCGAGGCTAGGGCGTTACGATGTTACCCAAGGGGTGCTGTAGTGCCCCACAAGCCAATTTTTATAAAACATGGACTTGTAAGGCATTGCGGAGCACCAGGTTTGGCACTGAAGGGTCGTGTTAAGCCCATGGCCCTATATATACCCCTTTCCCCCTATTTGTCAATCCTAGGCAGCATTTTTCACTGTCTCTACCCCACTTCAGAACTTTCATTCCCTTTTCACTAACCCAGTATAAAATCTCTTCCAAACACCAATTTTCTTGCATCAAAATTTGAGTTTTGAAGATTTTAGAGCATTTGTTACTTTCTTTCAATTATCTGAGTGCAAGAAACTGTGGGAAGTGCTCTTCTTTCTTTCTCAACTTATTTTCATGGTTATTATTGTGTTTTGAAGATGTGTATTGCTTAGAATTGATGGGCTAATGCTAAATTTGATAATCTAGTACACGCATTTGATTAATTTTTGAGTTTTGTGCTTGGATTGGAGTTTGTGAATGGTGGGTATATTGAATAAATCTAATTTTCTGCACTTAGAATTTAAATTGGATGTAGGTGGAATTTAGTTTTATTCTTATTCTTGTGGAGTTAAATAGTTAGTATAAATTATTTTGTATATATGGATCATTTAAATGTGATGTATACTAAGTAGTTGTGGTTACAAGTGTGTTGCTTGTTGCTTGGATATCTAGATATTACCATGGCACAAAAGAAAAGGAAACGTGTTAGTGGAAGTGGAAATAGCTTTGATCATCGTAAAGTTATTTCAGTCGAAGCTGAGAAGCGCCACACCCAGTCTTTATTGCCCAAAGTTCTAATTCCAGAACGTGGCATCGATGTATAGAGAGCACTTTATCTTGACATCTACAATATTATCGATGCACGATAATGGGAGAAATTTTACACCCTGCTAGAGGCTGTAGTAATTCCTGTTGTTTAGGAATCATATGCCAATGCTGTTGAACATGAAGACGGGTAAGCCTTCGTATGAGGACGTCAGGTACCATTTGATGCTCACACTATAGATCAGTTTTACAATACACTTGACATTGGGAACGATGAGTATGACCAATTTGTGAACGGTGATGTCAATTTGGATGAAGTTCTGGGATCCCTTAACATTTTGGGTTTTGAATGGAAAGTGCACAAAGGTGTTCTAATTTCGTTCAAAGCTAATGCCATGGACAACGATTACAAGGTGTGGTATAATTTTTTAACTGTGAAGATGCTTTTTATGAAACATCTGAGCAATGTGACCAAGGATCAAGTGGTCTTCTTGTACGCAATCATCATCGACAAATTTATTGACATTGGGTAATTGATCTTTAACAATTTATCATGTCAGCCTAGTCGCCATGTGACGGATTATGGTATCCATCCTTGATCACTGCCTTGTGTCATCAAGCCAGAGTTGTTAGGTCAACTAATGAAGAGGTGTTACATCCTAAGTTTCCATTGGATGGTGGGATCATCAACAAGTTCTACATGCGTGAGCAAGCTATTATTGGAGGAAGTTTATCAACTATACCTCAACCATAGCGGCCTACCTAGAATCTCTTCGTGCCTCAATGAATGGAATGGCTTGAGCATCGCTTGGACCATTAAGTAGGGTGTTTCAAAGCCATTAAAGAGATGATGAGGGCATGTGCCGAGCATGTTAGCATGGACATGGCTACATTCCCCACACTACCTGTTGATCTCACCCAAGATGAAGATGACGATGCTGTTGAAGAAGATGAGGAGGATTGATTGTGTCTACAAGTTTGGGAAAGTATTCTTTTTCTTTACTTTTAGGAACATTGGGGACAATGTTCACTTTAAGTTTGGAGGGGAATTTTTATGTTTTCTTTTACTTATCGTATTTATGTTTAAACTAGTTATTTGCACGTTAGGATTAGGAATGTGTTGAAATATTAAGCTAGAGTTTGTGCACCAATCAAAATTGATTTATGTATCTAATGATGAAAACTAGCTGATTTGTTATTTTTTTTACTTGCAACAAGCATCAATACTGTTGTAGTATTATGTTGAATTCTTGTGCATAACATCATTTTAGAATGTGATTTCCATAATTGAGCATTATGTTTCTTATATTGTTTCATGATATATACTTAAGAGAACGAATTTGTGAGTGTGAATCGTTAAACTACGTTTAGAATTTTAGAATTTGTTTGATCCTTCTTTGAGGCAAAATTCTAGGTTATAGTTAGCTAGGAAATGACTTAGGGCATCTTTGGATCAATTGGGCCTTTCGAGCTACCCTAGTCAAATTTTATCCTTAGTATAGCCTGTTAAGCCTAAATTTATCCTTTTCTTTGTCAACCATAAATAAATTATCTTAGCTTATAAAGAAATTTCCAATTCCTATACCCTCACTCTTAAGCATGTACATTGTTTTAGGATTTATATATGAATAAAATGTTTAAAAAGTAGAAAGGATGAGTTGAGAAAAATTCCAACCACAACCTGAAGCATTCATTCTACTAATATTGAAGAAAACAAGGTTTGGGGGGATGTTGAACTGTGAATAAAAAAATGCTTGATGAATGAAAAGTGAAAAAAAAGAAAAAATTGTAAATTGGCACATGTTATGTTCTTTACTTATAAAGTAAGCAACCACTTTTATAGGTTAAATTGTAGAGATACTTTGAACTAGCATATGGGTGCTTGCCATGGGAGAATAAGTTCACTAAACATGACCCGTCATTGGAAGTGCATTTGGTATCGCACTCAAGTGTCTATGCAATACTTCTCATGTGTTGTTTAACTACTGCTAAACTTGAGACACCGGGTTGTCTTGTATGTGGAGTACTATGCTTTGATTTCATCCCTATGAGTGCCTAACCAAGGATGCCAAAACAAGATGTTTTTGGGTATAGTATGAAGCATATGAGGTAAATGAATGGTTAAGAAAGGAATCATCACCCTAAGTGATTCAAAGGGAAATATCTCCTTAGTTCTTGGTTAACATTGGCCAAGGTGATTAAGAGATTATAAAATTAGTTTCATAGATCTCCATAAAGCTAATGATCTAACTACGACAACAAATATAGAGCTCAATAGGAGTAGGTACTGCACAAAGCTTTTATCATCTCCAGGATATATGATGAAGAAATGAATTACATTGATAAACTGTACACTAAAAGGTTGTCAAAGAATCTATTGACTCTCCTAATAATTGGATGGCCATGATGCATTACTAGATGCTAATCTTTGGGTGGCCGTGATGCATTGTTAGATGCCAATCTTGGTCTATAGAATTGAATTGGTTAATTTAAAATTGAATATGATTCATTTAAATTAATTAATTAATAAAAAAGTAATTCAATTCCATTGTCAACATATTAGGAACTTAATGGGTCATACACAAAGGTTGTAATTTGGATTAAATTGAGAGTGTGATGATTTAAGTTAGACTTAAATTAAATTCTAGGTTTTAATTATTAAGGACCTAATTAAAAGAGTTTAATTAGTTATTAGTTAAATATTATAATTGTTAGAATATTAAGGACTTATTTTATAAATTTTAATAAGGCTAATAATTAAATTAAACCTAGATATAAATAACACATTATAGCCACCCTTTTCTAAGGCAACAAAAGAAAAAAAAACCTAATAGTTTTTCTCTTGAGTGCCTTGATGTGAAACCCAGTACCCTCGTATTGTGAAACCTCGACCTTCACAAACACGTAACTAGAAGTAAACGCTGTAACACGGACCAAGGATAATTTCATCATTTTTCATGATGAGCTCCTAGAAGTAGCTTTCTAATGTTATTAAGGTCTAAGTAGACCTAAGGAATAGATGAATGATGGTAAAATGAATGAAGAAGATAGAAATACTGATAATTTCCATAGTAGAGGCAAAATGGTCATTTTGTATCTCAGGTCTAAATTTTTATGTTTTCATGAACTTGAGTATTTTTAAACTATTATGGACTTTGTCTCGATGTCAAAAAAGTAAAAAGGTTGCACAAAGGGTGGGAGGAAGACAAAGCCACAATGTTAAGGGTATTTTGGTAATTTACATGAAAAATTGGATAAACTTTAAATATAAATATCTAAGTTCCAGCAACTTCCAGTAGCTTCTTCTTCTTCATCCCATTCCTACTCTCCATTTCATGTTTTTCTTCATTCTCCATGGGAGGAAACCTTGAATCCTCCATAAATCTTTCATAGAAAGTCCAAGTTTCATGCTTTTGCCCACTCCTTCGTAGGGTTTTTCATGCTCTTCCACTTTTACATCTCAACAGCCTTTAAAAGTCTTTTTTTAGTACATTTACTCACTAACTGGATGTGTAGAAGAGAGAGAGAGAAAGAGTGATTTCCCTTATTAGCTTGAAGAATTTTGAAGGAGAATTCAATTACAAAGACCATTAAGGTGAGTATGAGTTAGGATTAATCTCTTTTGTTGTTGATAATGTCTAGTAATTAGATTTGTGAGTGTTTTATTGTTGAGGTTGTTTATTCAATTTTAGTTTGATTAGAGTAGTGCAAATAATCACTATTTAGTTTTATTGACCCAGCTATGTGCGGTGTAAGAGTGCACATGAGCTGAAGATGACCCAGCTATGTGAGGTGTGGGAGTGCACATGAGCTGATGATGACCCAGCTATGTGCGATGTAGGAGTGCACATGAGTTGATGATGATGATATTGCATTATGCGTGTACGGAGTGCACATGAGCTGAGTTTTTACTCACTCTTTTGAATTGCATGTTTTCAGATTCGTAGATAGTTGTACCGAGACTAAGGCGTCCACTTGCATTCACTCTTGGTAGGTATCATGGCATTCGATAGTCATACCCTCACCAAAGTCACTCCGCTGGTCTTCAAAAGTCTTTTATATGAGTACATGTGCATTAAATGTAAATTGCTAGGAATCACTTTGCTAACGATGCATGTATAGTTTGGAATAATGGTGCCATTATGAGATGGCTATGAATAACCTTATTTTGAGATCATAAAAAAGTAAATTTTTGGTATCTATGTTGTATTATGAAAATTACAAATGGTGGTCTAGTAATGGTGATGAAAAATTGATCGGATAGTGAATGGGATTACATGAAGAGGCTTGCTTGGGCTTGGTGGGCTACGTCCACTGGGCCCATGCATAGATCATGGCCCGAAATTTAGGTCGTGACAGACTTGGTATTAGAACCCTAGGTTTAGCTAAGTCCTAGGATTTCCTGTGTTTGTCAGCGGAGTTGTTAGAGTTAGTGTAGAGTCTTGTTCTTGGTTTGTGGGTGTGCAACACAAATAAAGGAAAGGTGGCTACATGAACTCTTTTTCATCTAGAAGCCTACCTTTGTCTTAGTACTAAAAGGTTAAGAATTAATGCATGTTTGTGTACAGGTTTGAGGTGACCCTGTGACACAACATGAGCAGCAGCAGGAAAAAACGGGAAAGGTCCCCTAATGCTAAAGAGGGATCAATGAACTACACTGCTCGGAGTCGTTATGCGCTAAAGGTTGAAAGTGTGGCTAGTAATTCACTCCGACTTCCTGATGAATGGATTCCACCGGGAGTGGAAATAATGTATCATAAAGTGAAAGGTCTCGAAAGTAGTGAAAGCCTTGCAAATAAGGACAGCTCTGGTATTCAGGGATACATGAACAAATTGCTAGAGGAATGGTATAAGAAAAAGATGGAAGATGCAATTACAAAAGGAGATATTCGTCTTAGGAAGGTATCTATTGTTCGACACTTTCCTCCTGGATGTGGACTAGGTGCTGCACTTGTGAGTAGGGAGGAATTTGAGAGGCAATAGCAAGCTTGGAAGAATAGGAAACAAAAGGATCTTGAAGAGGACCCGAAAGAGGATCCGTCCATGTGTTCGGATCAATGCGACGAAGATCCTAAGGATGCTTAGTATTTTCGTTGAACTTTGTATTACCTTAAGTCTGGGCAGGCGTGGTGTCAATGAAGTAGTAGTAGTTATCTGTGCAAAGGACTTAAGACCTTGGCTTTTATTTTCGTGTGACTTGAATGAATTATAAAGTAGCTGTTTAAATGATTGGACGTGTATAGGAATCTTTTGGTATGACAGAGGTAGACTAGCAATATAATTATTAAGGAAGGATATTCACCTTAGTGGCGTGATTGGTCACCTTAGATAATTATTAAGGATCGATGTAGAAATTTATTAATGGTATAAACAACTACGAGACTTGACAAATGATTACTAGTTAATCGTGGAAAGGCAAAAATTTGAAATTTCAATTGCAGTTACAATTTGGGAGAATATGAGCAAAATTAATGAGAATATAGATGACACTTTGAATGGTTAATGTGATTAAGTCGAGAATTGTAAACTTAAGTGTTGAGGGAATTGTGACCCAATATTCCTATGGATGAGAATGTTAAAGGGCATATGCTAGATAAATAGAAAAAAAAAGTGTCAAAAAGGATGATTTGTTGGTCAAGTGGTTGTAGTGTGTAAGTAGGTCCTAAAGAGTTGTGCAATGCACAAAAGAAGAAAAAGGTATGAAAGTCTTTTAATTGTTTCTTATTAAGTACGATTGGAGGTAAGAATGGTGGCACATGGTGCCCTGACATTATAAAATGATAATCTGACACAAATATAGCCCATTGGAGGTAAATTATGGAACTTGGAAAAAATGAATTCTTGATTTAATGAAAAATTGTGAATGTAGAATGTGGAGAAATATGAACTATTTTTTATGGTCGTTGGTACTGAAATGTCAATAAACTATTTGAGTTATGAAACAAGAAAGATAATTAGTTATGGATAATAACAAATTTATGGAATGCCATAAATAATGAGTAATTATGTATGGGGTGATATTTATATTTTGAATTCATTACACCATATGGAAAAGATGCCTTAAGGTGGGATTTCATGATTGATTATAAAAGTCAAAAGATGATATGGGTTGAAAGTATCAATTTGGTCTAGTGTATATGATAAGCAAAGAGAAGGCACACATACTTATGGAAATTGTGGTATAGGCTTAAAGGAAAGCCATGCGATTGAGAATGACTAGTGCAGTAGCCTTAAAAGAAAAAGAATTGCTTCGATAAAGTAAATTCCAACAACTGCAACGTCACAGCGCTGACTGCCCAACGCTGTCGCTTTAAGAACCCCTCATGGCTAGAAAGCACGAGCAAACTGTGAATGGCATAAAGCTGAAACTCACAAGTTGAATTATGGTCATTGATATTGATGTTGAGCCTTGTTATTTGGAGTTTTAAGTACGTTGGAAGAGTGTTTATATGAATGAATTGAAAGGTTTCTTTAATGCCTTATATATGGGTATGTAAGTAAAAGAAAGAGAGGTTAAAGAGTTCTTGAGACAGCTACATTGAGATAAACTACCATGTGACTAAAGTCAAATCCTAAGAAATAAAGAAGACAAGAGGTTAAGCCTTGTTAAAGGCTAAGAAAAAAAATGAACAAAAAAATGAGTGAAAGGTTAGATGGAGGTATGGGACATCGACAAAGGATATCTATACTAGGTGATGAAATTGTGAATCAAGGATTACGAGGGTTGCATGGCAAATGAGTTAATATAAAGTATTGCTATAAAGATTTACAAATCTCGTCTTGACTTAGTTGAATGAAGAGGGTTAGTAACAACACAAGGCCAATTATATGGCATGTTAGAAACCCATGAAGATAAATTTAAGTATGAATAGATGAGCAGGCATTTAAATATCTTGGTGAATGAGTGCATGCCTTTTTGGAATGGTATGCTCGAAAGGTTTGTGAGACCTTGACCCTTATAGGCCTGTAACTAGATGTAGACGCGATAACTTGGGCTAGGGGTAATTTCGTCATTTCTTTAGTGAGCCCCTAGAAGTAAGCTTTCAAAAATTAGTAAGGCCTAAGTAGGCCTAAGGCATAAATGAATGATGAAAATAAGGATTAAATGACAAAGGAAATAAAAATAATGATGATTCCAAAATAAGGGCAAAATGGTCATTTTTCATCTCGGGTCAAAATTTTTAAGTTTTCATGTACCCAAGTATTTCTAGACTATTATGGACCTTGTCCCAGTGTCAAAAGAGTAAAAAGATAACACAAAGGATTGGAGGAGAACAAGCTAAATGTTAAGGGCATTTTCGTAATTTAAGTGGAGTTGGATAAGCTTGAGCTATAAATATCATCTTTCAGTAGCTTTTTCTCACATTTTCCAGCAGCTTTTTCTTCTTCTTCCTTCTTCCCTCTCACGTTTCTTCATCCTCCATGGGAGTTCTCTTCAAGCTTCCATAACTCTCTCAAGCTAGCTCCACTTTTCATGCTTTTGTGCACCATTTCATAGAACCTTTGTGCTCTTTCACTCTCTTAGTTTAAAACCCTTGAAAAGTCTTACTTTCATATTCTCTCTCACTAGTTAGGCAATTTAGAGAGAGAAAGTGTGAGACCTTGACCTTTATAGACTCATAGTTAGAAGTAGATGTGATATCCTTAGTCAGGGGTAATTTCGTCATTTTTTTATTAAGCCCCTAAAAGTAAGTTTTAAACAATATTAAGGCCTAAGTAAACCTAAGGCATAAATGAATAATGAAAATATGGGTAAAATGATGAAAAAAATAAAAGAAAATGATGATGATTTCCACGGTAGGGGCAAAATGGTCATTTTTCACCTTGGGTCAAAATTTTTAAGTTTGCATGAACCCGAGTATTTCTAGACCATTATGGACCTTGTTCCACTATCAAAGGAGTAAAAAGATTACATAAAGGATTGGAGGAGAACAAGCAAATTTGTGGAAAGGCATTTTCGTAATTTAAGTGAAATGGATAAGCATGGGCTATAAATATCATCTTCCAGCAGCTTCTTCTCTCATTTTTCAACATCTTTTTCTTTTTCTTCCTTCTCTCTTTCACGTTGCTTTCATCCTCCATGGAAGCTTGATATGAAACCTCCATAACCTCTCTCAAACCAGCTCCAATTTTCATGCTTTTGTGCACTCTTTCATAGAACCTTTGTACTCTTTCACTCTCTCTCTTTAAAACCCTTGAAAAATCTTATTTTTATACTTTCTCTCACTAGTTAGGTGTTTTAGAGAGAGAAAAAGGAAGCTTCAATAATAGCTTGAAAGTTTTTGGAAAGAATTTCAATTACAAAGCTACCAAGGCGAGTAGTAAATTAGAATTGATATTTAAGTGTTGAGAATGTCTAGTAATTAGATTTGTGAATATTTTATTGTTGAGATTGTGTATTCATTCTAGTGTGACTAGAGTAGTGCAAATAATAGCCATTTAATGGTAGTTGGAAACTAGTTAGGAATGACTAGCAGAACTCAATATAGAAAATAGCTTTAGAATAGTATTAGTGCCAAGTTGAGTGATTGTGATGCTAATGTGATGATAGGTTCCAACGAAGCCCCATCGCCTCATTTGGACCATTAGGGAAGTTAGAGCCGACTAGAGGTTCAACAAAATACTGGTGAGTGAACTTGCATTTCAAAATATTTTGAGAAAATGGTTACTTGTTTCAATGAATCATTTGGGAATTTTATCGATTTTTGCTTTAAAATTGCCTAGGAACAAGCCTTTGATAAATTGTCTCTATGTTGTGATATGTGGTTGTATGGATTCTAGTACTACTACATTATGTTGATATATATATATATATATATATATATGTTGTGCATTGATGGTTGGTATTGTGTGATAATGATAACCGTGCGTGTGCACGATGTAGGGGGATGCACATGTCGGTGATGACAGTGGTGAGGGAGTCTGATGATGAAAGTGCCCGTGTGCATGATGTGGGGGGATGCACATGATGACACTAATTGTGCACGATGTGGGGGGATGCACACGATGACTTCGACTATGTGCACGATGTGGGGGGAAGCACATGAGCTGGATGAGATGATAGTGGTATTGGTATTTATCTATGTATGTATGTGTATATATGTTTAGAGAATGAAAACTCATGAGTATGGTATATGGTTGAAATGCATGTGAATTTGGCATGTTGAACTTTGGAAATTTTTACGTGTTTCATGTTGATTTTGTCATTTCAGTAGGATGGTCTTTTTCTTGAAAGAATGGAAATATTTCTTTGGTGCTATGTTTCTCGCTACAGCGAGAAACTCTCGGGTTTAGTAGGTGTCTCGAGGTGCCCTCGTAGATTCGACTATTGGTAGGTGTCTAGGCATTTAGTAGCTGAACTTTTACCCAAGTTTCTCCGCTGAAAGTCGAGTACTCTTTTGTTATGTATAGACAAACTGATGTAAATTATTAAATTATATGTTTAGACTATATATGTACACTTTGATTGGTATGCTACTATGAGTTGGCAATGTTTAGTATTATTTTGATTCAAAGTTATAAAATGTGACTTAGCAACTTTTGATGGAATGGTGAATAGGTCATATTAATAGGCTTGCTTGGGCTTAGTGGACTACGTCCATTGGGCCCATCCACCGGTCATGGCCCGAAATTTGGGTCGTGACAGAAAGAGGGAGTTTCTATAATAGCTTGAAAATTATTAGATAGAATTTCAAATTTTCAAAGCTACCAAGGTGAGTAGTGAATTAAAATTATTTTTAGTTGTTGATACTGTCTAGTAATTTGATTTGTGAGTGTTTTATTGTTGAGATTGTTTAATCATTTTTAGTGTGACTAGAGTAATGCAAATAATAGCCATTTAATGGTAGTTGGAAGCTAGTAGGAATGACTAGTAGAATTCAATTTAGAAAATAGCTTTGGAATAGTATTAATGCCAAGTTGGGTTGATGGTGATGATGCTAATGTGATGATAGGTTCCAATGAAGCCCCACCACCCCGTTTGGACCAATAGAGGAAGTTGGAGTTGAGTAAAGATTTAACAAATACTGGTGAGTGAACTTGCATTTCAAAATTCTTTGGGAAATGCAAATGTAATTGGACGAAACATTTGAATGAGTTTATCCAAACTTTCTTTAAAAACGTGTGTCGGGGAATAAGCCCTTGATAAAATGTTTTGATGTTGTGAAAATGTGAAATGTGTAAAATGATGAATCCAAGTGCTCCTATATTATGTTGATATGTATATTATGCATTGGATGTTCATTTCTGTGTGATAATGATGACCCAGCTATGTACGGTGGAAGTGCACATGAGCTGATGATGACCCAGCTATGTGCGATGGGGGAGTGCACATGAGCTGATGATGACCTAGCTATGTGCGAGTAGCGAGTGCATAAGCTGAGTGTGGCGGGATGGTATGCATGATGATGTATGTATACATATATATATATATATGTGTGTGTGTTATAGAAAGTTCATGAATATGGTATATGGTTGTAATGCATGTGAAATCTTACATGTTGAACCTTGGAAATTTCTAAGTGTTTTCAAGTTGATTTTGTCATTGTAGAAAAATAACATTTTCTTGAGAAAATAAAAACTTTTTTGTCTGTGTCCTGTTTTTCACTGCAGTAAAAAACTCTCAGTTTTGGGGTTTACACTGGCCTGGTTCTCGCTGCAGCGAGAAAGTTGTTGATGCTTCTCGTTGCAGCGAGAAACTTTTTGTTTTGCCACCTGAATCTCGTTGCAGCGAGAAACCTTCTGTCTTGCATGCTATTTTGTTTGGTTGCTGCCCCATTTCCCATTTCATTAACACCACAGTTGATTATGGACTCCCAATGTTAAGGAATTTATTTAATTAAGTTTGAAAATAGGGGTTTTAGAGAGAAACCCTCGGTTAGTTGAGAAACCCTTGTCCAGCTGATAATTTGAGCCCAAATTTTGCTGCAGCGAGAATGCCTTTCCGCTGCAGCGAGGACCTGTCATTTCATTTGACTTGCTTGAACATTACTAAAGCCTTCATTCTTCAAATTCTTTGTTATGTATAGATCTTTCATCATCAAGGGATTAACTCATTAACAGTTTAATGAGGGGTTTTAATAAGAACCAAACTAAGTTGCATTGTTTTGAAAATAAGTGCATCATGATTTCTTTAAACTTTTCCTTATCGTTTGCTTGTTCCCTTCTTTGTTCACTCACTGGGTTTATTCTCATCATTTTCAACTTCATGTTTTCAGATTAGGAGGCAGCTGGTAACTAGGTCGAGGTGTCCTTGTAGATTTGTTTACTTGGTAGGTATCTTGGCATTCAATAGTTGCACTTTCATCTTGTCACTCCGCTAGAAGTTCAGAGTCATTTATGTTTGTAAATACGTACATGTGATGTAAAGTCCTAAGATGTATGCTTTAGCCCATATGTGTATATATTTGATTGTAAAGCCACCATGAATGGCAGTGGTTAATGTTATTTTGGATTAATATAAATTTAGTTTTTGATTGTTATAACTTACTATTAAAGTACTTAAGGTTTGAGATTATGAGATGGAAATATAAGAATAATTGACGGGAGGATGAGCAGGATTACATAAATAGACTTGCTTGGACTTAGTGGACTATGTCCATTGAGTCCATGCACCGGTCATGGCCTGGAATTTGGGTCGTGACAAGGTTAAAGAGCCAATAAGTGATTAAGTGTTTCAGGAGTGCATGAACATCCTTGAGAAGGAATTTCCCATTATACGAGGCTAGTATAATATATGTGATTTTGAAACTTGCTAAAAAGCCTAACGGCTAAACCACGGGTTAAATTATATGCGGTGAGATATAAGTTTAAGGTGAGAATCTACAAGGAAATACTCAAGAGGAATCTTGCTGTGAATCTTGTGAAAACAAGCAGTAAGTTGGGTTGTTACAAAAAAAAGAAGCTATAAGTCAAGAGTGATACTCACATTGACATGGAGGGGTACTTGAGAAGAACCTTGTTCTCAGTCTTGTAATTTCAAGAACAAACTGTAAATTGGCTAAGGGAGACTGATGTTATATTGGTATAAAAGAATAGTGTAAATGATGATTGAAGGTAACCTTGATAATGGAAACCTTCTAATGTATTATGGAAATTGGAATTCAGAAATGCATAAGGCACGGATGATTCGAATGAGTTTAAGTCTTAAGTGACTGGTTGATATCAAATTGCAAAAGGGATATATAAGGATGACTTTTAGGGATTGTGGTATTACATAAGATGTAATGATCAAGTAAAGACGAACCTTTGACGGATCAATGAGGTTATAAAGCATATACGCATACTGGATTGCAAGATAATGAAAATGATATTTAGTAAGTGAAATGTGACTAATGACCTTGTGGTGCAAGGATATATATAGTACAATGAAATTTAAGTATATAATTAGAAATGATAAGAAGAGAGTATAAGCATGCAAATGATGTGAAGTTATGCGTAAGCATGACGAGAATTCATATGGATTACATAAGAGATAACTTATGGTAAGACTCAAGTTGAATGATAATTTAAACATCTAAAAAGGGCAATCAAAAATTGATTATCCCCCAATGTTCGTAGATCCAATATGAGAATGTTGACACGTACTATGAGACTTATTATATTGAATTTTGGTTATGGATAGGAATGAATAGAAGTGAAATTTAGCTTGAAGGTGCTTGAATGCAAGGATCCCCACACATAATGAGCAATGTTGACATTTAGAAGTGTGTGTACATACGTATGTGTGGAATTGATGATGTAACCAACTAAGGTAACGAATTATTCTTAGTGATTCAAAATTTGAGCATGATATATTTGATGAAGTTGAATGGATAGTACAACAAATAGAGATCTCATCGAAAGTTGAGCTATGTTGATATAAGAAATTTGGAGAAACAGTCAAAGAAAGGATATCAAGGGAATGTAATCTATAGCGTGAGTAAGACATGCAAGATGGACTAATATGATTAAGAAGATTTAAGTTGCATAAATACGAAATAAACATGAAGAGTGAGGGAATGGTTGAAAGATTCAATTCCCCCTGATGTTGAAATTATGTATAGGAATGAGTAAGACATGTTTATAATGCCATAAGTTATGCAATAGTGTATAGGGATAAAATAAGGAATGAATGTCGGGGAGTTGATAGGGAATGAGGTAATAAGATGATGATTAGGTATACATAAGCAAGTATAATATATGATCGAAATCGCTATGATTGAGCTAGAGTTATGATTCGCGATTAATGATGGAAGACAAAGGCATGCTCGACGGCTTAACGATAAAAGAGAGAACTTTAGTGAAAAATATCGTGGTTCTGACTCAAAGATGATAATAGATATAACTTACATACCCTGATCTTGTAAAATGTTTTAGTCGAACGGAAGGTAACGAAGTGCATAAATCAAAATTCCCTATAAAGGAAGGAGAGAAATAAGATCATAGAGTGAGATTAATAACTTGACACTGATGTGAATTCGAGGATGAATTCTATTTTAAGTGGGGGAGACTGTGAAACTTAGTACCCTCGTATTGTGAAACTTAGTACCCTCGTACTGTGAAACCTCGACCTTCGTAGACACGTAACTAGAAGTAGACGTGATAACACGGACCAAGGGTAATTTCATCATTTTTCATGGTGAGCTCCTAAAAGTAGCTTTCTAATGTTATTAAGGTCTAAATAGGCCTAAGGAATAGATGAATGATGGTAAAATGAATGAAGAAGATAGAAATACTGATAATTTTCATAGTAGGGGCAAAATGGTCATTTTGCATCTCGAGTCTAAATTTTTACGTTTTCGTGAACCCAAATATTTTTAAACTATTATGGACTTTGTCTTAGTGTCAAAGAGTAAAAAGGTTGCACAAAGGATGGAAGGAAGACAAAGCCACAATGTTAAAGGATTTTGGTAATTTATGTGAGAAATTAGATAAACTTTTGATATAAATATCTAAGTTCCAACAACTTCCAGTAGCTTCTTCTTCTTCGTCTCATTCGTACTCTCCATTTCACATTTTTCTTCATTCTCCATGGGAGGAAACCTTGAATCCTCCATAAATCTCTCATAGAAAGTCTAAGTTTTGTGCTTTTGCCCACTCCTTCATAGGGTTTTTCATGCTCTTCCACTTTTACACCTGAACAGCCTTCAAAAGTCTTTCTTTAGTACATTCACTCACTAGTTGGACTTGTAGAGAGAGAGAGAGAGAGTGAGTGATTTCCTTTAATAGCTTGAAGAATTTTGAAGGAGAATTCAATTATAAAGACCATCAAGGTGAATATGAGTTAGGGTTAATCTCTCTAGTTGTTGATAATGTCTAGTAATTAGATTTGTGAGTATTTTATTGTTGAGGTTGTTTATTCAATTTTAGTATGATTAGAGTAGTGCAAATAATAGCCATTTAATAGTAGTTGGAAGCTAGCTAGGGATGACTAGTAGAACTTGATTTAGGAAATAACTTTTGGAATGATATTAATGCCAAGTTGGGTTGATGGCGATGTTTTGTGTGTGATAGGTTTCAACAAAACCCCACACTTCCATTCAGAACATAAGTCAAAGTTAGAGCCCACTAGAACATCAACAAAGACTGGTGAGTGAACTTGCATTTCAAAATGTTTTGAGAAATGCTTACATGTTTAAATAAATCATTTGAAAGTTTCATTTGTTTTGTTTTAAAAATATACTTGGGGAATAAGCCCTTGATGAAATGTTTCTATCTTGTGAAATGTGTAATATGATTAGTTCATGCGTTCTCACATTATATTGATATGTACATTATGCTTTGGATGCTCTTTTTGTGTGATAATGATGACCCAACTATGTGTGGTGTAGGAGTGCACATGAGCTGATGACCCAGCTATGTGCGGTGTGGGAGTGAACATGAGCTGATGATGATGATATTGCATTATGTATGTAGGGAGTGCACATGAGCTGAGTTTATACTCACTCTTTTAAATTTCATGTTTTCAGATCCGTAGATAGTTAGGACCGAGACAAGGCGTCCACTTGCATTCACTCTTGGTAGGTATCATGGCATTCGATAGCCGTACCCTCACCAAAGTCACTCCATTGGTTGTTAGAAGTCTTTTATATAAGTACATGTGCATTAAATGTGTCACGACCCGGAACCTCCCTTGGGCCCATGACAACCGCCGCGACGTCTCGATTGACACTCATTACCTGGAATGCCAACCGGAACCCCACAAGGCTTACATATCAGTTTCTTTCCTTTCCTGTGAGCAATCGTTGTTAAACATTCCAATTTAAAACAATTACCGGTCGTTTTCGGCTTAAATAAATCCAAAGAAAATTTTTTTTAAAAGGATTTATAGACAAATATCACTATTCAAAATATTGATTAAAATATAGCATTTTTATATAAAACAATATATATAGAAACACGTGTAAGAAATCTTTTGTATTGTGTAAGTAAAATAAATTCATACATACAAAAATTTACTAAGTTATAATGTACAATAATGGTTACAATGACAAGTGGCCCAAAATACACCTAGTGTTGGTGCTAGAAACCTACTGTTTGTGTGGTAGAGATGTCAACTGGAATCCTCGACAAAATAGGGTATCTACAAGCTACCATAGACCTGAAATGTTTGGAAAGGAGGTGGGTGAGATTTTGCAATCCCAATGAGTAAACAGACATTATCATAAATATCTAAAGGCGAGTAAAATGGAGGCAAGTTTAAACAACAAATTACGAACTATTTCATAATGTTTTCAATTTATTTTTTAAACCATAAAATATTTGTAACTTACTAAAACAGTTGTTAAGGCTTATGTCTTTTATTAAAAACAAGGCTCAAGCCAAAACTAATCCTCGGGGATACCTTGGCTGAGGCATCTAACCGAGTCCGTCAAGGTTGTTATAACATTTACATGTGAAACACATTTTTATTTTTAAAACAAGTCGTTCCTTGACGTTGGCCGAGTTACACATTCACGTGGGGGTTCGACGTGAAGTGAGCTCTAATACTACCCCAAGAGTTACCCTCCTCGCCTCTACAACCGCAGTAACTATATAATCGGGTTTACCGTGCCCCTCTAATAGGCAGTCCACGAAAACCCGTCACTGCAGTGACCAACCCACCAATTTTAATAAAATTTTGACAGTATAACGTGATTTTTATTTATTTATCCAGCTTGCATAGTAAAAATAGCTTACATAAATTTTTCAATACACTTACAAAATATAGCCACATATACTCATATCTCATAAGCCATTTAAAGGAAAATATATAATTTTCAAGACAGTTAATAGCTTCCAATTACTCAATTTCATAATCAACCTAATATCTTTATTTGTCACATTTATTTGTAAAACATCAAAAATCCCGTTTTAATCTCATTTTCATTTCATAAAATACATAATTAGCATTTAAAAATAAACTCTAGATAATTTACAATAATAATAAGTTTACTCACCGTTTGTACAAACTAAAAGCTTTTTAGGTGCCCCGATAACTACTCGTCGAGTACGATTTCCTTGCCTTTACAGGAAGGCTCTCCTCGAAGACACATTGCAAAAAATTTACTCAATTCATCACATTAATGCTAAATCACTATATATTTGACTTAAATCCTATACTAATGCATGGTATGAAATGCAATAGCCAAAAACGGCTTAAACACGGTATTAACCTATTTTTGGCACTTTACCCGATAAATTACTAACGCGCTCCATTTTAGCTCTAAATTGTCCCATTCTCTCTCCAACATTTCTAACCATTAATTATCAGCCAATATTCCTCTAAAATCACCAAAATCAGCTTAGTCTCTTCCTTGGAAAATTCGGCCAAAAATGGGACATTAACTCGATTAATTTTTCACTTTGTTTTTCTATCACATTTAACCATTTTTCATCATTTTCTCTTCATTTCTCTTAGAATAAAAATCAGATTATCATCATTGTACCTCATTGCAGATTCGGCCAAAGGGTGGTATTGTGAAAATTTTAAATGCTTTCTTGCCCAATTTAAATTTCTAAAACACATTT